>NC_092425.1:25207008-25556755 GCF_036169615.1 Heliangelus exortis | reverse complement strand
GCTCATATTCAAAATTCACACCATAAAAAGTTTGGGTGTTTTGTTATTAAGAAATCAGCATCACAAGGTCTGTGCATAGGCTAGGACAATAATTTTACACTGAACTTTTTTATTTTTGTACTTAAGGCAGATACCAAATGTTAGTAGTGCCATAAGGGCCAGCTGTTTCCTATCTGTATCCTGATCTGAAGTTGTTGCACATGCATGGCAAGAGCAGAGTGTACTATGCATACAATCTTTTATTTTGTCCTAAACTTCATCCCTCTTGGAATTTTTTTCACAGCAGCCTACACAGTGGGAAGGCAGCTGGAAGCAACCAGAACTAAGTTTGACCTTCCAGCCCCTTGCAGATTTCCCATGACTTTTCTACTTTTACACAGGAAGGAAATGCACTCTTGGAAAACTGTCAACAATACAGCACCAGAACATGGATCACAGATAGTCCTTAATAAGGACTGAATAGAAACATATTTAATACCTCACTTTCAAGGAAGGCATAACCTGTTACAGTCAGATACCTTTAAAACTTCCACAAGCAGCTGAAATACTGATACCTGATTTTATAATAGCATTTATCAAGTAACTTGCTTTATTTCTTACAGCAGTCAGAAATAGTACAGAGAGGTGGTAGCTCAGGTCTGTGGCAGTTTTTTAGTACTGCAAAATCTAAATGTCAAGCAGAAGGGAGCCCCAAAACAAGAGGCATTAAGATTCAATTTTGATGAACACAGTTCTTTTTTTAGCACATTGTTCCATGAAAAGAACTGCATTTCACACATAGAATACCTTAATTTACCTCTGATATAGAACAACATTATTATTATGAATTTCATTCATTTACATTAAGAGCAATACATTGCTCTCAAAACCCAGGAAAACTGATCTTGCAAATAAACACTCAAACACCTCTAATAGGTACATAGCTTTTTGTTTTGTTTTATCCTTTTACTAGGTTAAAAAGACCCAGACAGAATATTGAGTACAGGTAATGTATAAGATGAGCTTATTTCTTGTCTTTTGAGAACCTGTTTTTTTTCAAGTTCTAGGATTATAGCCCTTCAACAGGAGAAGGTTCTGTCTGTTCAGGTTATTCATATCCCAATATCACGGCAGAAATTTATATTATCACCTGCTGCACACCTCCCTCAAGAGCAGCTCTTCTTTCCTGGCCTCATTTCTTTTACAGCAGCCAAAACTGGGTTTTGCTTTAGCCAAATACTTACTGCTTGCTACTTAGTTGAGAAGTGGTTTGAGAGTGAAAAAGAAGGAGCTTGGATTTGTATTCCTCTCTCCTACACCACCAAGGAGGGTATTTACAGTCCCCACATTTCTTACAGGTTGATAATTTCACTATTTTTCAGGAATAAAAGTTGGCATTCCCTACTGTTTAGCAGGCAGAGGACTCAAATGGATGCCACCTTGCCCATAAAGGTAAGGTGCAGCTTGATCTTGTCTTAGCATTGCCCAGAAGATTGATGACTAAAAGGTGCCATGAAAAGAAGCATCCATAGAGCAGAACTCTTACTCTTATAGCTACAAGTATGGGGAAATGTATTTGAAAGAGCACACTTCTCTGAAGGCAAAAATCCATAGTTGGGGTTCGTTATTCTACCACCTGTGGATATTTATAGAGTGAAAAAGTGTCTTGGCAGCCATCAGTACAATTCTTGTAATATTAAAAAACCCTCAAAACAAAACACCGTTAAAACCCCCCACATGAAATTTGCAGTAATTTTAACATCTTATACATTTAGACTTGGAGAAAGACAACTCACCATAAGGAATGTCTCATGGTAGCTGAACACCAAAAGGTCAATATTTGTGTTAGCAGCCATTCTTCAACAAGTGCTTTCCTCCCCTTGAAGAGAGCTGAGCCACAGCCAGCTTCCAGCACAATGGTTTTCACGTGTCAAGTGTGAAGTTTGACACCAGGTCTTCAACCTCGTAGTCAGAGTTCAACAACTTCATTTCATCCTCCTCAAAGCCCCCAGAAAAACTTTAGTGTAATTTCCCCAGTATTTAATACAGGGAAAGTCCAAGTTTGTGTTCAAACTCAGAGGTGTTCTCACAGGCAAGATGTATCCTCCCGTGGGCATTATAGTTTCTCTGAACTACATCCAGGAAGCACACCTGCTCTGAAATGCCTCTCTATACAGATATCATAATCACGAACATTATACAATTCCTTCAATCTACTCTATTACTACTAAAAATATAAAAGATAAATAAAAAACAACCCCCTTCCTGTTTCTTTAATACTCTTATCTTCTAAGGAGACTCAGAGCTTTGCTTACTTCCAAAGTCCTTTACTAGTGACTACAAATGGGTGGCACCCATCTTTAATTGCACCCGGCAGTTCTCCAGAGGCTCATTAATTCCTTAATTGTTTTGGAGTCTCGTTAACTCTTTCAAGGCCAGGGATGTTTGCATCTTCCACTCCAAAACTCTATGGCAAATTCTCTTATGTTGCTTTCAGCCTGGAGAGATCGAAATTTTTGTGCAGAGGCTACATTTGTTTGAGAGTCTGCTGATCTCACTGATTAGAATTTGACTCAAAAGGACAATTTTAAGGTGAATAGCCCTGGCTAGGGTGGAGGAAGACGCTCATATACCTGGCCTGGCCAGAGCAGAGGAGGGGTAACACCTGGAAAGAGATAAGACCAAAGGCTGTGTGAAGACAACAACCTCTGGACAAAAGTTCCCTCCAGGAGAGTCTGTTGTTGAATGGCTCTGGCTGGGGTGGGGAGATACCTTGGTTGTTCTGCTGCTAGTGACTCTGGCTTCTGCAGCAGCTGACTGACAGCTGAACCAACAGGAACTCAGGGGTATATATGGCTGTCCATGCTGTGGCTGTTTTGTTGTCTCTTGACCCACCTCCATCTCATCAGACCCTATCCAGGATCAGCCCCATCTTGAAGAAACTCACTGGGCAGCTGGGCCCCTGGTGGTGACTCTGACTCTCTCTCTCTCTCTGTGTCTCTTATTCTTTCTTCCCACTTTCTTTCTCTTTTTCTCTCCCACTTGTCTCTCTCTCGTGTCTTCTTTTCCTCTTTCCCTCATTTGCTTGGCAACATATCCCCCACACTTTCATGGGTTTCTATGCTTTGCTTGTGTCAATTGTCAAATAAAGTCTGCTTACACCTGGCCCTTTGACAGCTGGACTTGGTTCTCACGGATCCAAAACCAAAATAAATTTTAATGTTACTCCAGACCATAACAATTTACAACAATTTTATGGTATAATTACAGAAACTTAAAATAGAAAGTACTATGGACCAAATATTTTGCAGAATATCAGAGGGGAAAAGAGTTGCTAGTGTTGTAATATTAAATGTGTTAAAAAAGAAAAGTACTTTGTAACCTATATCAATGTGGTCTGGAAATTCAAGCAGGGTTTAAAATTCAAACCAGGCAAACAACAACAAAAAAAAAACCTTTATGAAATGATATATCAATACTGCATGTGGAAAGTCTTCCAAATTATGGAAATTTTTAAAGAGAACAAGGTCATGTTTTAAAAGATACCATAAAATTACTAATTGCAGATGTTTTATTATGTTAAAATTTGTTCTGTTTTGCTTTGGGTACTGGGTAATGTCTTCTTTATGATCCAGATAATACTGCATAATTTTACAGACTTCAAAAAAGATACTTTGTTTTGCCTTATTCTGAATGCAAACAAAATCATTCTCTTATCTGTCACAGTTTTACACGTGTCTTTTGCTGTTTTCTAGTTCTCAGCCAGTTAGTTCAGACATGTATTCTCACTCATAAAAAAAGAACATCTGTTCAATGGATGTTTTTTTCACTAGTAATTTAGAAAGTGATTTATCTGCACCTTTCTTGACAGAAAAGGCAATATTATTCTTTTCTGCTTACTTTTCTTTTGTATATTTTCTCTATTATTTTCTGAATTTTTGATACTCCTTTATTAATGCAACACTTATATTAATTTTTGGTTCTAAGCCAAGCTATATTGTGTGCCTTCTACTTCTCTTTTTTTTAGCTTTGGCTAATGGTTTCACTTATGGTCAATCACCTCAGTATTAGCTTTGGTACCACCTAGATCCAGTAGAACAAGTAAAATGAAAACTCTAGATACCTGCTGATATGCACAGTGAAATAAATGAAAACAAATATTTGATGTATTCTGTTATTAATAATCATCCACCAGCCTGCCTGGAATGTAAAAAATAAATGTTGCTTCTTGCATTGATTTTTTTTCCCCTCCCCCCCACTAACTGCAGCATTTTTCCTCCTGTTGTGTATGGCAAAGCCAGATAAAAGTCCTGCCATATCTGACAACTTCCATGAGGCTAGAGACTCTCAGTTCTCTCCATAAGTACATTCCAAGCTCTGTAATGCTCCTTTTCACTTAGGTTAATGTGCTACATCTACATCATCACCATTACCCTGAGCTCCACTATCAGCTGTGTTAGTTCTGAAGCTTTCCATGAACATGACTGTGTGCACCAGGAAGGTCTTCCTTATTCTTGTCAAGCACATTATTACCTTCTGGTATACTGCTTCAGCAAATGTAGGGATCATTAGGTCTGTACTTAAACTTTGATGACAAAAGAGAATGAAAACCTCAACATATTCATCTGTCACCACACTGGAAAGGTGAAAGATTTGAAAGATTGTAGAACCAAAAAGTTTTAAAAAGGACTGAGTTATCATCAATGAAGTCTAGACTTCACATTAGCATTGCTTTAAGGAAATCTGAAATAATCCACTCAACCTGGCACTACCTTGTGTTTGTATCAGGTGAAGGGATTCATCTTGGGACTGGCTACCCTTCAGAAGACTGGGAATAATTTCAGCAAGCTGTCTGCAGCAGTTCTTTCGCTTATGGGGAAAAAAAAAAAAGAATTTCCTCTTTTCCTTTCCTCCTCAGGGGATCCTAAGATTTTCCCTGATTATTTACAGCAGATGTTATAAATATTAACAACTCTACATCAACAGTAAAAAAGAGTACAAATACACACAAGTATTAGAAGAGCAAGGAGGCTGTGAAGAGATCCAGCACAAGTCCTGTGAGGAAGGGCTGAGGGAGCTGGGGGTGTTCAGTCTGCAGAAGAGGAGGCTCAGGGGAGACCTCATCACTCTCTACAACTCCCTGAAAGGAGGTTGGAGCCAGGGGGGGTCAGTCTCTTCTCCCAGGCAGCCATCAGTAAGACAAGAGGGCACGGTCTCAAGCTGTGCCAGGGGAGATTTAGGTTGGATATTAGGAAGAAATTCTTTACAGAGATGGTGATCAGACACTGGAATGGGCTGCCCAGGGAGGTGGTGGATTCTCCAACCCTGGAGGTTTTTAAGAAGTGACTGATGTGGCACTCAGTGCCATGGTCTGGTAACTGCAGCAGGAGTGGATCAAGGGTTGGACTTGATGATCTCTGAGGTCCAACCCGGATGATTCTGTGATTCTGTGAATTACCTACACCAAACTAAAATTACTCTGCTATTCTCTTTCACAGAAAATCTTTAAGGAAATGTCCAATAATTGACTTATCCTACAATTCACTTTGCTGAAATTACTATTTATGGAAAGAAACAAAAAAAGAGTTGTTATTTAGCTGTTCAGAAACATTTTAAATTTAATTTTGGACAAAACCTAAATAACCCTGAAAATCTATTGTATCTGTTACTCTCAGAAAGGCATGTTACTTCAAAAAAATTTAAAAGATAAAAATAACCAAACCACATATGTGACTGACATCATTGTTATACTCCCTAGTATATTGTCTCTATGCCATCACATTTCTGATTAAGTGAGGAAATTTGGTACAATTATCTGACTAATGTCACAGGCATCACCTGTCACACTTGACTGAAAGTGAATATCAAAGAGTTTGATGGCATTGAGGTGCCAGATGAAGCCTGCAACTAGGTAATAAAAAGTTCATTTTCTACTGTCTTTTTGCTCCCCCTGATAATGTCTTCTTCACTGTGAAAGTGTTTCATCACTGAGCTATTTCTTAGATTGTTTTGGTCTCTCCTGGGTACACTTCATAGGTGGCTGCACAAGTTTCTGGGTAAAACTCTGTAGTTCAGCAGCTCAAACGTGAGCTATCAAAAATGCAGCCCCTTCTTGTGCTGACCCACATTCAGAGGACTGTCATCTTTGGGAAGGGTCAACCTTGCATGCTTGGCTTGTCCACCCTTTCCAACACTGATTCTTTCAAAGAATAGCTTCAAAGCTATTGATCTGTCTTTGCTGCATATCCATCTCTACTCCCTTTCTCTGGATGTTTGTTTTCCATTAGCTGCTGCCTTTGAGTCACACTCTGACAGCCACACTCATCTGTAGCAAGCAGATAAACTGATGGGGAACATGGCATTTATAAAAATGAGATCCATAACTACTGTATTCTTCAAACCCTCCTAGAAAATCGTTTCCATAATTACAATTCAAGGCTTTTCAGTTTTTTCATTTCTCTTACATAGTAATGTATACAATGATGTACTTCAATTTTGTAACTGTTTGTGTTTCTTTTGCTGTCTCTCTTTGTCAAATTCTCCATAATTCTGTTCTGCACAGAGTTGGTAATGTCTTTTTGTTGTGTGCCTGAGGTTCCTGCAGTACTGTTTGTTATTCCACCGACTTCACTTGTTATTTCAGGCTGTTATATTTAATACTGATAAGGCATTCATTCTCAGTCAAGAAGCTTTTTGAAAGTACACTGAGTTGTACAGTTAAATTAATTACTACAATTAAATGCTTGTACATGTTTAGGAATGATTGTTGACTTTTCCCCCAAGCACATTGTCTTTAATCAAAGACTGCAGAGGTGAAAATAATCAATTACTTGCTGTCTACTTCTGCTAAAAATATCCTCATTTCTCAGATGGGTTAGCTGACTTACTACAAGATAATTTACTGTGCACACAAGGAGTAAGCAGGAAAGAGCCACAAGCTCACACTGGAAGAGAAGGTCTGGGGTAATTTCAGATAATGTTTCCTCAGCTCATAAAGTAAGAAATTCATAGAATTAAAGTTGGTTTACACTCCTAAGTTGCTAACTGCTTTAATTTGTAGCAGGCAGAGCTTGCTACTGAACAGGGCTGCCATCATGACTCACAAAGCCTCTCTCCGTAGCAGGCTTTCAAATATCAGGTTATTTTAATAACAGCCTCAAAGGCAAACTACCTTAGTAGTTACTTTGTCCTACTGCTGCTAAGTCATCTGAAACTAGGGTGAGAATTTCTGTTCTACACTGCAGTGTGGACATGCCTTTAGCATGAAAAATACAATCTGCAAAAAATGTCATAGAAAAAGTCTTTTAAATATAAATTTAGCACAGAAATCACCCACTAAGTGAAGAACATAGATAACTGATGGCAGTTCTAATGATATTGCTGGTGCCCTTTTACACAGTAGTATTTTCCCTGTAACCAATCTTTTCCTAAAAGGTCAGCAGTACTATTGAGGAGCAAACTTTAAGTTTCCATATAGTTGTATTTAACAGAAACAAAAACAGTGAAACAGGGATGCAAGAGATGACATTTTCTTAAATACTATTACAATTGTAAATTCAATGATAAAATAAGATGTTATGATATATCATCTATGTCTGGACTAAAGCTGCATTTGTACCTTCTGAGTGCAAAAAAAAGAAGTTCAAACAACCTCTAACTGAGCTGACAACTTTTACTGCTACCTCTTTTCCCTTTTTTTTTTTTTTTATAAGAATTATCTGGAAGCATAATACAACCCTACTATGTGACATTGCACTGGGGAGATGTAGTTAATGCATGTCACCTTTGCCTAGCAGATAAAAACGTATCTCAGGATACATGACAAAGACTATAGAGGAAAGCTGCAAAGGGAGCTGATATGGTGTTAGAGTACCCTTGGAAGGGGAGTCCTGGTATCATGCTGCAAAGACTGATGGCTGAAGTCATGAATATTCACTTGGTCCCAGGGCTACTGTTTCTGAAGTGAACAGTAAGAAAGATGATATATGGAGGGAGAGGATGAAAGTGAAAAGAAGGACATGAAAAGCTGGAATGACAGAGTGGAAAAAGTGCACTTCTGTATGGTCCATTCCCCTCAGCAAGCCAGTGAAAGAGCTGACTCTCAGTAACCTGGCACATCTGTACTGCTCAGGGAAGGAGCAGGATTTTGCCTTCTGTGGGACAGCCTTGCTTTAGAACCCACACCGTGGCAAGACAAGTACCCTGCTTTCTGCCTAGAACATGTCTGTACAGGGGCAGTGAGGAGATTTCTGCCTGGTGGGTCACTGCCTGAACTGTCAGTCAGAGGAGGTACCAGTGGTACTCTCCTCATACTTCCTTAGTTACATATGATCATACACTGCATCTGCACATGGGGTAGGACACAGACTGATGTGCTCATCTGTTCACAAAGTATGTACTAACAGCATGAGGCTTGTTAGATTTCAACTGAACAGTAGGAGGGACAATTAGTGTGTTCAAATCTAGGTTTTGCATCCACATGAGTTGTCTAATGATCACTGTCCTTAATTCTGAACTGAACTGTTATATTCCAAGAGTAGCATTAGGAAATATGGAAATATTTTTTTCTTTTCCTTTTTTTATTTTTAATGTCAGTAAGACTGACTAGGCTAACTTATTCCGACACGTTCAAAACATTTGTTTGCATACTCAGAAAATATTCTGCATTGGTTGTAAACTGTACTGCAGATATGAATCTTAAATACACAATAACTAGGATTACTAGTTATTAACAGGTTAACTAACCTAAATTTCACTGGCACAAATACAGAAATTATCAGTTCATGATGCTACTAAATTTTTCCACCATTCTTGATAAAACTAAGATTTTTACTGAACTTATCACTCATAAGCCAAAATAATGCCTGATGGTATCAAGTCCCTTCTGTCTATTGAGCCACACAAAGATAACTCCTGCTCCTAAGGAAAAAGAAAAAAATCTTTTTACTCTTCATGTAAATCTAGTTGAATGATGTATGTGACAACTGCATGCTAAGTATTGGTTACTGCTCAACCAGCAGCATTATTCTAGAGTAACTTCTGTGTTAACTAAATCTAATAAAAAGCAGTTCTAAGCTGTGGAGTTCCTCTAGAAAACAAAAAATGTCTTCTGGATGTGTTGTCATTCCCAGGAGACAAGGAGAATTAGATGAGGTTCCTATGTAGAGAGGTCTCCCCCAGCAGTGAAGGCAGGCTGCTGCTGGAGCAAAGTCCTACACCTGGAAGCTGTAGGCACAATCTAGGCACCTGGAAACCAGATTTTTACTTCTGTTTAGAAGTTTAAAGCACTTTCAAACTTTGTGATCTGGATGAGTCTTGATTAATGAAGAGAATGGCAAGGTACACTACTTCTGAAGTTAGTTTTTCTCTTCACTGAGCAGATCATAAAATATTTTATCTGAGATTTCTTTCACTTTTTGAGAGCTGTCTTCACAGAGCTATCCTGTCACCTGTGGTTAGTCTAAGACTATAGTTTAAGAATCTGATTCTCAACTCTGAGATGAGGATGACATTCTGTCATCCTGTGAAGAGTTCCTCCAATGGGTTAACTAAAACAGTTGTTTGCAATTAACTTTAATGTACAAAATGTAGCTTTTCTGCCAGTAACACTGGCAGTGTGTTTATTATACTCTGCAGACTGGAAGCAGCCAGTGGTGGGATAGAGCTGGTTGGCTGGTATAGAGTGGTTTAGCATTATAAGCTCATAATAATTACAGAGATTTGGAAATGGTTTAAGATTTCTGCTCCTCCTACTGTACAGCAGACTACAAAAAGGGTACCAGAGGAGTAGGGCATGCTGGATCTCACACTGGCTTTGCAGACTGCAGAGATATTAAATTATTGGCTTCATACAATAAAAAAAGAATTTTTTCTCAATAATTACAGCCATGATTCTGCAAGTTTCCCTGGTGCCTCAGTTACTACTATCCACAAAGCAGTTTCTCTTTATAATACGTGGTGTATCCTGCCTTTATTAACTACCAGTTGATGCTCTTGGGTAAAGTTCTTGTAGTGTCATTATAATGCAATTTTTGTACTTGTTAGAGTAAATCGTACTGAATAATAGATGATTTTATATAAAGCTTATTCATGGTGGTGTAAGGAAAGGAAGATCTGGATGGTTTGCATGCCTTTAGGGGATCTTATTTATTAGATTCAACTTCTTTACTTTTTTTTTTTAAAAATCTGATTCAGCAAACATCAGCCCCACATGTAACATGTACCAGAGAGAATGGTTTAACTCCCCTTTAAATATATTTCACCAAGCAGGGACCAGTACTTTCTATTTTCAATTCAGTTATTCCTAAGTTAATACACTTAGGTACCCACAATTTATTTTAACAGCTTTTATGAATAGAAAACAGAAACCCAGCCTCCACTGACCCCTCTGAAGAGCCTTAAACCAGAAACACGGCCAGACCCCCAGCAGGTGGCAGCCAACTCTAAATCATGTCGAAATTAGCCCACTTCACTGCGTGAATAAAACCACCTAGAGAACACGTGTTGCAGAAATAAGCAAGAAATGCTTTAAGAATCAATATCACATGCTTATTGTCCTTCCTGAAGCTTCTGAATCTTAGAACCTTTTTAATTTCTTCATGAAAGAGAAATTGGCTTTCCTTGGTTTTAGTTGACAAAGTGCACTTCTTTAGCCTATGACAGTGTAAATACTGTTGAATTATCAGAACCATTGACTATTCTGAGGAAATAAATAATATTTTCCTTTAAAAATGCATATGTTGCAAATTCAGTCTATTATTGATCATGCATATCTGACATGAACAAATATACTGCTTAATTTTCCAAAAGAACAATAAAATAAGCAACAAGCATTATTCTAAATACATACATCTCTGAAAGATATGTGAATATAAGTACTTTTTGAAAAAACGTTCTAAAGCATGAGCAAGTATCCTTTTATAGACACAGAATGAACACTTGGTCCACTCCAAGTGAAGAGGATATTTGTACTGCTTTCTACAATACAATGGCTAACACCTGTTCTGCTGTTAATTTCTTTGTGTTACTAAAAAAAATAGGTTTTTTTCAGTGACAAAACAAAAATAAACTGGTTATTCAGTTCTGTATTGAGCACTTGAAATTATAAGCATTATATTACATAAAAAGACAATCCATATCAAAATATATCCATTTGGTTAATCCATTATTAAGAGTTAGCAAGAACTTCTTTTGTGGTGGCCAAGACCCAGCCACTCAGTCATCAGAATTGCTGAAACTTGCCCTCATACATGATGCTGACTGCCCAGTGAAGCCTTCTAGCTAAACAGTTGTTGTCCTAGCCAAGAGAAGAGGTTCCTTGTGGCTGGGGAGGTCCAGACTGCTTCTAGGTCTGTTCAAAAAGTGGCTTTAAACCTTCGTTACTTATTGTCCTTGTCCATATTCCAAATTCAGTCTGCTGGGCAGGGCATTCAGGGATAGACTGAGTCAAAAGAAAGCATATAATAAGAGCCAGTTATGCAAGAGCATGATTTGGGTCTACTTGATGAGTGAAAAACCATATGCTTGAGCAGGCTCTGATTGCAAAATTCTAATTGATTTCTTCAGGAGACTCAATGTTTGCCCTCCAGCTAGAGTGATGTTGGAATATCAGGGTGTGAATGATGCTGCTTAGCTAGCAAGGTGCAAAGTATTTGATGCCTGTTATCAGACTCACTGCAGTACTTTACTCAGAGTTTAAAGATTCCTCAGTGCATGTTCATACCTAAATCTTTGGGCTTTCTTCCTGTTCTAGCTCTTCAGCACTATTATTATATTAAATTAAGTTCAGTCATTTCTCATTTTTTACAAGAGGCAGACTTAAGAGGGGAGCATTCCAATCTCAGGTTTGTGAGCAGATTTAAATCTAGATGCTAGATTTAACCTAGAATTAAATCTCAAAGTGGACCAAAGGAAGGAGCCAAAACATTGTTTTGGTTGTGGGTCTGCAGTTTGGTTAATGTGAATGGCCACCAGCTTTGGGGAGTTACAGCCTTTACATCTTGTAAAGACAAAGGCCAACTCAGGCTGTCTGTGGATAGTGTGTGTGAGTAATTTCTGGTTTTAAAATTGATTTGATAGTTGGACTTCATGATCTTAAGGTCTTTTCCAAAGAAAACAATTCTATGATCCTACTCTCTGAAAGACAATTTGTTTTACAATTTATATTTTAGAATGCCATGAACACTTCAAGACATTTTGTTTGTTACAGTTTAGCTGAATCTTTCTGCTTGCACCAATGACTTAGTTACATTTTCTGCACCAGTCCTTCTTAGTCTGCTTTACAGTGAGAACTCAACTGAAAGTCTTTCTGTAGTTTTTCTTTTCCTGCAGTTTTTAAGACACAGAAAGCTGACTTCCTCCGAAGATGCTTGCAGAGATAGGAATGGGTTATGGGTATGTGCCACACACTTACAGTCTGTTTTGTTCAGTTTGCCCTGCTTTTGCTTACTCTAACTTAATAGGTCACAAAATCTTAAGGCAACACATATGAGTAAAAGACAAGGAATCTTTGGACTCTGGTTCAAAGAAAAAGGACCAGGCTTCCTTTCATGATTGCTTAAAGATTACGTAAGTAACTGAAATATAAAAGCTCTTTGCACCTTTAAAAAGAGCATCATTTAAATTTTCTTATGTTTTTTAAATGGTTTAAGATCCTACTGTCTCTCAGCATTATAGCTCACCTTTAAAACTGACATGTATCAAAATATTTTGGTATTCTTCAACTAACTGAAATAATTCAACATTCCCTGAGCTTTATTAATAAGCTTGCTTTTCTGTCCTTGTGAATCTTCACAGTGTGTAGCTTTCCCATAATACAGTGAGATCAGGTTTCTTTTTTTCTCCTCTGAATAACAGTGTTTTTCTGTGATTTAGGGCATTGAAATTCTCCAAGTCAGCTTCCTCTTTTGGAAACAC
This sequence comes from Heliangelus exortis, assembly GCF_036169615.1. Taxonomy (NCBI): domain Eukaryota; kingdom Metazoa; phylum Chordata; class Aves; order Apodiformes; family Trochilidae; genus Heliangelus; species Heliangelus exortis. The sequence goes on along the minus strand of NC_092425.1, from coordinate 25,543,861 downwards.
GGAATGAAATTATATAAAAGGGACATTCATTGATCTGAGTTTTCAAAATCTAGGAAGTGTTTTGACATATAAAGTATCACATTACAATTTGATATTGATTTTTCAAATGTTATCTTAGGTTTGGTTTTGTTTCCTATTAGAAAAAACCTAAAATCCTTACTATTGCAGATGTTACTTTTTGGCATCTATTGATTTTTAAAATAATGATTGGTGTAAATGCATGAACTAATTTTCCAAATTGCTGAGAGGCCACAACCCCCAGGAAGTCAATTGAACACTATGTCTTTGGTGAGAAAGAAATTCACAGCAACTGGTATTGTTATAGTTGAATATTGACCTCATGACAGATGACAAATAAAGGGTGTCAGGCAAAAGCAAACAGGGGAGACAGAGGGACATAACAGAAGTATCAGAATGACAGCGAGAGCATCTGACTAAAATGTTAGAATTTCCATGGAATTTAGGAAGGGAAGTCTGTATGACTGTTGAAACTACAAACTTATTAAGTAAATATTTAATTATCTGCTTTTAAAAAATCTTTAGAGAATCATAGTAACATTCTCATGTACTTAAAAAAAAAAAAAACACCTTAAAGGCTATACTCACAATGACAAATGAGGAAGATATTTCAGTAGAGTTTCTATACCTATAGCTTCTGATTAATTCAATATTGAATCATTCATGTGATCCAGGTTTTTGTTAAAGTTAACAGTTATGCCACAACATCTGAAGTCAATCAGAGCTTCTGAGGTCTGTGGCACTTACACTGAAAACAATATTTTTTCAAATATAGCTATCTGCAAATAAGATTCCTCTAGACAGACCTGAATTAGGAGATACTTTGCCATATCGTTGCAAAGACATAGGGAGGAAAACTTCAAAATTTTGGAGAAACTAATTTATTTTTTATTCAGTTAGCTTTACACAAACCCACACATGCATAGCTATGTGTGATATAACTGCTTCAATGCATATACTTGTGCAAACACTACAACCTTGAACAGACTGTAACAAGATACATTTATTTATTTATTCCATTTGTGTGTATACATTGTGTTATTCAGCCTAATTTTCTTTAATTTTCCTTTTTTTTTTTTTTTCCCCTACTTTTCACACAGAAAGCCTCTGTGCAGCTCCCAGTTCTTAAATTTAACTGCATCAAATATAACTCATCCTTTGGAGCTGCTCCTGTTTCCCTGTTATGCCACTGACGTAGGCAAAGAATAATTACTAATTACCTTGTATCTTTTATTAAAGACATCTCTAAATCAGTGCAGTTCAGTACAAAGAATTTTGAACTAGTGCTGATGAAGCTCATGTGTGCCCAATGTCCTGTCTCTGCACTGTGCAATGAATAAAGCCCTGGCTTAGATTTTAAACCCACAATGACTGCATTAGCACAGGACCAACATAAAATGTCTCACCTGGCCATAAATAAAACTTCAGGATATAGCAGTGAAGTGCTTGATATAAGTTGTGGAGAACACAGCTGCAGTGTAGCTGTAGGTCTATATTTGGCACAGGTCCATGCTTGTGACTTACAAGGAAGTTATTAATATTATTTATGTGTTTATTGGATTTTTAAAAGTGCATTATTATGCTGGCACTTCTGAAAATTTGTGATTTCCATTACAATCTCTGTAAATGCATTTCCTTGTCTTTAAACACTTCAGCTGCAGAATACTTGGAAACTGGTTTTGTACTAACCACAAGAAGTGCTAACTTGCATTTATCATTTATATGCAAAAGCAGAATATAATTTTTGTTATGTTTACCTAAGGTGATGTTTATCAAAGGAACATACATTTTTTATATAACAAATCCTCTATTTACCAAAAAAAATCCTTACATTTTTTTCTTTAGAAAATTACCTTGCTCCTATTAATATTAATTCTGTCTTTCCTGATTGGAGGAGTTGCTTGGTTTTACTAAACTGGGATAAAACCAGAAAGAAGTCAACTCATTCAAAAATCCCAAGGTAAATTACTTTCCTGTGCTCTTCTAGGTATGCTTGTTTCATATATTTAGGACTACAGTGACCACAAGAAAATTTAGTTAAACATATCTGAATAACTTTGTTTCAAATTCTACCTTAATTTTCCCATTCCCATTACTGAGAAAAATGAGCAAGAGTAGAATGGAAACAAGCAGACAGCTCAATAATGTGCTGGAAAATCCTCCCCAAACTACCTGGATGCTTTCCCAGATACAAATCTTGCAGTCTTAGTTTTTCAGTGAAATAATCTGTTCTCTAATACAGTGTATTAGGGAGGACATCAGAGAACCTAATTAAATGAGAAGTTGTTATTACTAGGAAGAAGCGATGCTGATAGAAAGTAAATAATCTCAAACTGAAATAGAAGGAAACTTAAATAGAAGGTAAATTTCAAAATATTCAAAGGCATATGCATATATATATTACAAAATTTTAAAAATATTTTTTCTGCAGGTCCTTTTCTTCAGAGGTCATGGTCTGAAGGGCAAACATGAAAAAAATTGCAAGCAAAGATGCTATTGTGGTATTTCAACCTTAACAAGAAAAGAATTAGAGATATTAAGATGTTTCATTTCCACTCAGGGTCTTTTCAGCAATTCTCTCATGTAGCAAAATACTTAAATTCATATTTTACTGTAGAAAAGATAGAACAACAGGGAGAGATCTCTCAAAAATATCCAGTCCATAGCCATTCTTTAGTGCATGATAAAGTGTACATACATCATTTCCACTGGATATTTATCAACATATTTCTCATAAGCACCAGTGGAAACACTCTTAGACAAAGTAGACTTTTGCAGCTAGAAAGGTTCCCTTAAAAATCTAAACAATTATTTGTTATAAATTTTTTAAAATAAGCCTGTTCACCCATTGTAATTAGCACTGAGGACCAAGGAGAGCAATCATTCCAATCACTTTACAATACTGGAAGTCATTGCAATAATTTTATGTATTGGAAGTCTTAAAATCCCATGCCCTTTCTTAGGATTCTATTTTCTTTTTAAAACAGAATCAATTGAAGAAAATTGCTCTGCTCATTACTGAATCTGAACTTTGCCATTTTTTATACAATTTCTTCACTTTGTCATGATAATTTTAAATTCTTATTCTGTCATCCAAAGAGCTTGAAAATACTTCTAGCTTGGTAACATCATTAAATTTTTATAAGGGTACTCTTCATTCTGTGATTCAAGTTGTTAACACTAATCTTGCGAACATGTCATGTGGAATAGTGTCAAAAGTCTTATTGATGTCAAGGTACAGCATACCCTGAGAGTCCCTTTCATCTGCTAGGTCAGTTGCCTTCCCAAAGAAAGAAATTGAAGTCATTTGACGAGATTTCTTCTTGATAAATGCAGTATTCTTTTAACATCTCACCATTTCCTTTATACTTACAAATGGGTTGTTTCATGATGTCATGTAGTGCTCTTCCAAAAAAGAAGCTGGGCTGGCTGGAACCAATTTGTCCTGAATATCCTCCTCTCACCCTTGGTGTTCTTTCAAGAGAGAGCTGCTGTATCTACCTGCCCCTTTCCCCTTCTTCCTTACTGCCAATGCTAAACATTTGAAGCACAGTACAGCCAAATACCTGTAAATATTTCCCCTGGTCATATCACATGTCTCCATCAGGCATTCTGAACTTAATCATCCCTGATTCATCTAAATATTCTCCAACCTTCTGTTTCCATTTTTTGATCTGCACCTCTGCTTTGAAAGATTCTTTTTGGAAAAGCTATAATTTTAAGGATTAATAAAATTTATGAAAACAGGAAATTACCTTGTCTATTTCACTCTTTGTTTCATAAGTCCATCACTTACATGTGACCAAGACAGGATTGATACATTTCTCTTCTTTCTCTTCCAATGTAGTTGTGTACATTCTTGTGTGGAAACACAGGTTGTGTGTCTTATTTCTATCATCTCTGCAAATGGTAAATCATCTTGCAGCTTCTCCTGACTTTTCTCTCTGTATTTTTCATGTTATTCCTCTTACTGGGTTCCCCTGTGTGGAGATCATTACAGGCCTTATAATACAGATATCTCTAAAATTTTCCTGGATATTGTGCATTTTGGTATTTCATATGCAATGACTCTTTTGCAAGCCATCAGGCTCCTGAGGATGTTAAACTGTTTTTTGAAGTCTCTTGTTCTCATAATGCTTCTCTTTCTGTAAAACTTATTTCTCGATAATTGACACGGACTTCTTACTAACTTTGAATTGTCACATTTTTCTTTGATATTTATTAAAATGAAAGGAAAAATAAAAAAAAATACGCTAAAATGAAACAAAATTAAAGAGGCATTTTGGGCTGCTCTGACACCCTGTATAGTTTTCAGAACAAAAAAATTATTACCATGTGAAACCTTCTGAAAGTTTTAGTTGCTTTGAAATATCCTTATCTACATTCTTTTTATAACAAGAGGCCTACATTAAATCCTTACTATGCTATCCTCTTCTCTTTGATTCTTTCATACAAACAATGGAATTTCCTTCCACTTGTTCTTTCTCCTAAATTCCAGTCCAGACTTCAATTGTAAGATGTGAATGGTCTTATATTAAAACAAATTATTGAATGAGAGTATAGTTTCTCTTAACGCAGCCACATTGCTTGTAGGAAAAAGGTTTATAAAGGATTATGCCTTGCTTATTCTAGGCCTTATGAAGAGGACAGATGATACAGAAAAATGATAGGGGAATAACTTAGTCAGACATAATAAACCAGAGAAGAGTCAAAAGAAAATGCCAATCTCTACTAGAAAGAGGAAAGAAGGAAAAAAATTCCAAATAAGGGACTTAACATCAAAGATCTGGCATTTCTTAAAACATGTGATTAGGAATTCCTAAAGCAAACTATAAATATTATGATGTTTTGTTTTACTATATTTTGGTTATATAGGGTGGACACAATTAGTAGATTACAAATTTTTCAGTCTCTTTGGAATGCAAAAATTGCTTGCAGCAAATAATTATGCCTTAATTTCATTATCAGTTTTAAGAGGATTAAGAAATTTGGAAGTAGAAAAAAGCCCACAGAAAACTACAACAAAATCTACTTTGGGCAATACTACCCCAGCTTTAAAATTTAGTTCATAAAATATGTGCATGTGCTTCGCCTGCAATTTCCAGTAGGGATTTTTAAAGCGGTCCCGTGGTACTATACCTAATAAAAATCATGTTTTTATATTAGAAAACAACAAGATGCTTCTGTGATCTAGTTCTTCACTAGAGCAGGGGGATTATTTACCTTTTCCAAGCGACCTTTATCTATCTGCCAAGTCACAGCTCTGGGGCTGTAATAATTCGCAAAAGAGTTTTCCCCTCTGGAAATTGGTAGCCCTGCTGGAATACAAACTTAGTAGCACTTAATAGAACAGCTAGCAAAAAGAGCACCTTGTTAGAGTAGAATATGAATTTCACATGCAGCATACACTGGGTAGTCCATAAATTCTTGTTTGTGGGGTGGACAATTTATACTTCTTTCCCTCTTATTTCTACATTTGGTGTTGACGACTCAGAAGTGTATGGTGGGGGCTCCAGAGGCTCCTGCTCACTCCATGCCCTATTGCCATGCTCTTCTCACTTTTCCTGTTGTCTCTTTGGTAACTGTTTCCCTAATAAAGATGAGCCACACTGTATCATGAATGGAATTACAATTTTCTGAAAAAACAGCTCCAAGGAAGAACATCAGTGCGGCAATATGGAGCATAAGATGTCATCCTGTCTTAGTCTCCACAGCCTAGGGTTAAATAGCTACTGCTCTGTTCTGCAGTATCTAAAGAGGTTCAGGGCATCAGAATGGTCTTAGATCAAAGAAGTTCTTAAAGCAATTCAAAGAATCAATGAAGTTTCAGCATATTGCAACTCTGCTTTTGTGAAGAATACAGCCTGAATTTTGTCCCGAGGACTCCAAGCTCAGTTACTTAAACACCAAAAAAGCAGCCATTCATCTGGTTCCAGATATTATGTTTGAGACACTAATCTTCTCTTTATTTAAAGAACATTCATTGACATGTATAGATGATCTAGATTTGTTTCTATTGTACACTGTTGTAATAGGAGCATTATTGTATCTTTATGAAATCACTCACAACTGCTCAAGGACAGCACTTTCTTCAGTTCTTTTTTCTACAATACTTTCACTCCTCTGCAGGCAAAGACAAAATGGAGAACCTAGTTATTGTTGAGAGTGTGTGTCTACATTATACTAGCATATAATTTAGCACAATCAGGGAAGATGACTGTATTGAAGAAGCTGAGGTTGGAAGCCTTGCAGAGAGTCTGCATTCATTTGGGATTAGGTTTAGTTGGGTCCTCTGAGCCATATGTCCTCCCTGTATACGCAGTGACTGATGTGTCAGTAGTTCAACACTTCATGCAGTCCTTTGGGGATCTTATTTGGTGCATGCCTGTTGTGGACTTAAGAGCTAGATTCCTCTGAAAGGACCCTAACTACTGGATACCAAAACCATTCTGTCAATACAGCCAGTGCACAGTAACTGAGGATGCCAAACATGGACTATTTCTCTGAACTGAAACAACAAGGAACGTGCAGCTGAACTTTACTGGATTAACAGTACAAAAATAGCTCATTACTAGATTTTACTGGCACTTGAGAAGACACACCAGATCTAGCATAATTCTAACAATACTAGATACTTAAAATCCATCCAAAGCAAGGCTCCAAAAAAAGACAGTATCAGAATATACTGCCAAAGAACACCACATTCTCACATAAATTGGATGAGGTCCTAAGTTTTTTTCCTGCTCAGTGGCATGGCGAAAGCAATAGACAGAATCATAGTGATCTCACATCATATTATAAGCTAACTATAACAAGCAATATATGCTTTATATTTTATGTTATTGGTTATTTCCTACCAGAGTCCTAACTACATAAACATTAGATTTTATTTTTTTTTTCAAACCAGGAAGGGATATTTACTTGTTTGCCTGATTAAGCCAGAATAAGATATGTGCAAAGATAGATTCTAAGAAAAGGTGAGGGAAATGCAAAGGATGACTGTGATCTTAATACTCAGAGGCAGCCTTGTAATTTTGTAGTGGATTGTAAAGAATATTAAGCAGCCAGCTTTTGACAGGCTCTCTTAATGTACTGATCTAGTCTTACCAGACTTGGGAACACTTCTGTAAACCACATGATTAATGCTAGGGGGAAATTGGTTTCTCAATCACTGTTACACAGTCACTGCATTTTGTAGAATTATAGGACATTCAAAGGACATAGGTTTTGATCTAATCTGTAGGTGATAAAGAAAAAAATCCCCTGGGCTTCAGTGGGTACACTACTCATCTAAGATGGCAAAGCCAACCATCTATGCTTTTAAATTCACTATAAAAATCCCTGACAAAGGCTTATTTTATTGGAAATTTAGTTATATGCCTCAGAAGAGGAACCTGCAATAGATATTCTAACTGTAGCCATTAGAGGGAGCTGATTTCTGTCAAATGTAAAGTACATGAATGCATTAATATGAATGCAATATTTAGAACTAGCATAAACTATCCTTGTCTTTACAGTCCTTTGTAATATTATCTCTGATCAAAACTGTGAATTTTGTTGTCGATAGAATTAGTGCAGCTATTAAGAAGTTGCTGAGATTTCTTTATATGCGAGAAAAAAAAAATAAGAGAAAGAGAGAGAGAGACAAGAAGGCTAAACTAAGGTTTTAAGAATGGAAAATAAGAGTAACAGAAGGGAAAAAATGAAAAGTCTTTCCACAAAAATTAAGGTATTTCCAGACATATAATTCAAAAGAAAAAGATCGATCAAGAAGCAGACTGGATTGAAAGAAAAGGTATTGATACTACTCAAGTTCATGATGAACTTAAAGAAGCACCTGGCTGTGGTACTGAAAAGAATAAGTTTGTATTTATGAAAGGAGAGAGCAATGTAGCAAATTTTGAGAGTCTAAACAAAGGAACTAAGAAAATGAGGGTCCTGCAGATGAGCTGAGAGGGAAAAGTAAGCGATGAAAGACACAGTGTATTGTTTGGACCATCTATCCATATGAGACAGTAAAACTGTAGAGATGAATAGCAGAAATATGGAGTGAGTGCCAAAATCAGGCGGAGTAATGCTGGGTAAACAGCTGAATTTTGATATTCTGCTCAAAAATCAAAGTATGTTGCAAATAATTTGATTTGACATTTATGTTCAACAATAGATTAAATATAGCAATGAATATAGATTTCATAAAACAAAATTTATATAATATACTAATGTAACTATTAAAATATGCCAACAGAAAAAATATAGATATTTAAATACATTATATTTTTTTATTATATAAATTAAGAAGCATAAACCTATACAAATTATAAATACATAAATATATTTATGTATGGTGAAGTAGGATTTACTGTAGCTTTAACTGCTGATTCCACAAGCATTTGCATTGTAAGAAAAAGTAACCCTAGGGAGATTATGATGTTTTTCCAATTTCTATTTATAAAATGTTTACAGTACCTCTACCCTTGAAGCTAAATTCTTCATTTAAGCTTCATGAAAAGGCTCCTGACTATAGAGTAGTTTAACTCCTGTTAAGTGTTTTCCAGCAGAAACTGGGCAGTGTGCACCAGGATGGACATTACTGTCTCTGGTGGGTTTTCCTCTTCATAACATCGCTCATGGAGCACCCTCACACTGCATGTGTACATCTTCACCCATAGTACCCAGGCTTTTAGAATCTCTTTCACATTGAAAAGCAATATCCATGGATGCCACAAGATGCTGCAGCAGCAGATTTACTCACTACAGTGACCAGCTGGAAACAGAATTTTTTGTTTGGGGTTCAAGGGAGAGAGGTACTTCACCATTTCTCTCCTTCTGCTTGGATTGAAATGTTGTGGGATGCTTGTGGGATGAGGGTGAAGGAGCCTCCAAACAGACAATAGCCAATTCTCTAAATGTGTGTGTGGTTCTCAAACTGAAATCAGGATTTGGCTCTCAATTTTCCTGGCAGCCTCTGGTTGCTTTTGCCATGCAGAGGCTTGACTGAGGCTTGACATGTAATTTAGCTTGTTTAACCAAAACCTGATTGGCAATTAATATGTGAAACTAACTGACAGGTTTTTTTCTAGTCATCTGAAATTCATTCAGTATTATATACACTAAATATGTATCAGCAAGTAGTTGCAGGACAAAATTCACCTTTTCTAAACTTGCCTTATCTACAAGTTGTAAAGACAATTTTGAAGTTTGTTTCTTTCTTGAAAATCACATAACTGCTGAACTTTTCAAAAGAATTTTCTTAAGAACAGTCTAATATTTTAAAATCACCCTGTACCATCTCCATTTTACTGAGAAAGAATTTACATTTCTGACTGAAAAAAAAAAAAAACATCTTGCAAGTTTGAGTCTTCAGGCATACATGTCCAGATTTGTAAATTTATACTGGGATAGTGTGGGAGGAAAGCTTAAGACAGCCCAGATAGTGCAAGTTCTCCTCACTTTAGAACTTGCCATTCTTTTCAAATCAATAGAATAATAACTCATTTATAGATTTAGTGGGACTTAATGGGATTTTAACTTTTAACTTTAATGAGATTTAACTCATTTAATGGGGCAGTTACCAAAAAGACCCACAAATGAGATGTTAGAAAAACTTTTACAGCACTCTTATTATTTCAATCCTCAATTCATTTAGCAGATGAATTCCATGTGTTCTCAATGCTTTCTAATTCTTCACTGTGTCAACATGTTCTGTAATCTGGTCTACAGTCACTACAATTACAGAAAAGTCCTTAGGTGCCTCATAAAAAGTAGGTTTCAGCATTGAAATTTTTCTAGGTTTTTCCACTATGAGTAAATTATAGATGTAGAAGGTAAGAGAAATTTAAAGAGCCACATAGGATATTATCAGTTAATTTAGTTACATCCATTTGAGAAGGTCACTATGTAGTTATCACATGAAAACGCAGATCAAATGAAGCCAAGGTCAGCTCAAGGCAAAGAAAATTTCATCAGCTTTATCTAAGGTTAATTGGTCCCTGGCTCCAGAGGGCAATGGAATCGAAACATTTGCAAGGCAAAAGACTTTTGGCCCATTTTTTTCTGTGTTCATCATCAGTTTGACCAAAATCTTAAATATTTGGGATTTTATTTCATGGAAAAAAATAAAAATGTACTTTTTGATTCTAGAATGTAAAAGAATTTTTTTGAGCATTTCCATCAGGAAGAAAATTTCATCTCTTTAGCCAAATATTTTACTATCATCTTTATATTTTCTCCTTATTTTTCCAATCTTATTTCAAATTTATATGCATAAAGCCACCACAGATGTCTTTATCTTACCCTATGGCTCTACTTCAGTGAACAAACTGATCATAATACTGAGGCTTGTTGTACAGTGCTCGTCCTCTCCATCTCAAACTGTTTTCTTTCAGAAGTGCCATTTGTCTTTTGTTGAGCTCCCTTGGATGACACCTTACTGCTGACCCTCTGGATTCATCTGTGATGCTGTGATATATTTCAAACACTCTCAGAATCCAGGTATTATAAATTTACTCTTGCCAGCTCTTTTTCAATTCCTTTAAAGAAAGAAACTTAGCATGTTTCTTAGGCCCTGGTGTTTCTTTCAAAGTCCATCAGAGTATCTTTTAGCTCTGCTCTATCCATGCTCTCCTGTTTGATTCAGTGTCTTATTCCTCCCTTCCCACTTTTCCAGTTGGAATAAGAGCTCCCTCTTTGATGAGGTCAGGCAATGGTCAACTCTTTCTTCATGACTTGTTTCTCTTGATGAAAATTTTTGAACCTAGAGATTTCTGTTCAGGGAAAATATCTCATTTTCTGCTGGTCCCTGTACTCCTGGGAGCACAGGATATCTCCTGAATCAGAATGGTGATAGCAGGTAAATGGTGATCTCTGGGTAGGGCCTCCTTACATCTGCCTTTGATTGAGATCCTACCTCAGCTACCACTTCTGCACTTAGTCTGTGACGTTGTTTTCCACATGGATGAACTATTAGGTGGTAATTCAAGTAGAAGCAGCAAAAGACTGTGGGATGTGTTGGGACTGAGGCTTCTATTCATGACTTGGAAATTAATTTAAAATATCACCTCTTGTTGGAGTACCATGAGACATAGTTTATTAACTTTTCCATTTTTTCCCATCAGAACTCTTTTTCTGATAGCATAACCATTTTTTATTAAATTTTTAATTGTTATAAATTTTTTATTTTTATCCATTTTTAACCTGACTAAACCTAGAACATAATTATCTATTCTATGGAAGATAGGAGAACTTATGCAAATCTGCTGGGAAAAAAATTACAATCCATATTCAATCTATGTAATTCTTAACATAATGTTTAATTGCTCTGTTTAATGCTGGTGCTGTGATATAACTTTATATCAAGTGCTTCTTTTTATTTTAAAAGGAGGAGGTGGTGGTGGTGGTGTGTGTGGAAGAGGGAATCTGTTGGCTTTGTCTTCTGTTTTGCAATTTTTTTACCTGTGTGTCTGCAACTGGTCAAGCAAAAGAACTAGAAAGAAATGAAAACTGAAAATCAGTACTATTTTAAGAATGGTTTTACCTGCCCAAACCAAAGCTTCCATATTCAGTAAGGGGGAACACTTAAATGTCAAGACTGATCCTAGTACAGTAGAAAAAAGGTGTATCATTTAGAATTCAGGAAAAAAGGAAGGAAAATGTTTTAATAGGCAGCAAGATCTAGAATGTAGGAGTTATGAAGTACAGAGAATTGACCCTCCAAAAAGGTCGATGGCTCAAAGGCAAAGGGAAGAATGTGTTTAACTTCAGGAGAAGAGGCCAAAAGGTATCTGCTTGCACTGTATTGCTTCAAAATTAGATTTAAGTACTGTCTGACCTCTGTTTTAAGGAATAACAAAAACAAATTGCTGATACCTGAATCTGGAGAAATTCAGAGACTTGACTCAAGAAAACTAGGAATGCTTCAATTATTAGAGCAAGCTTCCAATAAATTTGGTTCCTTCATCTCTTCAGCTTGGCTACCCTTCTGAAAGATTTTGGTCAAGTACAAACAAATTCTTGGGCTCTAAAATATCTTGTGAAATTTAAACAGTCTAAGATACACAAATTAGACTGGTTGATCTAATGAAAACTTCCAGTCTTAATCACTCCACAGTTAGAATGTGGCAAGAGAAAGGGGAAAGGATGTAAAACATCCTACCTTCCTACTTAGCTGGTCTTGAAGCTGTACAATGGGAAAAATCCTTCTGGCTCCCTTTATGCCCTGGACTCGTGTAATAATGTATTCAGGGCACGGTCTTGGGAACACCATGAAATAAATTACTTGAATTTGATGCAGGAGAGGTTGTGGAAAGTCATGCCCACATTTCCCCTCTCAGTTATACAGCATCTGATCTGCTTTTCACTTCCTGGCACTGGATCCCCAGTTTTGAGCTGATACTCTGCTTTCTAGTACAATTGCTTTACCTGATGAATTTCAGAAGTGCCTATGTTTCAAGCAAGGTTTCATTCTCTCAATGACTTTGTACTGCACTGTCCTTCCTTTTCCAAGTCAGCTTGATGAGTCAAATGAAGAGAAAGCAAGATTTCCTTCCTCTCCTTCTAAGCAGATTAGTTTCTCTACGTTTTCTTTCCTACTCTTCCTGCATGTGGAATTTAAACTCTTGGCATAGAGTTGTGTGACACATGACACAGAGGACATGAAAACTGCAGCCACCCAAACACTCATCTGGTCGCAGCAGGAACAAGTACCTTAATTTAAGTTGCCCAGGAATTATGTGGATCCGGCATTACTACCTTAAAGAATAGAATTTACAAATTTGAACTTAAAATTACTCATCAGCACAAAAGCAACTCTCAGGAGCCACTCCATTCACTACAGAAATCAAAAAGCATATTAACCTTGATGTATTCTACAAAATCAAAAGGAATTGGTCTAATACAAACTTGGCAGCAGCCTCTCACACTGAGTGCATTTGAACCAGAAATAGAATAGTTTTAGTCATATCTTGTTTCTATCCTATTTTATTGTCTTAAACCACTTTTACTATAACTAAAACCTTTTGAACTAATTCTTAGTGTTGCTATCTCATGTTTGATACAGAAAACCTCTTTATATTAATATTAAAAAGCCATTGCCAGAAGTTTCAGAAGAAATTTAGCAAGCACAAAAACTGTACTCCTTTTATTGTCATTTGAGACATGAGGTTTGTTATGTGACTAGATGAAGTGTAAGAATTTTAGTTTAAAAAGTATTCCTTTTGTTTAAACATTGATTTTACCAAAGAGTTAGTGTAATGTAGTTTTTAGAGGTAGGTTTTTACCCCGTCCGTGCCCTTTTTCAACTCCCTCCACATAACAGGATTTCAAATAAATTCTTTAAACCTTTTTACATACTATTTTTACATACCATCAAATCTATTTCCATATTGATCATTTAATCCTCCTAGGAAACTGTTTGCTGCCTGCACATGAGGTTAGACAGTCTATAACTCCCTCTTATCTATACTTTTTAAAATTACTATATTTCTCAATAGTTATACTTAATATCAAACATTATTTTATCTTGGACTATGCCCAGTATGCTACAAGTTTACTGAAGAGTTTCTCTTTGAATTAAAATCAGACTGTCTTATGCATACATGAAAAGAAAAAATGGTATGGAAATAAAAGAATGAGAGGAAGATACCAGACAATGAGATTGCTCTGACCTCGGTCCTTTTGTGTGTTCCACAAAATTTCATCTTGCAATAAAAATGAGACCTGTCTCATAGTGCAGGACAGCAGAAGGCACAAAGCTCCCATAGACATTGCTGTAAAACTTCTTGAAAGGTGTTCCCAAATGTAGCACAGAAGTTGTCACAGGTGTTCTGTGGGAATACAAAAGCCTGGTATGATGTGGTTAGCCATGTAAACTTGCAAGCACCCACCCTTTGGTATGCAGAAAAAGGTAACTGCATTTTCAATATTCTGTCCTGAATATTATCACACAGCTGTTACAGTCTTTATAAATTATTCTACAGACTAAAGTATTTCTAACATTCAGAAAATCCACTGTAGAGAATAAACCATTAAAGGAACTTCATTTTTTTAATGCATCTTTGGCCTTCAAATTTTTGGTTTGGTTTGCAAATGGGAAGAAATACTTATTCAAGTGTTTCTATGGCTCTTACAATGTGGGTATCGTGGTAATAAAATGTTACTTTTATTGGAACACCTGATTTAATTGTCAACTGATATCTCATCTAGTTGAATGATCTTATTTAATATCAGTGGTCATTTCCCACTTTAGTGGGAAGAAGTATTGTCAGTAACAAAGCTTTAGCTAATACAGTTCTTCAAAAAGGTAGCAAATGCTAATTGATGCTTAAAGAGTCTTTTCAGAGATATGAGACCATTGTCATTTTGCCTCTTGGTTTTATTTTAAGAATTAAGATTTGATTTAACAGCTTGTGAACCAAACTGTAATTTGACTTCATTTTAATTCCATACAGTTTCTGGATATGTGTTTCAATTTTGGACTGGCTAATTTGATTTCCACAGATGGGGTGAAGTGATGACTTCTCATCTCTTCAGTAGACTGAACTCCTACTTTTCAAAGTTTCCAGATAAGGGAGTTTTGAGCATTGGCTTGCCTTTAAACAACTAGAGACCACCATTTTGAGATACAATTTTAAATCACTAGAATTTTTCTTGTAGGCTCAGATTGTCAGATCTGCTGATAAATTTCTGCTACATTTCCATTGGGACTCCCACACTCTAAGTGCAATACTTGCAGAAGTGTTAAGTGTTGCTGGTCTGATGAGGGAATACTCATATCTGTAGGTTTTTCTTGACAGAACCAAGATTTTAGCCCCATGGGAATTTCTGTTTCAAATGTATGTTAGCATTTTCAAGATAGTAAATAAGTGCAAATCTGTGTGCTGTCTGTGTGAGACCTCTCAGAGAAGGACTGCTCTCCTCCAAGACATTTCCTTACTCACCCAGGCACACTTTCACCCTAGATCACATTTGATGTGCTGTCACAAGCTCATATCTCAATATTTGAGCCTTATCTTTACTTCAAGCTATTCTTTCAGAAGTTATTTCTCACAACAAATGGGTGACGAGTGATTATCCCCCACTTTGACCTCATAGATGGGAACTCCTCCAGTATTTAAAATTAACAATGAGTTTTAAATGTATTACATTATTTTTATTTCTCAAATACTGAGGTGTTATAATTTCTTGAAAGATGTTCCCACAGTAGTAAAATAATTGTCACAGTCTGCAAATAAAAAAAGAATCTCTCCCAAACTTAAACTTTAATTTGCCATTTCTGTATAAACATAGATTTTTTAAAGATTCAGGAATGAAATATAATGGTTATTTCTGGTTTTTTGTCCAGCTTAATAAGGAAAATGTTAAGTAAGATTTTAGCTATCAGTAGCAGTAAAAATGCTCCACAAGATTTTTACCTCATCATAATTATGTACACTGGTATTTGTTTTTAATGCAGTCCAAAATTTTGAAATTCCATACCTCTAAAAAGGGGACAGAATCCACCCCTGCTGCAAAATAAAATCTAAGCTTTATATTTAAGAATATCATATCTGTACAACTTTTTATTTGTTGATATAATTATTCCTATAACATGGAAATCAGGATGCTGCTTTCAGCCTTGTATCTTTTTCCAGGCAAAGTCAGACAGCCACCTAAATCTTTCATCTTATGTAGATTTGAAGTGAGGGAAAGATTTAGGAAGAACTTGTTGAGTAAAATATGCAGTTTAATTCAGTGCTCTGTGATTGAAATTGTATTAACTTAAATAAGTTTTTCTGATTTATGTGCAATGACTCCAATTCCTGTTCTAAAGCCTTAACAGTAGTATGACATTCAAATGTACCCACGAGATATCCCAGTTCTTAGACTGTCATTACATAATATCATACTTCATGCAGTATTCTGAATACAAAAGGGTAAGATGAACTGCATTTAAAATCTATTCTTGATTCTTGATCTATTTTTTGACTGTTGGAAAACATTTTTCCCATCCTTATTTAAAATTTGATGTAACATTCCTTGTGTTAAATATTCCTTTCCCTTTAAAGTCAAGATCTTGGGAATAGAGACATTACAGATGCGCCAAAACTAGAAAAACTTCAGAATATTTCAGTGTGATTTATCTAAACTCAGCCTTTACCCCTGCCCCCAGAGTTCTCTCAGACCTTATTGCACTCCCTTTTTGAAATTATTGATCATCTTCTATGGCAGAAATTTTAAAAACTATTTTCTTGCTTCTATATATAACTCTTGCATTTGGTGCACAGGTTATGCACTTCTACTGAATACTTTTTTCCATTGGAAACCTACACCACTACACGTCACAAACTAATCAGTTATGTTGCTGCAATCAGTCTCTGCTCTCTAAAGATCATAGCTCTTTACTGTTCTGACAGAAAAGTAGATGTGCTGTATCCGCCTTCATTATCTGACTATATACTGCATCCTGCCGTTGACTTACTTAGAAGAAAAGTTTTGAAGAAATTCAATTGCATGGGAGGGTGTGTGCATGTGCAAATGAGCATGTAGCAGTCTCTTTTGTCCATAAAACGAGGCCTATATTAAAGAGGGAGTAATTTTAGGAAAAATCTTTCAGATAAATTGTTAAAATGTTCTGTACACCTGAAAATATTCAGTATTTTCCTTGGAGCTGCAGCCACTACACTGAATAAGTATGACCACTGCAACCTCATATGATGGGCAATGTTAGATTTGAACTAGTAACTCATTTCTGACAAATTTGCAGCAGCCTAATCGAGACTGCTAGAATCTTTGAAATATTTTTGCATACCTTTTCACTTAACCATTTAATGCAAATGAGTGTGTTAAATTGTCTTCATAAGTTAAGAAGGGCCGGTTCAAGTTATCATAGACAATTAAACAGAATGAAAGGATAGTTAGCTTTTTATTCTGCATTGGACAACAATTTTTTATCTGTTCTAAAAAGACACAGCTGAGTATCTCAATTTACCCATACCTAGTCACATTCTTAAGTCAAGACAACATCTCATTTTCCTACCTTCACTTTCACTGACAAACCTTTTTTTTTTTTTGGTTTGATTTGGTTTGTTTAAATAAGACTACTCAAAATAACACCCGTGTTAGTAAGATCCGGTTTCTTGAGTAATTTTGACTGGATCATGATATCCTTTGATAAATGAGGCAACAAAATAACACATCCTAATTTCACTTTGATGTGCCCCCTATTAAGCCTACTGCAAAGTGGATTTAAGAAATTGCTACTCATTTTCAACAACGGACAAGCTGTTCTCTCTTCTTGGGGATATATAAACATTAATACCAGCTTAGATTTGAAATTGCAAATATCTCTGACTAACACTAACTAAATTATCCATCCCTCTTGCCTAACATTAGTCTGTAAAACTTAGGCGCTCCTAAAACTTGCATTAAAACCTTGAACCTCGAACAAAGTCTGCAGTCCTAATTTTGGGCTCAGAATAAACTCATATTTTTAAATTCTGAGGTATCTATGTGAACCAACCAATTCTTAGCCTATAGATATGCCATCATTGCCTTTGGCAGACAGACCTGCCCTTGCTCTATATTCCCTTCCAGCTGGCTGGGTGCCCACCAGCTCCAATCCAAACCCAGTGTTCCCCCAGCAGAGATTATGGTATTAGCTCAGGCACACTGCCTTCAGATCAGTGCTGGAATCTGTCCTGTTACTGTAAAGTCTAAGAAGAGCAAATGCAGGTCAGCTCCAAAGATGACGAGGATAGACTGTAAGCTGCAAGAAGGTGTAAGCTTCTGTAAAGGACCATGCTGGAAAAGCAAGAGAAATTGGAAAGAGAAAAATTCTGTGGAAAGCTGTGCTCAGCTGAGACCAAGTACCTATTGTCCGCCTTTCCTTAAGCACAGATGCACGTACATGGTTTGCAATGGAACATGAACACTCAGATTTGAAAGCAGCTCATCCTGTCCCTCTGGAATAAGAAACACTTAAATATTGTGCTTGTTTTATTGTCAAGCTGTCAGTAGTGATGTTTAGAAGTAACTGCTGCAACCTATATTGCTGCACTTCACTAGTCAAGATGCATCCCTGAGGGGACCACCAACTGTACTTAAGAAATGTTATGAATAATGTTTTTTAGTAGATTTCATCAAGAACCTCTTTAAAAGCATCTGTTAAAAAGCTTTATGGGAATACTGAATACTTACAAGACTATTTTTCTATCTTATTGTATTTGTATTACACCCATACAACCCCACTTCTTTTACTTTCAATTAAGTTCTAACTCCAAAAAATCCAAGAAAGACAGAAGTGAAGCCTAGCACATGGTATCCAGGCAGATCAGACCCTAACCTTCTCTCCATGTATTCTGTCCTCAGTAAATGCTGATTAATTAAAACACTTATTAGGGAATGCATAGTATTTCCTTGTCAAAATGCTAGAGTATCGGATAAAATTATACAGCTTAGTTACATCTCATTTGTTAAACATGCTTAAAGGAAACAAGGAAGCAACATCAAAATTCTTTTTCATGATAGACTGAAATAAAAGAAAGATTTTATGATCAGTTTATGATGTGGCATATTTGCTGGAACACAAATGCTGAATGGATGTAATGGTTAAAATGGTTTGCTCTCTCCATCAGTTTGAGACGAAGATAAACGTATGACATTTGCTTATGCTTGAAGTGAAAAGTAATCATAATTTTAGGAATTATAAGCATCTGCAACAGTAAAAAAGCCAATTTAACCCCAATTTAACCAAAACTAGAGGGCATGAATGACTTCTGGTAGTTCTGACAGTAAAGTCAAGGACTCTGACAGCATGAATAGGCAAGGATATCAGGTGACATTTATAACAGAGAAAGTACAAAAAGAAAGCAGATCACACAGAACCTCCTTCATGGCATTTGAATATAATGAGTGCATAGTACAGTCCAGTATTGCCAAGTTAACTGGGAACAAGTAGTCTGCAAAACTTGAAGCAACATAGATAGTAGGTAAAGCATGAAGCTTACTTTGAACCTGAACATGAAAGTTTGCTTTGCTCTTAAAATTTTTTTCAGTATGTCCAACCAGTCCCTATTCTTTCACCTTACACGTAAGCCAGTGTGGTTCTCCCCGAGGCACAGCAGAGTGGACATCTTGGAAAGAATACCAGTTGGGTCACCTTGTCCCATTATGTTAATTTTAAAGGTTTTACACTGTCAAAGAGTCTTTATTCTCAGTCTTTATGCCTTGCTGATAGTCTATTATTTACTAATTACTCGAAATAAAGAGTAATCAGCAAAGGCAAACATTTATAAGTTAGAAATCATCTCTACCACACTCTGTCTATTTGTGCACTGGATAAAATGGATCATGTAAATGAAACCATGTTGTAGTTATGTTAACTCACCAAGAATTTTCTAGAAACCCCACACAGTCTATCAGATTGTTAAGCATCTCCATTATTTTTTTCTGAAATTATTTTTTAAGTGGTTTTTTGGCAAGACAGGGAAGAAATGGAAGTTATATTAAAAAAGTTGTTTCTTCTTCCAGTCAAAATTTCTAAAGACTTCACTATTTTTTTACTTAAGATCACATAATGTTTTTTCACACTTCTTTTTCATTAGAAGTAAGCACATATGGCCATGAAAATAATACTCAATTCAGTGTTCTCTTCTAGAGTTTAGCTAGTGAATTAAACCAAAGAGCCAGCCCATGGATTAGCACATGATTTCAATTTAAACAGTTTTTCAGGCCCTAGAATAATTTTATTTTTCATCATTTCTTCCAATTCATACTCTCTTAATATTTATTAAATATTTAGTAAAGGCTGAAGCTATAAAAAATATTATTATTTACAGGATAATTTCTGGTTTGGTAGCAATTCCCTTACTGCCACTAACAGATTATTGCATTATTTGATTCTGAGTGCATTTTCTGTCATCTCTTGTCTCTTTTAAGATTTTCTCTCATTCAGACTGACCTTGGATGCAGTCAAGTGGCAAAAATAAAGTGATAAAGCTACTGAAAGCAAGGGAAATAGACAAGGGAGAAAATAAATAAACAGAATTTTTTTTTCTTTTCCTTTTTTTAAAAAAAATGCTACACTATAATTTACAGCATCCATACATGATCCTCTCATAGTTATATCTTATCACTGATAATTTAAATAATCAATAATCAAGGTCGGTTTTAAAGCATAGCAAAACAATCTAAGGCTTTTAGTCATCAAGTGTTTGTTTGCCCCTTAAAAAGAAATTGTTTTGCATGCTGGAAAAAATGCTTAGGTTTATTTAATTCATTCTGTCTTTGTTTTATTTAACAAAATGGAAGGCCACAAACAAAAGGAAAACTGCAACATTCAACTCACTGATGCTTTTTTAAGCTTTCTTCTTACTATAATTGCACATTTTGTGTAAATTTTAGTGGCATAAAAAGGTTACTAAGCCTATTTCTGAAGTAGCTGCAACACCACGCTGGATAATGGACCCAGAAGTGAACAAGTTAAACGGCAACTTACTGAGAAAACACTGGACCTGCCAGGCCCATGAATTCTTTTTCTCTCTAAGAGCTGAGCACCTGGCATGGATGGCATGGGGGCATTCCAAACCTCAGCACAGGATCTCTTACCCCACACTCAGAGACAGCAGCAACAGCATCTGTTTGGAACATCTATTGGGCAACTGGGAACACCAGCCTTGCATCAATCATCAAATCAGGGTGATTCCTTTATCTGTGGAATTTACAGTGAAGAGACATAGGGGAATTTTGTATTCAGAACAAGATAAAGATCTTCCCAATATCTTCTGTATTTGAAACAGATGAAATACAGAGTTGTTCTGGGGACAAAGGAAAAGAATACAGGTACCATTATAGAAAATAATATCTTTCTTGTTTCTGGAATGTTTTTTTTCTATAAAGAATTTAAATCCAAATGCATTTTTAAAATAGACTGAATCATTTTTAGAAAAAATAAATTACTGAAAGGGAGCCGTTTTTCCGTGTCTGCGTGCCCTTGGAGATATTGAGGTGCTTCAGCAACCTCAAAAATAAATATTACTTATCTACTTCACTGCAAAGACTGGGAAACTCTGACAGGCTACCTGGTACATAAGCAATGAAGCAACAGGTATAAAGCCAGCTGCTCTGGAGTATAAAATTCTCACACGTAGCACTTGTGGTTGCATTATGAAAGTGTAGTGCTGTATGAAAGTGTTTAATACCTACTTCAAAAAGCAGTTCAATTTCCACTATCCCGCTTTTTGCCAGTGTTTCATATTACTATCTTTCAAACCTCAAGGCAATCTATGTGTGAAGCATTATATTCTTGACGTGCAATTATTGTGCTATAACTAACAAAATAAGTTGGCTCTCTCACTGTTGTAAGAATAATATAGAACAACATTCAGCGCTTCCTACTGATTAAAAGAAACCAAAACAACAGAAACTAGAGATTGCCATTACTGAATTCTGTCCATTCCAGACAGAACAAGTGCTACATTTTGGAAACTGAAGTTACTTGATGCTTTATACACCATGATAGCAGCTTCAGTAGAACTCAGTGTTAGAAAGTAAGGGATGAAATATTATTACTACTACCTTAAACACCACTCTCAAAAAATAAAATTTGTTGACAAAAATTTTATAACTTTGGACCTGAATTTACTCTTCTCAAGAAAAAACTAAACCCTACACTTGATTCAGCTATGACTTTGCCTGGGTGCACTTGCAGAAACTGATACATTAATTCAGCAGGAACTACCAGTGCATAAAATATGTTAATACTCAATAAAAAATGCATATATATGTATAATCATATGTTATAAATGATGTCCATCTGTGGGAAACATAAATTTGCACTAGAGCTTTATGGAGAAAGGTTAGTAATATAATATTGGACATTAAATCAAGGCCTGTAGTAGTGTCTTATTTAACCTAGTAAAATTCAAAATAAGACAGGAATTAAAAGAGTAAGTCAGAAAAAAACATTCATGTTTAGCCAACAGCATGAGCACAAAAGTAAATGGAAAGGGAATTAAAAAATAATAAAAGATGCTGGAAAATGGAAAAGTGAGTTGCTTTCCAATGTTGCTATTGAGAAAACCAACCCAAGGTACAGACTGTAGATTGGAAGATCTACATGAAGCCAGCATTTTGCTGTTTTTTAACCCATATAAACATGCTTTGTCAAAATATAGATTATCTAGAGCTTCAAAAAGCTGATTTTAAAAAGCTATTTTTAGTTGATTACATCCAGGGATCTCAAGCAGTTGCAGGTTTTGATTCAAATGAGAATTCTGAGTGGCATTCTGAAAATTATACTTCTTATTGAGATGCTCAGATATGGATTTTCTTTACTAATGTCCATCTCCTTGTTCAACATCTACCTACTAAACTTCTTTAAATACATGAGCAATAAATATCCTCTCTTTTTTAGGATGATAAATTGAAGTTTAAACCAGGAAAGTTATTTTAGTCCTGCATAGAACACTGAAAATCCATAGGCTTCCTCTAAAACTTCAGATCTTAATTTCTCATCAGAAGGAAACATTTTAAGTATTTTTCAGGTACACAGGAGATGAAACTAATTTCTAGAGCAAACTTTAAGATGTAAATAAAAGTATATGCCATAGGAATTTTTCAGACAGAAAGTGTGCCTACCCTGGGGCATCAAGATTGTTTTTATGAATCTTGAGCCTTACTGACAAGTTCACTTTAGTTTTCAGCTAAATATTCTCAGGTCCTTTCTGCAGTCTTTAAATAGGTAGCTCTTCATGGCTATTACTTGGTTCCATTACAAAAGATAAAAAATTCTATTATTATTACTATTGTTATCATTGTTGTTGTTGCTACTATTATTATTCATCATCATCTAGCTATTCCATTTTTGCACCCAACTATCAGAAGAGTATCAGAAGAGTTTGTAAGGTGAGAAATACCAACACTAACAACAACAACAAAAAATGTGCTTGTGTTGAAAGAGGAAACACAAGGCTGGAGGCCGTTCATTTGGCTAAACAGAGGAAAAGCCATAACTTAGCTGATGACTTCCAAAAAAAAAGTTTGAACACCAGATCACCAATACTGTGCTACCAGTGATACATCCCTGCTATCATGATAACAGGGAAGGAACAAAATATGCAGAGAACACAGGATTGCTTGGAATCACAGAGAAATAGAAATAAGGTAAAGTTCAATAACTTTGAAAGAAGGGGCTTAAGAAATAAATGGGTTTAAGAAGAAAGAGATACGTGTATGATTTCTGTGAACCAGTTTGAGCTGTGACAGTTATTTGGTGCTTGGCTTTGGTTTCACTACAAAGCAACAGTGCACAAGCAGAAAACAGACAGTTTCAGTGTTGTGACAGTGAAGTACAAAGGACCATTTGTCACCTACAGAAACGTTGTGACTCTCAATGCTGTTTCAGAGGGAATTAGGCTGCAGTAATTTTTCTGCAGTACTAATTGAAGACTGCTGTGTAAGTCTTCTAATCTTTGTCAGGTCTGAGACTATGATTTGCAGCTTACAAATTTCTTGAGAGTTTTTTTCAAGGAAAGCATATTTGGTTCTGCATTGGATTATTACATAATCTTCATTGTGAGAAAACTTTTATATCTCAAACTCTACTATAATATGCAGATTTCAGAGGAGAGAAATAAATTTTTCATCTCAGCACACACAAACCACGCTGTTTTATGCATATAGATCTTTGGTGTAGGAGGAGAAGAGTCTGGGTAAAATAAAGTTCCTGCCTCATATTAATTTTAATTTGATTGTAAAAATTCTTGCAGCTATCTCAGACAATGAAAAATTTCATTGTTGTATATAAAATTATTATAATGAGCTTTATCAGTTAACTGCTTTAATCAGTTAACTGAGTTCTACAATATGCTAAAAATAAATAAGTATGCATTATTTTTCTTCGAGTGTATATGTATGTATATTGCCACATATACATGCCCATTATTTTTTGTGAATAGACTCATACATTGATGTGTTCATCTAACTTAAAGAAAGATCCACTTCAAAATTTGACAATTATAGATGCAGACTTTTCTTTGCAATACTTATATATTTTTAAATACAAATATGTCTGAAAAATAAATGCCTCCAAGACTCTGAAAACTCCTGGTGTAAATCAAGGTGCAAGATGAAAGTTGTAAACCAAGTGAAATATTGATTTGTCTAACTTTTTACTATTAGGATGTTAATAATTTTTCATCTTCAGTGCCTTTTTGCTTGAAATATTTATTGTCCTGTTCTCACTTGGTAATGTTTGCATCCTTTAAGGGTTTTTTAACAATATGTACTCAGTGTGGAGATGGGATTGTTTCTCTGATGGCAAAGACACAGAAGGTGAACTATGAACACAGAAGGACTCCACTTCTGGGAGCATACTGACACTGAGAAGTAAAATTCACTCTAGTGGTACTGGATCTCTTTGCAAGGGGCAAATAAATTCTAAAACTGGTAGCAACATAAATCACATGATATCATTTGATTAACAAAAGGATTTGACACAAAAAAAGTTAGAGAACTAATGAAACTAGAACCAGCAACAAAGTTTTGATACCAGTGTAAATCTCAGTTTCAAACTGGGAGGTGGGTTAGTTGGGTTTCAAGGCAAGGATAGTAGAAACTTTGGAACTGTAATCTTAATGAAAAATAGATACTGCAGGTTAGTGTTGCTGGCTTGGAGAGAAAGCATGGTGAATTTTCATTGTGTATTACTAATATGAGGGAATTAGTAGTGATACAAAGTCAAAAGTGCAGAGGGCAAGCCCTCAGGAACAACAAGAATTTCTACTGTGAACAGATCTACTCCAGGGGAAAGATAAACTAACAATTAGTATCTTCTTCAATCAAACAGCATCTTTGAGACACTTACAGGAGTGTAATGAGAAAGAAATAACTGGCTAAGGCAAATAGATGCACACAGAAAAGCATAAAATTTCAGGTACCAGAACTGTGAGATGTAGACTTGGAAAAAGATAAAATATTTTTGGAATAGGTGGTCTGTCTTAGACTAAAATATACTTATTTTGGTTATCCCAGTAAAATTATGATCCAGTGGGAAGATGACAATCTAAAGATATATCTTCTTGAAAAATATACTCTTAAGCCCTAGAGTAGGGGAAGTACTATTTAAATTCAGAAATAATCTTAACATAGGAAAAATTACTATGTTTTGGCAAAGAGTACATATGGAAAGAAGATAATAGCAATCACAAAGCGGTCAAGAAACTTATGAAGTAGTTTTAAATATTGTCAATATTATCAAACAGCTGAACTGGAATGAGTTCAGAGTCGTTATTTTCATTAAGTGCTAGCATGATGTAATCTAAGGAGATAGAAAATGGCTGTTCAAGATATGGCTATTCAAGGGGTCCTTTCCAAGTCTTAAGAAAATCTTGGACCACATCCTGGTT
This sequence comes from Heliangelus exortis, assembly GCF_036169615.1. Lineage (NCBI taxonomy): Eukaryota > Metazoa > Chordata > Aves > Apodiformes > Trochilidae > Heliangelus > Heliangelus exortis. The sequence goes on along the minus strand of NC_092425.1, from coordinate 25,518,464 downwards.
TGGGCCAGGATAGAGAGAAACTTCTGTCTCGTAATTTCGCTTTCATCTGAGTCTCTTGTAAGTAGCTGTCCTTGCTGGAATTAACAGCAAGTTTCTCAGCAGTGTCTGCTTCTAGGACTGATAACACTCAATGTTTATAGTTTCAGCTAGAGATTGGTGTGCAGAACCAAGGTCACTGCTCAGTTCTGAGGAACTATGCTCTGGAAAGAGAAAGGGAACAAAGAAGTCACACCTGCAACCAGGGCTGTCCTGCGCCTTTGGTGGTGACACGAGTGTTTTCCTGTATATTTGTATGTATTTAACAATTTTTCCTGTTCTTCATTACTGTTTCATTGAAGTCTTACAGTTAGAGTTTCAGTTTTACAGAAACTCAGTTTCCAAACCTGTAAGTGTTGCTCCCTTGCTCTCTCCCTTTCTTTATCAGGAAGGGGGATTAATAGAGCATCTGTCACTTGGTTAATTGCTGTCCCAGCATTAAACTCTGACAGACCACTGAGCTTACCTCAGCTGTTTGACAACCTCATGATATAACTCAGTTCATGTGCTGACAAAGATCTGTAAAGAAATTGGCAATAAAGCCAACAGAAATATGGACAACCTCCTGTACCATCACTGGTTTTATATTTAGTTCAAGATTATGCTAGAGACATCCACTTGGAAAGAGGCAGCTCATGGTGATTATGTTACAGACACCATAGCCTGGTACTTAAAAATGAATCTCCCGGGACCTTCTTTTGCTCATTCATACCTCGTCTTTTTCAACAGCTACAAAAGTAGCTGCTGAATATGTATCAGCTGCTTTATAATAAAAAACACAGACCGTGTTTAGGGAAATTTGTCTGTTTCCAGGGTAGGAAGAAAAGTAGCTACCAATGACCACAGGCATTAGAATACTTTTGGAATTAAATAAAAAAAATAAATAAATTCCAAACTGCATTGTCAAACTATATTTTTCAGTTTGCTACACTGTGAAGTTGTCTCAATTTCTGAAAAATTCTGCAAATAGATTTTCAAAAATATGTTTATAATCTTTATATTAGAAAAACAATATGCCTGTGCTTTTCTGGAAAAAAAAAATTAATTCTAAAAAAGACTTTTGCATTTTGGGGAATTAGCAAGAGAATTAAAGTTATGTACTCTGAATTAAACCTTTTCTCAAGCTTCTACCTCAAGATGTACAAAGTGTTTCATTACCACTATGGAAGCAATCACAAAGATCTACTGGGTGCTAGACTGCCTTTTGTATTTATTTTTTTTTCCATGTATAATGTGGTAATTATGTATCTGATATTTGAGAAAGAATTGTTTGGTAATATATTGGGTAAAATATTGCAAAAAGAGTCATATATTTGCTCTAATGAGTGTAGGAAAGGGAAATAGTTCACTATAAATGATTAAGCCTGTGCTTCCTATGCTTTTATTTTAGTCTAAAAGATGCTTTTTATGAACTGCTGTGCTTCACTTAGTGATAGTAAATCTACATGGTATGTTCTTGTTTTTTCAACACGACACATAGCTCTTGATTGAACTAGAGCAAAACAAAACAACTATAATCCAGTCACGAGATACACTTAAATAATGTCCAGCTTTTTTGAAACAACCTTCAGTAGAAAAATAACCATTTAGCTTGATGTATATGCAAATATAAATACACATATTTTCAAAATACAGATTGCATTGTACTTTGTCTTGTTTAATAGATCCTAGGGAGCTTCACTTTTAAGCATAAAGATATTTTTGTTGCATTTTTTGCTACTATTTTTTTGTCTTTACGGTTTGGTATTTTTTATTTTTTTTTTTTTTTTTAGAAGATACTAGTTCCCAAAGCTTAAAAAAAGTTCAGCATTAGCTGGCAAGGAATTCTAGCAATTCTTTTCAATTGCCTTCAGGAATAAAACACTCAAGTCCTCTTCTCTCCTTGCATATATTTTGTAGCTTCTTTGAGACCTTTTTTTAAAAAATTTTTCTACTTTCAATTGATTCTTAATCATTAGAATCTATCAAAACTCAAGAAAAGTCTTTGCAACAAGTCTTTGCTTTCCATGGAAGAGCATTGATTTCAATGAAATTATATTTTTTATACCAAACATTTTCTGGTCTGTAGAAAGTTTCTTTCCAGCAATATCAGCAAGATCAGTCATTTAGTTAAATACAATTGAAGTAGAGCTTCAAAAGAACTATCTGCAGTCCTTCAGCTGTTAACCTAGGGAAGGAAACCCTCATCTGGGAAATGGAGACATAAATTACAGCCTCTTGTCTAAAGCAGAAAGAAAAAGAACTTCATTTTAGGTCTGCCATTTTCCAGATGAATACCTTAACTTAGTGGTAGCAGTAATTATATTCAGTAGAGCTATTTGTTTGCCTTTTCCCATGGAATCCAGGTAAAACTCTTGGTCTGTGCTCTGATGTGAAAGCATAAAACCTCTTAAGCATAAAACCTTAGCTTTTCTTCCAAGCTCTGTGGTGATCCCCTCGCACAGCACTGTTGTTTCTTAAGAAGGAAAGAAAAAGCAGAGGATAGACATGTCCCCTTTGCCTAATGCCCCAAGAATGGAGGAACATGTGCACAGGAGTTCCATTTTCTTTCTAGGAAGCATTTTGTCTGCAGCCATGAAACCAGCAGTGTGTGTGTCTACCTGGCAGTCCATGAATGAATAATATATTCCAGCTACATCCTACTTTTCACAGTAATTTTTATACCTAGAGGAAAAGAAATTGAGGAAAGGAAATAGAGGAAATAGAGGAAATAGAGGAAATAGAGGAAATAGAGGAAATAGAGGAAATAGAGGAAATAGAGGAAATAGAGGAAATAGAGGAAATAGAGGAAAGGAAATACCCAAATAATAATCTATAGTTGGTGATAGGCAACATATTCTGATATCTCCATAAATACAAACAAAACAGGAATAATCTAGCAGACAAGGGCTTGGGAAAAATGACTACCATAACACACCTGGAGTATCCAAGCTAATACTCCAAAGAGGGGTATAGGGAATATTTATAGCTCACAACAAAGTAGCACAAAGGAACACAAAAACGGCAGCCACAACCTACAAAAGTGACTATCAGCAGACCCTACATTTTGCAGCTAAACACAGCTTCATACAGCTTTATTTTAATTTACCTTTTAGTAGTAATCTACCCAGAATTTCTAAACTGCTCATTTGACCAATAGTCAAACCTCCAGCTGGATCATAATAACCTTGTATTCCCTTTTTTTACATGCCTATCAGTTATCATTCTATAACTTATACTTAATTCTCTAAAATCAATTCAGCAGAAAGCAGCACAAGCTAAACTTATTTTAAGTCTATGCCAATCTTTATCATAAGTCAAGTGTCTCTTCAAGTATTTTTCTCCTCAACGGATTTGCAGTGCCTGCAATTTTCAGAGGGACTTGACAATTTTAGAGAAATTATACAACTTCTCTCAGGAAAATATAAAAAAATAATTTAATTATTTTTTATAGCAATCTGTTTGGAACTATTTAAAGTATTTTTTTTCCAAGTTAAATTCGATAGCAAAAACTACATAAGAAAATTTGACGTGTTAAGGAAAAGATAGTGCTAGAGTTCTGCAATCCCCCTCCTCTGGGGTGGATTCCGCCAGCCCTAATGCAGCTCCATCAGACACTGCAGATACTTAAGAGAATTTCAGAGAACTGACCTGTCACAGGAAAAAATATATGAACTTCTTTTAATGTTATAACTTCCTAATCAGCAAAGTATTTGCCATACCAATTTTCAGTCTTTAATCACTGCACTTTTTAGTTTAAACAAATTTTCACAGCATTCACCAGAAGAGTTATCTCAACATAAAAGGCTATGTTGCTCACACATGATTTCCCCTTCCTAAATTCCCTTCACCTGAGGAAGTACTGTTGATACACACACTTTTTCAGAGAAGTAGATTTATCCTTAAGAGATCGATTAGTGACTCCTATTTTTGCTTTTTTTCTCCCTGCTTATAAGTATAGCAATGAATGACATTGACTTGATTAACCTAGTGCATTGAAATAAAGAAGGTTGCAGAACTTGACCAAAGGCTTGGCTGCTAGTGAACCTGAAATATTGGTAAGGCTTTCACATGGACAAGAGAGATATTCAAGGGTTATTCACTGGTATTTTGAAAGTTTTAGTAAACTAATGCATGAATGAGTCAAAGTAACTTAAATTCCTATGTGGAACACTATTGCCCTTGTCTAGTCTGCTTTGAAGGAGGAAAAACATAGTTCTATGAGCTGTACTGTATTTTTTTATCACTTTTTAATTACAAAGTTTAAATTGCAATACAACAGTTGGCTGGCAAAAAGATTATTTTTTTTCACACCAACCCACTATCAGATTTCTGCTACCATCCCATTTATATTCACCCACTGATCACTGTTCAAGTATTTTTTTCTGACAGCATGGTCTTCAGCAAATACAATAAAACATTGTAATAATCTAGAATTAGTACTAGTGCTGTCATATATATTTGTGAATTTATGTGCCTTGTATACAGATAAAAAAAGATGCAAGTGAGGATTTTTTCTGTTTTTCATCACAAGATTTTGATAGTATTTGAATCAAAAATACCAAAAGTAAAAAAAAATTGATATATCATGTTGCACAATTAAATATCAGCTTTTGAAAGACTTGTTTACTGAAATAGACTGTAAGCACCAGTGATGTGAAGAAAACTCCTATATAATGGGTCTACTATAAAACCAAAATGCAATGAGTATCTTATGCCTCATACAATGATATGTCTTCTCCTAAGTGTCCATAGTTCCCATACAAGAGGACTCAAAAGATGATAGAAGAATGAATAGGCTGGCTTGTAATAATTTTAAATGTCTACTCTCTACCATTTATGAGCTTGATGAAGGACTGATGATCTGAACACAGCATTAATTTAAATTGGATGAAGGGAACGAAGAAGCTAACTGAAAAGTTAATAGGTTTTTACATGCTTTACTGAGAATGTAAGTTGAAAGTAAGAGGTATAAACTAAGGGCACACCTCCTCCAAGAGCCTGAGCTGTCAGAACTGAAAGAGAAAGTTAAATTATTCTGCTAGATTAACTTTATCATTCACAAATTTTATATTGGTCAGTAATATAATTATTAAAGGTCCTATATTAAATAAATCTGTTTTTTGAGTAGGAATGTGCACCTGACATAGGATCAAGGTTAGAATGCAGGATAATTAAAGGCAGTTGATCCCAAATAAGATGGAGAAAAATAGTGGTATCCTAGGGACATGACAGAGTTTACAGCCAGGTTCTAATAGCATATACAGCCAAGTGATGGAATACACTTAAGAGGGCCGTGCACAGTGCAGATGAAGATTCATTCAAACATCTGTGCAGTGTAGCTGTGGTGTATGAGAAAGTTTTATAACACATAACAGGTACTGCTCACAATAAATCCAGATCACTGCAAATAGAATCCACAAAGAAATCTGTTCCCTTCTTCCCCATCGACCTGAATGGAACAACTTTTACCTGTTTTTTCATAGATTGAAACAAAATTTCTATTCCACAAGAAATCACACTTATCTGCTTCTTATTCTAAAGCATATTGTCACAAACACCCTTACAGAGCATAGAGGCCAGGTTCAGTAGTGCTAAAATATTGTTGATCTGTTTTGAGACTTACATTCTTCTTAATTTTTATTTTATATAGATTTTTGGATTTTCAATTCTTACACTCTGTGCCCAGGGATTCTAAAACCCAAAAACTTGGTTTATTCTCACTTTCTCATAGACCTTCTCCATCTGGTTCATGCCTGCACTGAGATGCAGTGCCCTGGAAAGAGTATGGTAGGAGAAGTCATCCTGGTGTTACAATAATAAAAAGGATCATAAAAAACTTGCAACAGCCCTGATCTACTTTGTATATTTTATTATAGTATTCCTGCTGCTTGGAGGACTTGGTGTTTTTTTGTTGCTTGGACTTATATATGTGTATATATTTATAATTTAATACAATCTTCTATTACCTTCTATTACCTTACCTAGTCTTAGTATGGATTGGGAACAAACTCAAAAGTTCATAAAATCCAATTTAGTCCAACCCAATCTGCTAAAACCAAATTATTGACTGAAATTTTACCAAACCAATCTGTACCGAAATGGTATTTTATTCCAGGAAAAACGGAACTGACCAAAATCAAACAAGTCTTGGAAGATAATTTTCTATAGATCTTTATTTCTTTTCTTTAATTTTTTTGAAATATTTTTTTCAGTGAAACACAGAGCTGAATTCTCTATCTCTAATAATGTCATCATATGCACATCTGTAATTATTTCACTTTCTTTCACAAAGATTTTTACACAGGCAAGGTATTTAACAGTGACAATAATTTCTTAAAATTTAAGAAGAAACAAGTTTTGTACCATATGTTGCAATATTTGAAGCAAATATTTAAGTGCTATTTATAAAAAAAGATTTTAGAAAAATATTCCTCATGGTTGAGAGCTACTTCTCAGATCCCTGTAAAGCATTCCTCAGTCTGAAAGGTCACAACTACAAATAAATCAAGACTGTCAACAGCTAGAGCATCACGCTGATAAAAGAAATAAAACAATTTATGGAGCTATACTTCTCACAAAAAACCTTTGTCAGGCTGTCATCTATCCAACTTCAAACACTTCTTTGTAGAACATCATTTTATTTTGCTTCTTTTGTGAAATTTACTTTAAGTGTTTCTTATGAACTTTCCAGTTATTGAAAAAAATAAATCAAGTTTGGGGCATCTTTGATCAAGATAGTCTTTCATGTTGCTTATCCATGTATTTTTCTATGCTAGTTCTATGCTAAACTGCCAGGAAAAAAAAAAAAAAAAAAAGAAAAGTATTATTGTTTCAGTAACTGATATAGTTGTACTTAGTTGCTAGATGTTATAAAATGCTTATAAATGAAATTTGTTTCCAGTGATCCTCAGAGAGAGGCTGTCAGAAAAGAAGTCTGGATATGAATAATGCAAAAAAAAAAAAAAAAAAAAATCACAAGTTCTTTTTATCTTTCCATCTTGTTCATTAGTATAATACACGTTCTTGATTCCTCAGCTTTTAGTACTTGACTTCCTCCCATCTGTTTTCACTTCTAAATATGAGTTTAGTTTTTTCTATAAAATTAAATTTTGTAACTAACACTTCCTACTTGTTATTAAATTACCTATTCAATTTCCTCAAATAAAAAGTGACTGTGCTAAATTCTACGTTGTCTTCTCTAATGTGGCTTTTCCTGATGTTCATTATAAAAACTGTATTTTCCATAGTAATTCCCTTCCTGAAGACAGAATTTCACCAAGTGTGGTGATGCAGGTTTTTACAATACACCATAACATGTAGTGTGAATTATTATCATTAAAGCAATTATTCAAAGTAGCTCACAAAGTCAGGAGTACTTTCAGGATTTAGCTTTCTATGATGTCTAAAACTCCATTCTCTGAAAATTGTATGAAACCTTTCTAATTTTCATCTCATATGTAAGTTGAGCAGTAACAAAGTCAAACTTCAGTGCAGTGATCTAATTTTAATGCTCTAGGCACAAATTCAGTCCTGCCATAAGTCAATACAACTCTGTTAAAGTTACTTAATTTCTACTTGTCCAGTTCTCATTGGAGTACGATTTCAGTACATCTTAAAAGTTAATAATAATTCTTTCAGACAGGATAATTGGAAATCCATTAGGAAGACCTTCACATAATGCTCCACATAATATTTTTGTTTGCTTTTAATTTTATGGCAATGAGCACTTATGGTATAAAATGTTTTGCAAAATTTTAGGTTAATTGGACTTATAAATCTAAACTAATGACAAGCAGTCTTCCTACGTGTAATTAACTTCTAGAGAACACAGCTGTAATAAATACTATTGAATCTGACATTTTCTTTTTAGCAATTAAATCCAGTAACCATTTTTTATTACTTCCTTAAATGCCTATGCAAAACAGGAAACCATTTTATATTCCACAATTCTTTAATCAAGTAAAAACAAACCAAAAAAAAACCCACCCAAACTTGACTAATGTTTCAGTCCAAGTTATCTATCTCAACCTTTATTTTATAAAGCTGGAATTCAGTGCCAGTGTGCAGTTTTGGCTAATTCCTGAGGACATGGAAAGAGGATATGAGAGGGAACATTATTATGAACCTGCAATTCTGACTGTGAAAAGTTGGAGTTGTTCAGCAGAGTGAATACAATGTGGGCTGGGGGACAAATCTAGGACATACACATAGAACTATGGTAACAAGCAAAATACCTCTTTGTGTAAGCATTTTCTGGGGATCAGACTGGTCACGGTACCCTGCAGACCAGCAAGGGTACAGAAATACCATGAGAAAAAAGGAGTCATATATTATCTATTAAAATGTGTGTGACTTTTAAATCAGCCTTGACTGTGAAAAGAGAGAGCCTGTTTCATTTAATTTCCATTATCATATTAAAATATTTTTGTTAAAATAAGGTAAGATATAGAAGATGAGAGTCTGAATTTCACTTCACGTTGGTATAAATATGTTACTCACCAAGGCACTGGTGAAGGATAGAATGGAGAAGATGTTCCTAAGCTAGTCAAGCACTAGGCAGGTTTTGTCTGCTATCAGATGTTAGTGCTGATAAAACCTGTAGCTCTAGAAGACAAGTTTTGACAGGAGGAATGTCAGAGGCATTTGCTAAGTAAAGGTGGTTAAGTTGGGAAAGCATGAAAAATATACTATTTAAATGGAATACCTGCATAGCTCCAGGAAATGGATTTGTTACTGTGTGTAGCTGTAGTAAAGCTAGTGTGCTTCAGAAGGAGTGGTGCCCGCCTTGTAACTACAACCCAAGATGAAATATGCTCAGACATGAGAAGTTCTCATTAAGTGAGTGATCCAAAAGTCCACAGCTAGTCAGATGAATATAGGTCAAGACATCTTTTGGGTTTGATCTCGTAGAAAAGTAGGTAAGAACAGTTTTATTTCTTTTTAAAATTTCTTTGAAGAGCTGTAACTAGGCTGTCACATTCTGCTATTGCAAAAATTGCAGATAATATATATTCTTAATCCGATTTCTCCTAAGGATGATCTCACACTGCCTAGCACAGAGACTTCCCTTACCCTTAGATACCTTATATCTATGAAAGTTGTTAAATGGCCCAGAAGTTCCAGCAGCCTCTGCAGAAACAGTGCATTCCTAGTGTGTGAGCTTATATATCACAACCATTTGCAGAGAGAAAAATGTTTTGGGATAGTAAGGACTACTCAGATATGCATAGGATGATCAGAAGCATGTCTGAATTTCAGCAGGGACTTTGAGGAACTTTGATACACACATCCAAAAAAGTTTTGGTTTTTCGGGAAGTGAGGGACAACTGGATCTCACAATATTTTGTTGACTCAGAATTTTTTTGTCTCCTCCAAATATTATTTAATTAATGCATGACAGAAGAGAGAGTTCTCATTTTAGAACAGATAAGAAATACCAATAGTAAATAAAGAAGTGCAAATTCAGACTGAACAATCCTGGCCACTTCAGATGGCAGGCAGCACTATGCCTGTTTTGTTGGCTTCACAAACACTTGTTTCAACATCTGTCAAGAGGTAACCTTCTCTTTTAAAATTTTGTGTGAAAGTATTTATCAAACACACCTGACAGGATTTCTTTTTCTCTTCAATAATTTCACTTTATGAATTGAATAAGTTGAGGGGGATATGTTCTTGAAAATAAACTGATAGCAGTATTTTATTTTTTTTTTAGGCAGGCAAACATTCATACTATCAATTGCTGAGTAAGCTTTATTTTTGGGGCAGCCCTGGTGTACCATGCCAAACGGTTATCTGGTGCCAAAGTGAGGCAATATTATCACTTGCCATGTTTACCTTTATTGGAAATGGATTCTAAGAGTGGAGAAAAAATAATTCAACATCTTGGATATACTTCTGTGCATCTTTGTGTTGGAACTAGTATTTTCCAACTTCCAATTAAATGCAGTATGGGGACGGATGCTCTTCAATAAGTCTTATATGTCAACCAATCAAGACATAACATTTCATGGCAGAATTTATACTTATTTTAAAATAATTTATACTTAAAGATTAAAAATCAGTTACTAGACACTTTTGTTGAACATCTCTTCCCAAAAATAGTAGAAATGATGGTAAGGAATTAGGTTATAGCCTCTAGAATGATTTTGCTGAATATGCTATTGGCTATGAGGCTTTATAGCCTTTTAATTTGCTTTAGAATATTCTTTCAGATGCATTTAATGATTATCCAGGCCATTAACAACAGAGATAGAATATCATTAAAACAGAAGGAGAAAAAGTATCACTCATTAACAAAGAAGTATTAATTTTAAATTACCTTATCGTGAATTCCCCTCATTTTTAAATTATTATAGCTTTATCACATTTCTAAATAAAAAAATATAATAAGTGGTAGTATATGTGCAAATATTTTGCAAATTGTTTCATCTTTTTAATCTTTCTTTTTCTGACAGAAGCCTGTTAATTACATGGAACACATAGCTTTAAAAGAGAATTTTATACTCTGTAGCCTGGTCAACCATATATTAGTATGTTCTGTAGGAGCTATATAAAACACTCTATAAAGTATGGCAGAACCTTACAATTTAAATTGAATTGCATTACTCTGAAAAATTTTGGCACTCAGAATGTAGATTTTAATGCATATTTAAAAACAGCAATCATTTTAGCAATTTTAAAGATATGATCTTGTTACTTTTTTCTCTGATGGAACAACTACTGAGCTTTTAACCTCATACTGCAGAGCTTATGTGGCTTTATCAGGAATGCATTATGATAACACAGATAAGGGTTTAATGTGCTAATCTGAAGTAAGTAAGTAATGCATTTTATGAGCAATAATAGAATTTCTGTTTAACTGAGATGTTTAGCAATGTTTCAGAAACTGAACTCATTTTGACATGGGCATACTCCAAGCTTAAGAACACACTAATGGTTATTGATATTCACAAGATAAAAGGGCTTGTATGAATTACTATAGTTGTCCTTCTTTTGCCATTAATCTTTTGTGCATCAGCATGGGAGAGTGCATTGCTTATAAAGTGTTTCTACCAATGCACTCCTAGTATAGTAGTTAAGCCACAATCTTCTCCAAGACGTACATTTCAAACATGGACAAGATGATCTTAAGGAAGGATCTCCATAAAATGTTCATTTATAATGTCTTAGGTAAATCTTCACATTTTTTATGAATCACACAATTGAATTATAGATAAACATAATGGACTTTTGGTGCCTTTCTCTTATCACATACTACAACAAATGTATTTATTTGAGACACGTTCTTAAAGAAGAGATAACAGACTATTTCCAGTTAAGATACACAATTTCTATGTACCTGTCTTATCTGCTTCCTTCCTCCAGAAACTAAGCTTTTCTTGACAAGCCTATTCCAGTTGATAGTAAATTTTGGCCAGTGGAAAAAAAAATAATTTCCAAGCTTGCAGAATGCTTTTATTCCAATGCAAGATAATAATGAAACTTAAGGAAAACTCACTGAAACAGCAGTAACTGTCTGGATGTTATAAAACATACAAAGCTAATAATACAGAAACTAGCTAGTTTACCAAAAAAATAGGAAATCAGAAGTGATGCAGATTTATTTAAAAAAGCAATTGTTTCCTGAAAATTTTAATAGAGGACAAACAGAGGATTCAATGGTAACTCCTTCTATTGTACCATATTAATTGCACCATATTAAAATAAAGGTTTATGCTGTTTCTTACGGGAACTATACTTCACACAGTCCCTCTATGGGGAAGAGGCAGCTAATTTTGGTAACAAATTATGATACCAGATCTCCTTTACTTCAGCTGCATGGCAGTTTTGAAAACTGCCTTGTTTATTTGCTATAACTATTACAATTGGGGTGGGTACACATAATCATTTTACTCTCCAGAATTTCAAACTTTTGGAGGATTTTTCACTTGTTTCTACTGAGACTTAATATTTTTTTCCCCTACATTTAAATAGCATATTTTCCTTTCTATACAGAAGCTTGAACAGTATTGCTTTATCAGCATTTTTTTTTCCTCCAAGTAGATGATGATTTACTTCCTGTGTCAATAATGACTGCACAATTAAAGAACTGAGCCAACAAACCTGGGATATTATGATATTATGGCAAAGTCCGTGCTTTTGATTTTAAATATACCAATATTTGTATTTCAAATATTTGATCTATGGACCAATGTGATGCTCTCAAAATGCAAGAAAATTAAATCAATTCTATCAGCAGTGGAGTTGCAGGCTACAGAGCTCAGCAAGAAATTAGGGATCTAGATAGCTAGGGTTCAGCTATCCTGTGGTTAGATTATGAATCCTCATCCAGTAGGACCAAGATAATACATTTGAAAACAACATTTATTTACTGTTTTTCTATAAATCTATGAATCAATCTTCAAGTACCTGGAATTAAGAAAAACACTTAAGAGCTCAGCTGTAGCCAAAACAGCACAATGTCTGGCTTTTACCTGACTGAAAGCTGGAAGTAAACTAACGATATGGAATATTTTGAGCTTCCGAGAAAACAAGAAGTTTAATAATTCCTCAGTGCTATTCTGTGTAACACAGAGGCTGATATTATTTAATATCATATTTGCCCAATTTTAGATGAACATGAATTAGTCTTCTGGCCAAGCATTTGCTATCTGGCTTCACACTTGCAATGTTAATGTCCACAAAGCCTGGCTAAAAAAAGCACCTGGTATCAGCAAAATGCAATGAAAAGCAAGCTCCAAAACCAATTAGTTGCTAATGTACTTTAAAGTTTAAAGCATACTTTAAATACACCTCACAATCTCCAAGTAATACATCATCTTACCGGCTATACAATCACTTGCTTACCATTTTATTGAACATGTACTACTACTTGCCATACTACCATAATTAAGTTACTAACAGCTTTGCATGTGACTCACTAATCAGAGAGACCAATTTAACACAAGCACTGAATCCTCACTCTCCAGCCTAGTCCACAAATCAGATTACTAGATCTTTCCCAGTCAATAAGCTGTTCAGGCCACTTATTCCAAGCCAGAGATACAGATGTTAATTGAAAAGCTGTGTAGATTAGTGGATGCAGTTTTAAATTGGAATTTGAAGTACTCAGTCAAATTCAGCTTGCTTTTATCCAAACCATTTAATCTTTTCTCAGAACTTTTCAAATTGCCATTCAAACTCATCTCACAAATCATATTTGCTTTCAGTGTCAGGCTTTAAACCATACCACCATATATATAAAGGTGTTTGTTTGCTCTATGATCTTCACAAAGTTCAATTTTTCTAAAGGTACCTTCACAAGAAAAATAAAGTCACTTTTACATTTCACTTACTTGTTTCAGGACAGAAGCATAGAGCTGCAGTAAGGTTGTAATTCAGCAAAATGAAAAAAAAAATGAACACAAGTATCTCCTAAATGTGAGAAAACCTCTGCTTAATTTTCCCCTCATTTTTTTTTTCTCTTGCCAGTTAGGGCTGGTAATGACCTTCACATAGGAGAAAGGAAAAGGGCAAACAATTTTTTCCCTTCACTAGCTTGACTTAGAAAAGGAGACTAAATATGACTGCTATTTCCTGAAAATTGGAAGCTATTGGGCCCCAGGCTAGGCCAGCTGTAGCTAATTTAAGGAGCCATGAGTTCACAGAAGCAGGAACTGCTGCTGCAAATGGTGGGTATACAGGATTCAAGTCTCAAGCACTGAAGTTGTAGAGCTGCAGGGTGTTGCTGCAGAAGCAGGTGCACCTTTGCTGATTTTAGAACTATGCTTGCTTTTTCCAGTAGTGAATTTGTCCCAGATTGCCTCAGTGCATTTCAGCCATGTCTCTTGTTTTGCATGTGTTGATAAATTGCTGTTTACACCTTCTACCTCCTGATGCCCTGACTCAGCATTTTGCATGCCTGCCTCAGTTGGTCGATGGCACATTACAAGCAATTTCCCAACAGCTGCAATGCATAATGACAGATCAGCTCTCCAATTTAATTGCAACCTATGCTATACAAACAATTCAACTTCTTCTTGAGCTTCAATTAAAAAATTTAGCAGAATATAACATACTAGAATGCTGGGGTTTTGGTTTTTTATATACAAAGTTTGTCTTGGAAAGCACAAGACTACCTTTTTCACCTTGCATTGATCAAACTGACCTCACCCCAAATACTTCAGCTTCTGCATTTTTGAAAAAAAAAAAAAAAAAAGTGATTTATAAAAATGGCTTTCTGATAAATATTCTCATTCCTTTGTAAAGTTTTTTCACTCATTGTAAATCAAACATAAGCTGTGTGAACCCTTTCTTTCCTTACAACCGTCAATGTAAAATGGAATATTTTATTTATTTTTTTCACTTTGTAAGAAGCTTTCTGTCTGAATGACACCTTATTCTAATCTCTGACCTGCAGTATGAAAGCCTTCCTTGTAGTTCTCAGAAGTCTGACAGTTAATCCTTTCGTTTCCACTGACAAGCTGCTAAATGCACACAACTATGCCCTGGCCAAATACAGCTAGTGTGCCTGTAATGACACTTCAGTCACAGAGCAGAAGGTCAGATACCATTCTGAATTTTAGACATGAAATGGCAGTGATGAATTATTAGCTACTGAAAAATGCATATCACAGAGATCCAAAAAGGTAACCCTGACTTCAAATTACATTATTATCAATGTTCTGCTTTTGGAAGCTTGTTGAAAAACATGATCCAGTAAAATAATCCTTCATGTAACTATTAGAGTGCTCTGATGGGTAAGCATATGCTAATTTACATTTCCACCTTTGATTCATACATATCTTAAGTCAAATATCTGAAGGAAACACATTAAACAAATTTCAGAAAAAAATTCTGAGTTGGAGCGTAAACCAAAACTATGTATTTTTGCTGTCATGGCTTAATCTTATTATCCATATTTGAGTTTATTTCTATAACAGATTAGAGTGCAAGCCACCAAATAACACATTGCAGTTAATTCAGCTAATGTCTACTTTACATCACAGGGCTGAAATAATTGTTGCTGCAAAATCTCATACAGTCAGAGCAGTCAGAGACTTGGTTTGAAGAATCCAGACTTCTGGTAGTCTCCAGGTACAAGTGAAGAAGTTCTAAATAGCTTGATATCTACATACAAGATGCAGTGCCATGAGATGCAGATAATTCTTAAAGTACTGGTAACAAGAGGTACCCTGACTTGCAGGAACTTGCTGTAGTACTCTGCTGGTGAAGCCATCTTGCTTTTGGGTCCACAGCTGACAAACCACCCTCTGTCTTGTATATCTCTCTGTCACATTGTTCTGAATAGGGGCTGTCATTAGATTCCTTGGAAACAATTTTACCCTCTTTATCACTGCCTACAATAAGTCATAAATATGGTAATCCCTGAGTGAGAGGTGAAATTAATTAAAAAAATAAGGAAAGTTATTCTAAAAATATGAAAGCAAACCATAACTTCTAGTGAAACAGCATCTTCTGTTGATCAGATGCACAGGAATAAGCAAGTATTTTTTTCCTAGTGTCACAGTTTAGGCCCAGCCGGTACCAACCAGGCCTCTGCTCACTCACCCCCCACCCCCACTGTGGGACAGGGAATAAAAAAATCCACCTAAAGGCTCTTTAACTGACACAAGGACAGGGAGGACTGCATTCCCCAGTTACAGTAATAGGCAAAAACCAGACAGGTTCACCATGGGAAGGAAAAACACTAATTTAATCTACAACAAGAAAAAAGAAAACATGACTTAATACTTCCTCCCCCCTCCTCCCTTCTTCCCGGGCCAGGGTCACTTCATTGCTGCCTCCCCCTCAGCAGCACAGGGGATGGGCAGTGGGGTTTAGGAACAGTTCACCACATGGTGTTGCTGATGCTTTTTCTTCTCAGGGGGAGGACACCTCGTGTTCTGAAGACAAACTAAAGAAGTTGGGGTCGTTAAGCCTGGAGAAATGGAGGATCAAAGGTCACCTTATAGCAACCTTCCAATATCTGATGGGGACCTACTAGAATGATGGGTTGGGCTTTATACATGGGTGTGTAGTGAGAGGACAAGGGGAAATGGTTTTAAACTTGGATGGGGCCTTGAGCAACCTGGTCTGGTGGGAGGTGTCCCTGCCCATGAAGGGGTGTCCCTAGTGCCCATGGAACTAGGTGATCCTTAAGGTCCCTTCTAACCCAACCCATTCTATGATTCTATGATACCCAGCAATCAGATTTGGAAGGTGAGATAGTTAGGTAGGATGGATGTGACAAAATAGTGCCAGCTTGGATAATCTGTCCAGCGCAAAAAACATTTTCTTGTAAACCTTTTCCATTTACACTGGAAATAGGACAAATACTCCAGAGATTATGGCTCTTCTAGGTGGTTTCTACATGCACATTAAAGCAATAAATATAACCCTGTGCATAGCCGGTGCCATGAGGTGTTCAGAGACTGCATCTATTCATTCAAGTTACAAAACTATCTGAGATCAGCTGAGATCTCAGATTGTCTGCAGTCTCAGTGTTAATGTATAAAATAATTACAGGATTTCATTGAGTCCTGCTCCTCAGCTCAGTAGCATATAAAAAGTGTAGACACTTCATATGTCAAAGTGGGGCTAGCAGGTGCTTTGTGTTCATCACTGAGAATTGTCCGATTAATTTTAAGAAAATGAAATTTCTATAGGAAGCAGCACACATGATGAGATGAACTCTACAGGTCCCTTCCGACCCCAATGATTCTGTGATAATTAAATACACATAAATGGATGAGGTGAATCTCTGCTCCTGTATCAACCACTGAAGCTCAAAATTATAGCTATACCAAGGAAATAGTAAAGGAGCACAGCACTGAAAAACAGCAGATGTTGAGGACAGCTGTCACGGCCATTCTTTGTTGTTATGTTTATGTGATTAATATCTCCAGAGTGAATTTTGAAGACCTTCAGACCAAATATAATAATATCTCTACTCATCCTTATGATAATAGTGATGAATGGCACAGAAGAAAACTATGTAGTGATAAAACAGGGACACACAACATCAGAAAGAATGAAAAATAAGTAAATGAAACTCACCAGAGAAATTTTAAAAGAGGTGGGCTCACACTTCTACTCCAGCAAAAACCAGTCCCATCTTAAAAACAAACAGTAAAATCTGTGTCTTGTCAGATTCAACTTAGTGTAGTGGAGATACAGGCTGACAGGCTGAACTCTGTCTACCAAACCAGCAATGTGAATTCTTTAGGCACTATGGATTCTTTCTTGCAGGCCTCATGGCTGCCCTTCTTGCCCATGTGAGATGTAACTGTACTGCTCTTGAGGTAGCTGAGGCACAAGCAACTTGGTCACCTGTTGGGAAATTTTTTTGTTGTTTGTTTTTTGTTTTTTTTCTGTAGGCCAGAGAATGATACATAAATGTCAGGAATACAAGGATCTGGTTTCTAAATATATACAGAATACATATACTTCCGTTATGTTTTTGTGTAACTATCAGCACATCGTATTTTGCATGCTGTGGAGGAAAAAGAAGAAAAGAATCTTCACAAGGGAGAAAATCACTACAATATAAAAGTAATTCATAGAATCCACATGGGATTCTGAAAATATTTTATGCAAATATGTAGTAAAAATTTTCTGCAGCAAACAACTCCATAGCTAAGCTGATCTTCACAGGGAAGTACACCTGAACTACTGAAAACCTTAAGGTATTTAAAATAGGATTGTGTTCTCCCAGCCGACTTTGATCATCACAATTTCTTAAACATTACTAAGAAGGCTAGGTTCTTCCTCTTTATTTCAGATTGGTTGTTTCAGATGCTTTTCCTGAAAAGCAACATCATTAGCTGGGGCAAGGATTTGCAAAGCCATAAGCTGAGTTCCAGCCTGTGTTCACAATAGTGACCACTCATATCTTTGAAAGGCTCACCATACTATTTGCAACTAGTTGTCCCAGAACAGAAAACTACATTATTAATGACACACTAAAATCAAGGATGATAAGTCTTTAAAAAACAGTATCCTAGTTTTCAACAACTTCTTCAATCCGACTCAACCCCCATTTTTCACAGAGAAGTGAGAGAGTGGTGGAGCGAAATAAGAGAGATTTTTCCAAAGAAGCAGCACAGCCTTCTAGAATCTTTCTGTTCTGTAAAATATACAGTTAAAAAAATCTCTATTTGAAGTAAGGCTTCCTTCCCCACCCCACTCCAGTCTTAAAAGTGTCTGCTTCAATTTGTTCATCCCACAATGTCCATAAATCCATATAATTTATCCTATAGAGCATTGCACTGGAGAAGTTATTGTACAAAATGCAGTTCCATAGTATAAATAATATAATTCTGGATGAAAAATATCATTACAGGGAGCATTAGTGGCTACTTTGAATTTCTACAATTGTGTGTGGTCTAATATTTCCTTTTTATTGGAATCTTGAAGACTTGTCTTTTTTCCTGTATCGTCTGTGCCACTGCAAAATCTCCTGCAGCATCTTAGACCTTTTATCCAGCTTTCATATTTGTACTCATTTTTAACTTGACACCTTGAACCCTTAGCTGTCTGTCGAGATCCAGTTGGTTCCCATAGGACCATTCACTGATGAGTAAAAAGCTGAACTTGGATGTGACCTCTAGGCCTCTTCTTCATTTTTCAGCTTGTTAGCAGATTGTTCGTGTGCAGATTGATACCAGACAGAAGCTATTGCTGTAGAATTCTATGCTTTCCTTTCCTCCCCATGTGGTACTATTTATCTGTTATTTCTTTTCTTTTCTGAAGAAAAAGAAATTCTTCTTCAACAATACATAGGGCATGAAGAGTCTACCTGGAAATCTATCTCTGAATTACACGTTTTATGGAAACACTTGCAGAAACTATATTGCCAGATCATACTTCAGAGAAAAAGAGAGAGGGCAATGTTTTCTGAATAGATAAACTAGTGTTATTCTGATTTCTGTGTTGGTTGTATGTATAAATATTTTTCTATTCGTAGCTAAGAATTGTGATTTTTTTTTTTTTTTTAATAAATATACATGAGAAGAGACAAGCCTGAGTTTTTATTTTATTTTTTTTTTTTTGTCTGAGTTTAAATAAAAATGCAAATGAAGCTAAAAGGGATTTTGCCTTTGAGGGAGAAGGTAATACAGCTATGTGTTTCAGTTACTCCCAGGTGGCACATTTACAGCTGTGTAGCAGAGGTTTTCTTCCTTCTCTGTCTTAAATTGAAAAGTTCCAAGAATCAGCAGCTAAAAATCCTAACTCCTTATATGACTGTACTGTGCAGGTAACTTCACCCTGATGAGACCTGCAAAATGGTCATAGCTTCTGTACTGCATATTGATCCTTTTTAAATTATGCTTTTACCTTGAGGCAAAAGTCAGCCCTGAAGAAAGCGGTGGGGTTAGGACAAGAGTCACTCATGCTTTAAAATGCAAGAGCTGGTGTGGCTGGATGCCAGGTGCCCACCAAAGCTGTTCCGTCAGTCCCTTCCTCAAATAGACAAGGGAGAGGAAATTTAACTAAAGGCTTATGGGCTGAGATAAGGACAGGGAGAGATCACTCACAGATTGCTGTCAGGGGCAAAACAGGCATCATTTAGGGAGAACTAATTTATTGCCAATGCAAATCAGAGTAGGGTAATCAAATCTTAAAACACCTTCCCCTCACTCCTCTTTTCTTCCTAGGCTACTCCCAATTTCTCTACATCCTCTCCTCATTGGGAGGCCCCCCCATTGGGAGATACTCTGCCATGACCTTCTCTAACTTGAGTCCTTCCCATGGACTGCAGTTCTTCATGAATTGCTCCCGTGTGGGACATCTCCATGGGGTGCAGTTCTTCAGAAACTCGCTGCTCCAGAGTGGGTCCCCCACAGCGTCACCAGTCCTGCCATCAAACCTGCTCCTTCGTGGGCTTCTCTCTCCACAGGGTTACAGGTCCTGTCAGAAGCCTGCTCAAATGGTAGGTTCCCACAAAGACACAGCATCCTTTTGGTTGCATCAGGGGTAAGGTGCTCCACAGGCTGCAGGTGGATATCTACTCCACTGATAATTTTCAAGGGCAGGGGGACAGCCTGCCTCACCATGGTCTTGACTATGGGTGGCAGGGGAATCATTGCTCCAGTGTCTGGAGCACCTCTTTTTTCTGCAAACCCTCTTAAAGCTGTTTCTCTCACTTATTCTCACTCCTTCTTCCTAGCTGCAGTTGATTTAGCTCCTGCACTCTACATCCTTCTTACCTGTGTTATCCCAGGGGCACAACCACTCCCACTGATGGGCTTGGCTGTGGCCAGGGATGGGTCCATCTTGGAGCCAGCTGGCATTGGCACTATTGGGCATGGTGGAAGCTTCTAGCAGCTTTTCACAGAATTCACCCCTGAACCACCCGTATGACCAAAACCTTGCTACACAAATCCAGTATGGCTGTGCTTTGAAGTCCAACTTTAATCCTCCCTGTTTTTCAAAGTTTCACAATTTCTTTGACCTCATATGCTGTGAAGAAATAATTTTTGGAATCCTGTTTATTTCTTCTCATCTTAAATTTTGAATCAAAAGGCCTGAAAAATACCCATGTCTTGAAATCTGCACCCAAAGCAGAACTAATTCCATCACAGAAACACTATTCTGACATGGTTCCAGCTGCAGGTACAATCAGATATTGAGCACTGCATAAGAATATGGAGATTTTTCTCCCCTTTTACTCTGCTATTATGAGACCCCCACCTAAAAAGCTAATTTTTTTTTTTCAGATAAACCTGATTAATCAGTGATCCATTCAAAGTGAGTTCCAACCATTAGTTTTCAATATGGTCTTTTTTATCTAAAATATTTTTTTCTAAAACAAGTATAAAATATTCATGGACAAAGCATTATAAACAAAAGCAGACAAATATGAGGTTTAGAAAGTTCAAAGACACTATACATTTGGAATTTCTACTATTTGAATTTTTCACTCTGCCTCTTTTTTACCCTATCAAAAAGAATTATTTCTTAATAGGAATTTACATTCCTAGGCATTTAAAATCTGACAAAATATATTGAGAAAACAATCATTAACCTGTCATCAAGAGACAGTCTTCACAGCTTTCAAGATAGTAAACTGTATTTTTTTTTTTTACAGGCAGATGAAGTTAAATCAGTGCCTCGAATCTGGACCTTTTCCAGGTTCCATATGTACTCATATATGTCCTCTAACTGGCAAGCAAAAGAAGTTACAATCCCTCCCTTTGCAAACTTCTCACAAGGTGTTCAGCACCACAGCAAAAATCAATTTATTTGAGTGGGAAGGAAGGGAAACTGAGAAGCAGGAAAAGGAATTAAATATTTAATGAATTCCCTGAGCAGCCTCCCACAAAGATCAAGCTCCCATAAAGCACAGATGATTATTTACAGCAACAACATTGCTGCAAAATCCTCTGAGGAGGCTGGGAACTATGCAAACTGCCTCAGGGTGTCTTGTTCCTGTAATTTCTCTGCTATATATGAGTTGCAAATCTTACCGTAATCCTTTTGTCCTCTTATATGTCCCCCAGAGTTACTGGTTTCTGTTTGGTTGCTGGTGTTTGGGGTTGTTTGTTGTTTTTTTTTTAATGTATCAGGTGATTATGAAGACTGCATTGGTCCCTTAAATATGTGCTTTTCAAAGAGCTTGGTAGATCATAGCAGTTAGCCTCGCATCACTACTCTTTCTTACCTTGAAAGCTTCCAGGATCCTGTCCACTTTGATAATATTCCAAGAAATCTTCTTTACAATGTTTGTTTTCTGTCCAAGTTTCCATAGAGGTCGTTTCAGACTCCATTTCTGATTACAGGAGAAAAGATGTAGGGAACATGGACAGTATCATGCTTTAAGCATTTTAAACAAGTAGATTAGGAGTCCATGTTTACTCTTTTAGTGAAGAAAAACTAGCTCCTAATTGAGGTTTTCATAATCACTTTCTTTATGGTAGTGAACAGATCCCAGAAGAGTCATTAGAACTACTCACAATCTAATATAGTGGGGAGAAATTCAAGAAAAAAAAAAAAGAAGAACTGAAGTAACACAGTCAGTCTACTGAGAGGAAAGCTAAGGAGTAATTTACTACTTTCTTGCATGGAGTTTATAGGCAATACATTAAAGATTAGTCAGAATTTTAGCTTAGAATCTACTATGACAAGAGTGAACCTTGCAAGACAAAGCCAAACTACTTTTAAGCAAACAAATAACTATACTTTTAAATTAATTAATCCTAACTAGAAAGATAGACAAGACTATAGGCACTTTTCTATTATTAAAACTCTTTAAAACAGGATAATCTTTTAAATTTAAGTTTTAGCAGAAAGAACAGAGATAATCCTTGTGGTCATTTTTACATCTGTAATTCTATTTATAGATGCAAAATCTTACTCTGAAAACATTCAAACCATTTGCTGTGGCTATATATTTTGGGGATTTTTTTTTTCTACATTACCATTGAAAAAGAAAATGGATAGTATTAGAGTGAGGTATTCTAAACAGAAAAAAAACACATTAATATGTAACCACTTTCAAATCAACCCACTAAGTTTCACAGTCTTAGTAGTCTTAAACCAAGTTTGTTTATTTTTTTCTTTGAACATTTCTTTTCAGCTAGGCTGCCTTATGTAGAGGCAAAAACCTCAGAGGAGATCATTCACCTGCCTTTCCTGTCAGATTACATTGCAGAGTCAACAGTAGTCAAGGAAGCGTGATCATTCATGCTAGACTTAAAGTTCAGGGTAAAGCTGATTGGTGAAGCATTTCCTGCAATTCAAAATGTTCTAGACAATTAAATATTTAAATACTACAAAACATATTAAAAATGTGAATTTAATATGTTATGACATCTGTTAGATTGGTTGTGCAAGAAGCAAGAATATTTCAAGGCTAGATTTTAAGAATAAAGTGGAAAGAAGCTGAGAATTCACAAGTAAATCCAGCAGACCTTCATCAGAAAAATACAGGTATTATTCTCAATCCCATGACTCCTGAAAGCAGTGTGGAAGTTCCTCTTGTTGATCTATTATTACTCCAATAAAATTGTTCATGCTACCAAATACAGACTAGCCTTGACTGCCCCAGACTAGATACAGAACTCTATTTTAGGTTTCAAACTGGTGCCTGGGCAAGTCTGATGGTCAGGGAATCCAACTGGGATTGGAAGAACTCATCTGCCCGTGACTGTGCATTAGAGGATAGCTGAGTAGGTTCAAACTAGTAGAATGCTCAGTTTTCAAATGAACTTCAGCAAGGGACTTCAGGTTTTATTAGTCTGAGTATAGAACAATTCATAAATAACTGTTAGCTGATTTTACAGTCCTTTGTTCCTATAGTTAAAAACACAGCTCCCCAAGAATGACAGTTGCAGCATACAGTATGGATTAGGATTAGATAATGAAGAATTCATGTGAATTGTAATACATATCCCCTCAAATATACACATCTCTATCTACTTGTTAGTTTGAAAAATGTTTTGGTTTGGTTTTAATTTATGCATTAAAACCTTGCAGTTTTTCTCAACAGCAAGAGATAGGCAAAGGTATTACTACAGCCACAGTAACTGCAGTAGGATTTGCTGCAAAATCTGCAATGGCTGTCAGATTAGGAGTCCTACAGTGTAATAACTCCAATTTGGTGAGAAAATAAGTGTTAAATATTGCAATTTGTAGAGGTAAAAAAAGACCTTTGACAAAATAAAAAAATAGGAAAAGGTTACATTTCAGATGAGAGGTTTTCTAGGTACTAGAGTAGTAAGGGCAGAGACATGCTGTCCTAGTTAATTGCAGACTTTTATTAACCAGAAAGAAAATAAAAGAATGTACTATTGTGAGGTGCTAGGTGAGGGAAGAATGCTAAATAATTTCCTAATTATAATAAAGATGTTCCAGAATAGAAATCTTATACTAAAAGTGAACAGAAACTCTTAACAGCTTAGTTAATATGGAGAGAAATACAATAATAATAGTTCATAACCTGGTTTGGGCTTGAAGGGACCTTTAAATATCATCTAGTTTGACCCCAAATAAGAAAGCTGCATTTCTAAATGCAGATGAATAGAAGAGAGGCTTCACAGTAGAACTTCTGAGTCACATTATGAGGAAAAAAATGTATTACCATGCCAACAAGAAGAGATGATTACATATACAAAAGATGGTAAAATATTTAAAAGAATATATAGATAAAATGTATCCAGAAGGTTCATAATAATTTGATTATATTTTCCAAAGCAGACATTTCAAAGAAATTCATATCAAAGTTATGTTATTTACCACGCAAAATAAAAATAAATTAGCTTCTGCATGGCACAGCTCTGGATTGCTCAAAGGCGAGAATAAAAAGAATGTGGGAAGTGGAAGTGTTTTATGGGAGGCTTTCTCTGTACAGCTGTCTGAGGATGGGCACTTTGAAAGGGTCCTGCTTCCAGGAACATCTGTTAGTTTATTTCTATCGCAGTTGACTTATCCAGCTCCCTGGTAATAATGCTGCTCTTGAACTAGACTTATGGGACAGTGCTGAAGTAAACCCGTGCCAATGTAGATGGCATCAAACAGCTGCCCCAGGTACACTACAGATGTAGATCCAAGAGAAGGGGAGCTGTGGGGAGAGCAAGGAGGAGCTGGAGGGAGAGGCAGCCTGCAGGGATGTGCAATTGGAAGTGACAAGTGAATAGAGAGAGTTGTTATCTCCTGCCAGCTCCATCCAAAGAACTGTGGGGAACCCTGGACAGGAAAGAGTCCTTAGCCTCCAAAGGGTAGGAAGATTAATGGGCATTGCTAGAAGCTGTTTAGAGAATATAGACTCACATTTAACAGCAAGAAATTTAGAACAGAAACTTATTTTATAAAATTTGAAATAACACGTACACTGTTGGGTGGTAAAAAGCAAATTATGTGTTCGACCTTCTTGGACAGCATGCAAAAATACTGCTACCACCACCTAACACAGGTTATATTGCATACTAGTGGGATAGGTGATATATAGTAAGTCCATCTGGGAGGAAAACCTATAAAAATCTGAGGTTCGGAAATTTTAGTGTTAATTCTGAAGTAAAAAGGTCAACAGCTAAAAAATGTAAGTGACCTAAACTGACAATATTTTTTGGCTCAGCAGAGGACACTTTTTATATAAAGGATATTGAAATGTCATATTTTATTAGAAGCTTTGTTTATGAAGGCTACATATTCTGAACTTAAAAGGAAAATAGCTTCGAACACATTTATTTTAGCTTAGAAAATGTTGACGTGTCTTAAGCATGTTTGAAATGTGAAAAACAATTAAGGCAGAGAAAGATGCCAAAACTTACACTTTTTTTATACTGCCTATTATGATAATGTAGTGCTGTTTTAGTGTTTGAATGAAAACAAATCAATTCTGATGTCAAACTACAGACGTTATGGGAGACAATTCATCTGAGCCTGAAATATTTTTGAATTATGAACAAAGAAATCAAATGGGCCAAATTAAATTCCACTGTTTTCTAATGAAATAATGGGATAAAGAAACAAGCATTGTTTCCAGGTAGTTTGGGTCTTT
The DNA here is from genome assembly GCF_036169615.1 of Heliangelus exortis. Classification (NCBI taxonomy): domain Eukaryota; kingdom Metazoa; phylum Chordata; class Aves; order Apodiformes; family Trochilidae; genus Heliangelus; species Heliangelus exortis. The sequence continues at coordinate 25,492,966 of NC_092425.1, read as the reverse complement.
CTGCTCTACTGGAACGAGTAAAATAAATCACTCCAAAATTATGAAAGAAAAATATTTAGCAAAGGCTACCTATAGTGAACTATCAAAGAAAGCTGTGTAGAGCTGGATTAGGAATGTATAAAACCTGGTATGTCCAGCAGGTTTATAGGACATCAGAGGCAAAGCAGAGAGAAAAAGAAAGAAAACAGGCTAAGATTAAGGTGATACACTAGGTTTCTGAGTTGAACATACCGTGGAATTTTAGAGGCAAAAGAGATAATTTTGTTATGTGCTTTGGGAAAATAACCTGGATGGGCAAACTATGGTTGCCATGGCAACCATTGGTATGCAAGGGATCCCGAGGAAAACATTTATTGAAAAATCCTAATGAATTTGGATTTGATTACAAGGGATGGTCTTACAAGCTTACTTCTCCAGGGGAAGAATTAGATTTGAGGTTTGTTATTGGTGCAAAATAATTGAGAGTAAGAAAACGGTGTCTTTTATGCCCATTTAATATTTGACTGTTTTACTTCTTCTCAGGCTTTGGCATACACATAGCAACAGGGACTTTCACAGAGTTTTCTACACAATAAAATTTATGTGAAAAAAGAAATATTTAGCTGGTGAAGGATAGTAGTACATGGAGATCTTTAAAAAGAAATGAAAGCACTAAAGATGGACAGAAATATGTGCAAATGAACATTTCCTGGCTGTAGAACACCATCCCCTGAAGACTATTGAAGCCCTGTCAGCAGTCAGACCAAAGAAACAGGCTGTATGTCCTGGGAAATTCCCATTTCCTTTTGAGCAGCCTTGAAATTATTTTAGTTCTACATTTTAAGACAGAAAATCTGACACATAACTGATGTATAATGATGAGGATATCTTACCTCTTCTCTTGTGAGGCAACACGCAGGCCCCCCAAAATTAATCCATACTATGTGTAACAGTTAGCTTGAAGGATTCTGTTGCCTGAAATTACAGTCTGTGAGGAACAATCATTCAGTACAGTCCCCCAGTACCCAGGGCACTCTGGGTTTTAACCGATAAAACAGAGAATGAGAAGAAAAATGTTAAAATTATAAATTGCCACCTGACAACAAAATATAGCTTTTGTTGATTATGGGTTGGGATTTAACTCCTGAAAAAGAAAGCTACCATCACATGAGCTGGATACATGGTTGTGTCTGATGAGAGGGGAGTGACACACTCTGTTGGTCAAATCATACACTCATACAAACTTTAGGAATCCAGGAGATGGAGGAAGAGAAAAGAATACAGGGGTTCTTCCTGGGGAGGTGTTGCCTGGACAGGAACAGCATCAGGGTGCTCTTCTGTGTCCCCTGCACTACTACTGGTGTTAAAGTTCCTATTCAATCTATTATCTTCTCACATCCTAAATCAATACTAGATGATACAATCCATCTGTGCTGTAATCCAAGAGACTATGTCATTTTTCTGTCATGCCTAGGTTTTAATACTTGCTCTAATACAATCAATTTTTAAACAATCTCATCCTGCTTATATAGCAATTACAACATCAGGATGTTTAAATATTTCATATGGTAAACATCACATGCAGATTAGCTGCTCCAGAAAGAGCAATACTGCAACTCACTGTGAAATGATTTCATTTATTTAGAGTATGTGTTGGAGTAAAGATGAGTGCTCTTCATCCTGACTTTACTGCTGAGGCAAGAAGTAAAAACAGGAATTTTACTGCTAGAAAGAAGATGCAAAGTCTTGGCAGATTTCAGACGAAGTACAGTAGAGATAAGTCCACCACACCTGGGAGGCTGTCAACCAGCATGGAGCCCTCTTAACTCTCATATGGAGAAGTATTAAATAAACAGAACTTTTATTAAAATAAGAAGTTCTTGTAAAAAGTGGCTTCTGATTGTTCTAAATAGCATTGGCACTGACATTAAAACAGTACAAAATGTGTTTCCACTTGCAATTTGCATGAATAGCACATGAATAATAAATACTAGGGCAGAGAAAATCTATTTCATGCAAATCCAGTGCATTTCTTATGCCCCTCATAAGATGAATGACAGCCTGACTCTTTCAGTAGGTAAGAAGTGACTTTGTGCACTGTAAAATCAGGTGTTAAAAGTCAACCACAAGTAAAGCTTATCAGCTCGGAAAAAAAGTCATTTGAAACAAGGGAAGCTCTGAGAAGCAGTGTGTATCTAGAAATCTCAGACACACCTCTTATTTTCAAGAACAAAAACTGCAACGATAAAAACCAAAAGCAAGGGACCTTAGTCCCCAAGGTAGGATCCTGTGAAAATATGCTGTGTGTGATATTTTCTGAAATAGAAAAGGGGTAAGACAGAAAGTTGAGCAAAGAGACTTTTTCAGAATGCTAATAATGACAACAGCATAAGCATACGGGTTTTTTGCCCTTTTTTTTTTTTTTTTTTTTCTTTCTTTCTCTGATTTGTTGTTGTTGCTTGTTTTTTGGTTTGTTTGGTTTTCCTGAAGGTTTCCCAACTAGAAGATTCTTTGGTTGAAAATTTTGAATTTCTCAATACTCAGCCTTTTTATTCCTTATCTGCTACAATATAACATTATAAGACAGGATACTCCACATGCTTATTAGATTTCTGGCTTAACTGGAATTTTGCATTTTAGTAACATAATCCATAAAGCTATTAGAACTGGCTCAGAAGAAAATGAAACAGAACCTCAGAAAGTACTTTTAGATTTGCCACTTTTAAGTCACATATTTAACATCTCTAACCTACAAACAGTTCTATATAAATAATAATTTAGATAAAATATTTTCAAGTATAAAGTATACATATACATTTATATGTATTTATGTATTATAACTATAATTTTCTTATAATTTTTATAAGAAAAATGCTAGTCTGATGATTGATCCTCATATAAGCATCAGCAAAACAAAATGCACACTATGCCTTTTTATATACAGCACATTGTCTGAAACAAACTGAGGAAAAGCTTACACCCTTTTAGATTCAAGTGATGATTAGCAGAAGGAAACAAGATGAGGAAAAAAGTGACATGGATGCCTTTAACAATATACACTGAAGTGAAATAACATCCTTCATCCATTTTCACAGGCAAAACAACTTTGACTTGGAAAATGTGTATTTAAATTATTGCCAATTAAAAAAAAAAAAGAAAAAAATCCAAACCCCCAAAAATTTAATCACCAGTTCAGGTATTGGCAAAAAAATAACATAAATAAGTAAACAAACATATAAATAAACCTTCTGCTTCCCCCTTCCCCAGCCTCAAGTCAAACACATTTCTTTCCTAGTTTCATCTTTGCCTTGGTGACATTCAGCTCATCCCAATCCCACTGGCAAGGTGATTGGTGGCACAAGAGCTGAGTTCATGTGTGCACTGTTTTCTTTCTGTCATTTCACTGTGTTTCTTGATGCTTTTCCTCTGCCATTCCATGGTTTTCAGTGTCACTCTCCTAGCAAGGGTCATCTGCAGGTCTCAAGGGTGTTTGGGCTGTGGCATGTTGCCTGCAGGCTGTTTCAGAGCTGTCTGTGAGCACCAGGCAAGCCATGACATCTTCTTACACCAGGCACTACTGCCCAGGTGCTGACCCTCAAAACAATTTCCAGGAAAAATATTTTGTTTGCAGGTCCTTTCTCACAGCAATTTCCCTCTTGAATAAGTACTGACCACCATAAAAAGTCATCGCATATTACCACAGACTGAAAAAAAACAAACTAATCAACCAAAAAAAAAAAAAAAAAAGAACAAAAAACACCCAACCAAAACATGACTTAAAATCTACAAAGAACCAGACAGCAAGCATCAAGATTGCCTTGTGAAGTAGAAACAGCTGAGCCCTTTCCTTGAAGAACAAATAAAAGAGAGCCTTGGTCAACACTCCCATGAATAATTTAAGTAATTAAAAGACACCGCCTCACCTCTCAGATTCTAAAAATGTTACATAAACATAGGGGAAGACTGAATTTTCTGGAGTGCAAATGAACCGAAGCAATAACCGAGACTTTGAGAGGACTGAAAAATAAAAAAAAAAATGCTGGTAACTGAATTTTGCAGTCTCACCCTTATAACAGGCTTTCAAAATAGAACATATATATATGTATCTGTATATAGCTTAACCTAATAATGAGGCTGCAATTTTAGACTTTTTAAGAATGCTCTTCTATCTCCTCTGGCCTTTAACACAGGTCTCATTCACAGGCTGGAAACATGAAATTAATTTTTTCTCATTCTGAACCTGATATCTTTCTAACATAATACAACGTGTTCTCTTAACAGCAGGATATTTTAATATCCTCTTCAAGCAATGTTTTTACGGAATAGGAACTATTAGTTATTCCCTATTCAAACATCCAAATCTTCACTATACCTCCCGGTTAAAGACACGATTCTGTCTTACTCCAGGAGGCTTTTAGCAAATATGTACGCCCAAATAATCTTGAATCAAGCCAAAATATAAGATTCCTTGCAGGGGTTACAGGGACATCTGTGCTGCATAGCACAGCTCTCAGTAGGATTTGTAAAAACACCCTCCCTTACTGTCCACAGAAGTTTCCTCTAAGGTAAGAAGCAGAGAAAGCTCTTCACACCAGGAACAAAGCAGAGCAAGGATTAGTTGAGATAAAGGGAATGATAAAAGTCACTATCCTATAAATGCACACAGCATTTTTTGTGATTTTTTGTGATTTTTTTGTGACGCCTTGATAATCTGAGCAATCTTGAGTAGTGTGGATCCAAGGAAGCCAGGATATATACCTGTGTTGTCAAAACAGATTTCACAAAGCCTAATATCAATACTTACTGGGAAAACATTTACTTTCTGATCACAACCACACTGTATGGTGTGTATGGACCTGCTAATTATCTGGTTTCCAAAAGCTTGTACAATATAACTGATGAACTGAGTGAGTCACAGTAACAGATCACATACGAATTGACTTTAAAAGAAAATGTTAGATAATGTGAAGATTACTTCTACATAATTAGGAAGAGGAGGAGTCCACTTGGGAGGTAATGCACATGAAATAAAACCTGAACAAATCTATATTTTTCAATGTATACTGAGTAAAACTGAAGGAAATTTAATTATTAAAGAAAAAAAAACAACCAAAAAACAACTCAAACAATTAGAAAGGGAGGTTCCTCATAAATAATACAGCTAAGCCTTTTAACTGTTTGCTCCCATAGATTAACATGTGAAAAGATGCACATGTCAGTATGCCTGACATTAGAACTATGATGAATCACTCTAGTTCTAAAATTCCCTTTTCTGAAAGAGAGATCAGGCAAAAAGTAAACATAATTCAATGATTAACTTTTGTCTTAAGGTGTAGTCAACTGCTTCCACTATTTATTCATAAATTATTCATAATCCTTATGAAATGGAAAATCTCCACGGTGCTCTCTGTGAAGTTGCAATAATTCTGCCTGAAAAAACAGAAGAGAGATTTTCTACACATTTTTGAGCATCATACATAATCATTTATTCCCTCAGACCACAAAAAACTGCTACATGCCAATAAAATAAAATGTTGCATAGCAAGAACAAGAAGACTTTAAGAGACCAACAGAAATAATTTCCCAGTGCTACACCAATGGTAGAATGGCATTTTAGGCTGGGGTGCAAAAGAAGAGAAGAATGATTTATAGGACAATCTTTAAAAGGCAGTAGATTAGTTTATTCAGTAGTGTGCAGGGCTAATTATTTAGATACAGATACTTCCTGCAGCGAAGTTCATGTTCCTCTCCTTATAAAACTGTCCATAGATAAGGACCAGTATAATTCATGGTGGGGCAAGGGCATGGTATGTTCTCAAAGAAAGAGCACTGTTATAATTGTACATTATTGGTTCTGAACATTTTGTTTCAGTGAACTTTTCCAGCTATGTTTACATTACCAGCTCATCATAAATAGCACAACAGTGGGGGACTGTACAGCGCAACGTGTTCTCTGGCTGCAGCATTCAGGCTCTTAGATCATTTGACCTGCTGCTGTGACTAACACGCTCTTTAAATAGACTAAAGAAATAAAATATAAGCAGCTTTGCCAATCTTTTTGAAAGTTCAACATTATGTAGAGCAAGAAAGGTGAGAAAGTTGGATAGTGCCAGCTGATATTATTGTCCTTGTGCTCCAGTGCAAAAGAAATAATTTCTCTCTATGTTGCAAAATAACAAAAAAGAACTAGACAAAAATTTTTCAGGCGGCTTTAATGTGCTATACAGTCAAAGGCTAAGCCCTCTGGGCACTAAACAAAACTGATTTTCATCCTGCTTTACTAACTGTAATGTCCTTTCTTGTATACTACATAGCAGTAAAAAATGCTCCTTGTTTGAACGTTGTGTAGTGCATTGGGGAAGGTCAGAGCATCTGTTTTCTGTGTTTCGCCAGGCAAACTTGGACCAAGAGCAATAGGAAGGATCAAACAGTCAAAGAAAATTGGTTACAGTCTGCTCCATAGAGTAAATTTATGCTTCCCAACACGTGTCTTTTAAACGAAATCTGTCACACATAAACAATTTTGTGCATCTAGATTATTTTGTCTTCTAATTTGTTTGCCTAAATTCTTTTTAAGCAGTTCCAGTAACTAGATAGACAATTTAGTCCCTCAATCCATTTTCAGGCTTAGTAATCTTTCTAGCTGAATTTTCATAAAGTCTAACCTATCCTTGTTGAATTTTTTGACAAAAGGGCACAGACAATATGAATCCTTTACTTTTTAGAGTCTTTTCATGGATATTGTTATCTGTTCTCACCTTGTTCTTAGACATAGACTTCTAGATTAACTTTGTTTCTTTAGGTCTTTTCTTATAGGCTGTGTTTTCTAGAAATCTAATCACAACATTCCTATCTGAATTGCACTCCTCATTGTTGAATTACACTCATCTTTGTTACAACTCAAATTTGTTTCCAGTTCTAGCTCTGTCCTCTTTTAGTCTTCTCTTGATTGATATGTTGTGTAACTTCTCTCACCAAATACTGAGTAATACTACTGGATTTTATCTTTTTTTTTTTTTTTTTTTTTTTTTTTTTGTCTTTAATCTATGAGAATCCCAGCACATTGCTGATCCTTGACTTACCACAACTTCCTAGCAGGGGAATGATGCCAGAGAAATGTTAGAGGGTACAATACTATAGGACAAGACTTGATCAACACTACTTTCAAGAAGAAATTCAGAGCAGTCTGAGAAATCTGCAAAGCAGAGTGTGCTTCCCAGCACCTGGCAAAGGAAGTAGATCTTAGTATTAACACAAGCTGATGCCTACATTTGTTATATTAATAGCACCTCTAGCTTATAACATTGTCAAAGACAGAGGGAGAGACAGTGTCTTTGTTTCAGAGTTGTTGCAGTTATATATTATTCAGATTTCAGATGATACCAGAGGCTGTAAAATATTTAGAGATGTTAAGAAAGATTGAGAAAACATGGGATATACTCTTGTCTACTATTTAACATGCTAAAGATACATTATTTACTGCAAAGCCTGATTTCTTTTGAAGAGGAGCATTAACTATCTGGCAAGCAAGGATTTTCCTGGCAATTTATGGGAATAGGGAGTAACTCAAATAAGCCTCTGGTGTCTGGCTCCTTGGTTCCTTCTGCCACCCTCCTTCTATTCCCACCATTGGCTATCAACTTTTCTGCCCCTTGTTTTTGAGGTTTGTTTTTTTGTTTTGCTTTTAATTATTAGAACTCCTGAAACCTGTCCCAACAGATGCATCAGATTCATGATAAGACTCATTACTGGCTAGAGATTTCCCTTCGTGAGATCTTCTTTTCCCACACAAGATGTCTTGTTGCTTTTCTGGTATAAAAGGCTTCATCTGTGACCTGCTGCTTTGTTATAGCATATACTACAATTCTTTTAATGTAAAACAGTGTCTTCCAGAAATCTTACTAACATGAGGAAGAACATGTCTTTTCCCTTAGAGTTGTTACGAGGACTAGAAATTGGTATTTGTGGTTGGAGTGCAATTTTCCTGATGTAGGTGGACCAAAATTTACTAATCTAAAGTGTTTCAGTTAGAGTCACTAAAGCTGCTCAAGTGTATAATCAAAAAACACCAGGAAAGGGTGAATTGCTCCCATGTGCTGTGGTAGAAACCATCATAGGAGCAATGAGGAAGTCCAGGGCCAATGGGTTCTTCCAGCCCTGGGATTTAAAAATCAAGAGCAGAGGGATTTAAAAATCAAGAACTAACCCAAATGCAGCTCTTTGAGAACTGGAAGAATTAGGACAATCAAATTCCACAACAATTCTGCTAAGGGCTTAGTCATTGGGTATTAGGTTGTTTGCCTTTTTTTAACATTTTTTTTGGCTTTTCTTTTAGATGCACCTCCTGTAGTGCTAGCAATAAAGGAAATGTAAAAAACATTTTTCTAACCCCTGCTGTACTCCTGAGCTTTGAGCTGAGAAACCTTCTAAGTGTTTACCATTCAGTAGTGTTTATATACAGGTACAGTATCTGCAATGATTAAGGTACCTAAAAATAAGGATTAAGTGGTCAAAAAATTGCTACTTGCTAATAAAAATAGTCTATGCTGACTTAAATCTGAAATTCAAGAATGGGGAAAAAAATAAGGGGAGAGAAAAAAAGGGGAAGAAGACAAAAGGTATTTACAATGACAGTTTTTCTGACTGCAGCTCTTTCTTTCCAAATTTCCCTGGCAGGTGCTCCCTGTGTTGTTATAAACAATGGTCTTCACACAGAGGGCACTAAGCTCTGTGCCCCCTCAGATCTCCTAGAAAGTATGATGCTCTGGCAGATGTTTGCTCTTCTATTTTTTTTTTTTTTTTTTTTTTTTTTGTTATAGAGGCCTGCAACACACACTTCAAAATTGATTCAATGAAAGACTCAAAAAAACTCACAAAACCCCACCCTAAAAAAAAACAAAACAAAAAAACCCTGGCTTTGGGAAATCAAAAAGTAAAATAAATATATTGGTCCTTGTGATTATTTAGCTGATTTTGTTTTCTTCTCTTTTTTTCTTTTTTTTTTTTTCCCCCCTAACATTTTCTTCTTTAATTGAAGGTACACTGCTTAGTGTTTTAGATATAAATCCTCATACCATAGTAGAAAAAAATAAACAGGACTGCGAACTGCAGTTGACTTTTTTGAGCAGGCATTTTGAGAGTTCTGAGAAGAGCTATTGATGCAAGCTCCAAATTCAGCTAACAACATCTATGTAAGACGTATTTGTCTCAGTGAGACACTTAAAAGTTCTCTTGCTATAATGGTTGCTAACCCAAATATTTATCCTGTATTGCCAATTTTTTAAATGTATTTTGTATATGGCTTAGTCTGTACTGCATTCTCTAAATCATATTACAAAGCACGATTTTTTCTTATAGTAATTTTTGCTAAGTATCATCTCTGAAATAGAGTAATGAAGATAAGCAAAACAGAAGTTGGGCTAATAACTAAGCATGTAGCTCAAGAAGTCAGTTTTCTGAGCCTTGTACATCCATCTAAAGGAATGAAGAAAAATGTATAGACCCATTTACTCAGTGCCTTTTAAAAGGTCACCATATTCAGCTCTTCTTTTTAAAAAATAAATAAATCGGTACTTGATTGCTTTTTTTACAGAACAAGTCTTTTCTTTATAACTTTTTTTTCCAGGGTAATGTACTTTATGACTGTTTGGATTAATTCTTCACTTTCAGTGAAGCAAACCATTGCAGCCTGAGGAACTTGGTGTCATCTTGCAAAGTAAATTACTATATTTATGCTATATCCAAGGCAATAGATGTGATTCTGATCCTCAGCAGTTTGATCATATGGAAATTAATACCACCACCACCATATCTACTGGGAAAAACAGTATTAGACCAATTTTCTATTATTCATAAAGTCCAGTTACCATTATAATTCTTAAACAGTTGTCTAGCAATTTAGTTTGTTGGAAGAGAAATTAGTTGGTTATGAACATATTTAATTAGTTTTTCTGCCATTTGAAAAACTTATTTTTATCAAGGGAAATTATCCTTTCAAAAGCAATATACAAAAGGGGAAATCAGCTATGTCAGAAGTCTCCCAGAGAACAAGTGAAAAGACTTGGTAGTTCGTTTCTAATTGAGTCTGATGAGAATAAAAGATACAATACTGTTAAAAGATAAAATATTGTTAAATAAAAGAGATGTGTATGCTTTAATCATACCTCCTGTTGTTTTTTCCCATCACATTGTTAAGTTATTAATTTTGACCCATTCCCCCTTAATTATGGGGCATAGAAGTCATTTCACTGAAATAATCTTCATTTTTTAATCCATTGTGGTTCTGAAGTGAGCAGAACACTACCATGAAGGAACAACATCTTAAATTCAGTTTCAAAAACATTAGCTAGATCCAAAGTCGTTAGTCTTGCTCAGACTTCATGAAATATATATTAATAAAAATATATATTAAACAAATAAAAATATATATTAAATAAAAAAAAATTAATAAAAGTGAAATTGTTTCTTAGCAACAGCTTCATGACCAGCAGAGAAGAAATGCAGACTCTGCTTAGCAAATTGTTTCCTCCCTGTTCATACCCAAAAAAGTAATGTGTCCATCAATAATGAAGTAACTTTGTTGGGATTCTGAAATTTATATGCCCATCAGTAGAATAAACTCATTACACATATAGCAAGGAACAAAATATTATAGAAGACTGAAACTTGTACACATCAGTTAACTGCACCACATTTGTCTGCACCAAAATCCATTTGAAGTCAGAAAAATTAAATTTGTTCTGTTTTGTTTAAAATTTTGTCTGATTGTGTTTACTGTAGGCAGCACTCTGCCTTGTACTCTTTCTAAGGAGGTGGATGGAGTGAATGGGAGGAAAAGGAGGTGGCTGAAATCCAGAAACAAAATACTGGACTTCTGGAAAAGTAAAAAAAGAAAGAAAAAATTCAGAATTTTAATTGGCAGTAATTTCTCAGGCTCAGGACAGAATTTATGCATTTTCTACAAGTTCACACTAGCACTTTCTATGGGAAAACAGATTAACAAAGCTGTTCAAAAGCACTGATTTCATATAAAGAGGTGGTAGACAACAAGAGCAGGTAGCATATCTTAAAAATGTGGCAGTATGTAATGTGCCAGCATTCCATTTAGAAAGAAAGGACACTTTTCAAAATCTTATAATGACAGCTCTAAGAACCTATGGACAGGACCATAACACTAGCTTCCTCTTAACTGTTTTAGGTCAAATGTCTGTAATACAATGATTCCATTCCTACGGGGAGAATAAGATATAGACAAGATGTACATATTTTTTAAAATAAATTAAAAAGGTCAACAAGTGAATAATTAAAAAAGGCCCCCACCCTTGAAACAGCCGTGTGTAAACAGCATGAAGTGGATTAGAGAGCAAATAAAAGCATTACATGCAGTATGAAAGAAAAGACTCAACTGAGAGATGATGTGTAAAATGGTCATAGATAAAGCAAGGAAGGTTTACTTCTTAGAAAACAACTCAAAACTATCAGCTGAAGCTATTCAGAACTGGAAACAACTTAAAACCCCAAAAAATTACTGCAGACTTCTAAGAAACCCTGGAGATGGAACAGTATATCCAAGATTTTTTCATTCCAAATGCTGCTTATTAAAACTGCTAAACTTTAAATTAATTACACTAATTGCACAGCAAAGGTGACTAGGTCTTTGGTGGCTAAAAGGCAATGATTCTTCTGCTACAGAAAATATAAATTTCCTAAAAAAATATTAAAGCTACCTAATGTGAATTGTGTTAGAATAATATTGCAAAAGCTGGTTTTTTGGTTTTTTTTTTTTTTTTAATTTAGCTATTAAAATTATCTATTACAACAGGGACCAAAACTATATGATTATTCTTACCCTCATATTGGCTCTTATTCTTTTGAGGTTTTTTATAGTTTTATACTTACACATAAGAATATTTCTTTTTGAGATTCTTACCATTTATTTTTTTATATGTTGTGCAATTGGGTCATAGCTGAGAGAGCTGAAGGAAAGACACAAGACAATCTTTCTGTACTAGAACACCAAATTACATAATAGCATAAGTAAAGGGGGGAAAGAAATAAATACATTTTCTCATACAGGACTTTGAGAAATTGTCTTTAAAATGCATCTATTCAAGGATTGTGTGAAAATTGTAACAGGTACTATGATAAATACTAGGCTCTTGTATTTATACCACATATATGTGATATATATCTACACCATATATAAATATCTAAAAAGGATAACTAGGCTGAAGACATGATTTCTCACTGAGGCATTCGTAGGGAATAGGTGACTTGTCATAGTCATTTAAATTCTTTATTGATGAAAGCACAATCAGCAGTACATGTAGATACATAGCAATATATTTTAAAATAGGTTTCCTTGCCTGAAATTGCTGATGCTTGGCCTTTTTAAGGCTACCTGTGTAGCAAGTCTTGATATTGGTATGGTAATTGTAGTTCTAAGACTATGTAACTGTATATTCTACTACACAGCAAATTAATATTAAAAGATGGGTAAGTATAGTTTGGCTAAGATAACACAGACAGTGAATAACTGACTTAATATAAAAAAAAAAATCACCACCACCAAAAAAATTAAAAAAAAAAAAAAAAAAAAAAAAAAAAAAAAATCACTGAGAGGCAGAACTCCAAACTGTTTGAGTTGAGCAAGTGATCCAGGCAATCTAGCCTTAACCAAAAGAGTAATAAAATTTGGAGAGGAAAAAAAACCACAAACCAAAACTGAAATAGTTAAAGTTTCTACACGCTGTGGTTGACTTGGTTTTAATTTAGAACTCTTAAATCCTCTTTTTCTCTTCTCTGAGAGGATGTTGATAACCTCAAGACCTCAAGAGCACTGAAACGATGTTAAACAAGGATTGCTAGTTTACTGTCAGTTCCTTATGGAGCATTTGGAGGGTGCAGTTTTAGCCACATTTGTTTTCAAATCTGGGATTTATATGAAGTTTCTTCAGTAGTAATGGAAGAGTTCTAAGTAAATAAGGCAGCAATTACCCACCTTGTGGCTGCTGATGTCGAATAGAAAATATTATGGAAAGTATTAGATATGTACCAGCCATCCCTTCCCCATCGTATCATATGCTCAATGGCAAAGTACCATGTAATGTCTTAAATCATACTAGGAAAAGATCCTGCTAGAGATATGGTAACAATTGCACTCTGGGAGATAAGACTTTATAAATTTGCCTTCCATGGTATTATGCTCATATATAAGGATAAATTAATCTTGGCACTGCTCTTGGCCTCTCTACATTCACACTCAGGAATGCAGAACTCATTAAACTGGATGAATTTCAAGTAATCGTGGAAACTTCTGCCAATGACCAAATTGAATCTTCCCAGAATTAGAAAGGCACAGGGCATTCCTGCAGAGAAGTGTTGAAAAGTCTGGCAGCCAATTGCTGACCTGTGCTAGGATGAATACACACTTCAGATTGAAAGGCAGAGCTGCTCAATTGCTCAACTATAGAAGATATCCGTGTTTCCCTTTTTTACTGCATGTGCCAAATTAAAGAAATATTTCCCTGATGATTTACACTAGCATGACTATCACCCTAGAAATGTTTCTGCCTCCCTCAAAATGCTGAGTTTAACCCTCACAATGGTTTCCTCTTAAAGGTTTTCTACTTTGTAGCTTTTTAGTTTACGTCAATCGTACTTCAGAATAATCTTACCCGTGGCAAAATGTGATAACTCGGGTGTGATAGACTACTTATGTGCACTGGGCTTTATACTATTTTCCACTATAGTGGGTCAAGACAACTTTTAATAAAGTGAGTAATGAATTGGATTCTTTTTAAAAATTTCCTACTGCTAAAATTAATCTTATCTGAGTCAGATGAATTTGTGACATATAGCATTAATAATAACACTAGATGTAGTGCTATAACCTTCTTTGTCTTAGTTTCTCAGCTGACAACACATTAGTCCAATATTCTTATTGATTATCCTTGGCACTTTCTTTCTCTCTTTAGTTCCCTTGTTTATGTGTCAGACTCTATTTGTCTGTTTCCCTTGTTGAGTGGCAAGGGAGATAAAATAAGATGAAATGCAAGCAGCCACAACAACTTAGTAAATATACTACTTCAAACATCTCACCTGCTAGATTCAGTCTGCTCTTGTCTATACTCAGAAAGGCACTGCATTATTTATAGCCATTTCCACACCATGATAATTCTTAACACAAGTGGAACAAAGCAAAGTAATATAAAAAAGCTGTTCAGAGCAGGTGCTTGTACCACTATTGTAATGAAATTAAACCAAAAATTTTTTATCTTTTTTTCTTTAATAAGAACAGATGAAAATTCTGCAGATTAGGTTAAGCCATGGGGACTGTTTAAGGTAAATATAGTTGACCTATTAGTAAAGATAAGAAGAGATTGCTGCAATACTTCAAGGTCATGCCATGTAAGAAGTGTTTAGAGTATTGTGTTATGAAGAATGATAAACTACTTTATCCCTTTGCCTTCTTTGCTACGTATCCTCAAATTATTTTGAATTTTATTTGATTTACTTATGCCCACCAGTTCCAGTGTTGATCAGAGCTCTACATTACTCTAATACAAACAAGGAAAATTTAAAAGGATGGTTCTTGTCCCTAAGTTTTTCACAATTATTTAGATAAATGTTACCTAAAAGGCAGTGAATATTGATTTGCATTCAATCAAAACTGTGTATTTAGCCCTATTTGGCACAGCATTGCACCACATGAAATCTCTTTGAAATCCACAGTATCAGATAGGGAATAAAACTGAGCAGGTTGGCATCCTGTGAGTGTTTCATAGGCAGCATCAAAGTGAGATCATCTCAAGTTATCTGCTTTCTACCAATGGCAACAGACTTTGTTATTTCCCATTTGTACACATTTTTGTTGTGGTTGTTTATCTCCCACTGGAATCCCATATTCCTGCCATCTATTATCACCATAACTCCCTAACGTCGCTCTTATTTTTTTGTAGCTATTTCCTGTGAAATAAGAATGTTCAAATCAGCCAGATCAGCATGCCCTATTTTTCCCCCCCTCTATAAACACCAGTACCTACTGAAAAGACTTTTCTTTTTTCCAATTACAGAAATACCTGTCTTATGAATTTCTAAGGCTCAGAATAATTTTAGAGTTTAGGCCATGTAGGGTGAAGAATTTAGGTCACTTGCTTTTATTCATAAGGACAGATGCACGAATTTCTGTCAAGGTTTTTCTGTCTTTCCTTACTAGGCTGGCATTTGCCTTCAAAAGTTTAGACACGGAAGGGAAGTAGAAATGCAGTATTTATTATCACATGCAAAAAGCTGTGGTGCATACTAGTATATGCATCTGTATTTTAAGATTGCATAGGTATATGAGCAAACTTCAGGAAGTATCATTAAGTGTTATGTATACACAAGAAGGTATCTAAAACAAGCTCTAAATGTAGGATAGAGCGTGTTTTCCAGAACAGTGCCACAGAGGAATAAAAATTCTTCCTTTGCAAAACAAACAAACAAAAAAGAAGTTAAAGATAGCAAGGTAATGAAAAAACCCACTAAGTTCTGCATAATTTATCACTGAGAAATTAATAAAAACCATGGAATTGAGTCCTGTAAAGCAGGCAAAATTGTAGATGTGCTCTGCTGACCCAGCATGTGACATACAATAGTACAAATAAATCTACTAAAGTTCATGTGGAGAAAAATGATCTAGCTTTGTAAAACAAGGAATTATTTGCAAAATCATAGTCAGATTGACAGCATTTGCATTAACTATCAAAGTAAGAGGAAGCACATGGGCTAGGGGAAACCTGAGAAATTATTTCCAGGGAGCTCACTTAATTTACAGTCATGATAGTACCTGTTAGATCAGGCCAGAGCTAGTATTACTATGGATGAGGTAATTTAGCAGCTATTTTCTAACAAGCCATACCAGCTCTTTGCAAGAAGTAATGTTTCAGAAACATATAACTTGAATACCTGTAGGCATAAGGAAACATATCTGAACAACAGCAGGGTCACCTTAAAACAGTTTTCACTTCCCATTGCAGTCCCATGAGATGCTGCAGTATCAGAGAAGGAGTAGTTCTATATTGGAGAGCTGATGTTTGGATAGGAATTGAAATGGAGGAGACTAAAAAAGGTTGATGCATTTGATATTTTCTAGTAGAAGTCTCTACAACCATAATGCATGGTTACTGCTTTGAGAATTTCATTATGCAGAAAATATAAGTAATATTCCTTTGCTCATGAATTCCATATTTTCCCTACTGTTCCCATGAGTATAACTCTACAGAAGACTGTGAAATGACTAGTGATGCCTTCTGTTCCTGTCTCTCTCTTCACAGTCACAGAGGAAAGAGGTTTGGCTTTATTCTTCTTTCTTTTGGCAAGGGAACTAAAAATTTCTTTTCAGTATGTGTTCCTAAGTATTTTATCACTCACATTGATTATAGTCTTCAGAACAAATTACTTAACTATTTAATTTTGTAAACTTTTTTTTTTTTTTTTTTAAACAGGCAATTTTAATGAAAATTTATCAATCAAGCAGCCTTATTTATCTTGTGTGGTCCTGGGCCTACCAGATGTTACACAGTCCCTTCATTTCAATGAGTTGTGGCAGATATATAAACCCCCCCAAAATGATCACTAAAGGAAAGCATACAATATCACATTTGGTTTACACAAAGTTTACCATTTGACAATATTCTACTGTAGAAGTGTCCCTGCTCTAAAAGTGCTCTAAACAGTGTCAGTGCCACACAAGAATACCCTTGACTCACATAGATGAAAAGATGGGAACTTGTGTGTTTATATACAAACACGTCAAAAAAAAAAATAAGGCATTCACAGAGAATTTATTGCTTAGTCCAGACCTAGTTACTTCTGCAGAGCCAGCTGGAAATGAGCAGAGGGGAGGAGAATGTAACTGGGAACCTGATCCTCTTGGCAGATGATAGTCCCTTGTTATAAAGGCCAAGGACTTCTGCTTATTTGTTTCTTGTTTGCATCTGCAATCAATTCAAGCACTGGTTTATCAGGCAGCACTACCACCAGGGTTTGACAGATGAACAGCTGAGGAGGAGGAAAAATTGGAGAAAGGCCAAGGGACTGTGTAGTGACAGAACATCACTGGCTCTACACGGGTAGATCAGTGAGTTTACACAGAATGGTAAAGACAAGCCCTATAAGAGATACCACCTCAGGCTGAAGGTGCAGGCAAGGAAGCCTCAGTCAGCATTTTATCAGTATTGCCCATTGAATCCTTATCCAGGAAAAAAACCCTTACTACAGCTTTGACAATTAAAACTTGCAACATAACAGTCTGTTGATATCCAGCCAATACTGTACAGCTGAGGTTATAAGCTTTTTCCTTGACTTCTGCTGAGGTGATTAATACCACTAGCTTTATAATCTTACCCCTTATCTTTTAAGTTTTATAAATAAAATTCCGTTTAAATACATTATAATGTCACTAATTTTTCTTACGGATAAATTAAATCAAGTTAAATAAATGTTAATTTCTGTTGGATTTCATCCCAATCTATTAAACTTAACCTTTGGGGTTAGATCAAAACCTTTTCTTGCCAAAGTCTTTTCACAATATTTTTTGTCTAAAATACGAATTTCCATATTGGTTCTCCTTGCAGAGAAGGCCTGTGTATCCCCTGCTTTCATGCTTTTCAAAGAAGTAGAGAGCCTGGAGGTAACCGAAGAAAAAAAGATACCAGAGATACTATCTGTGTTTCTACTATACTTACAAATTATTTCCAGTAAAACTAAGTAGCAATGCACATTTAAACTAAGCACCACAATATTTTTCTTCTGCAGCAATACGAGGCAAAAACAGCAATGTAAAAGCACTCCAGCTCTTGCATTCAGACAGTAAAAGTGCTCCAATTGTTTATATATAAACATATGTGTATGTTTATATATAATTTTTTTTTCCTCCACAGTATAGCCACCTTTTTATGGGTACCTAACAAAGGGCCAAAAGATGGCTGCAAGTGACTCAATGACAAAATTTATTTCAATTAGATACAAAGGACTTGAGCATCCATTTTAATCTGTATAGCAAAAAATATCTAATGAAGATGTGATTACTATTATTTTCTTAATGAAAAAGAATTTCAAAATTTAGCAAAAAAGTTTGAGACATATGAATTTATTAGTCAATGTAAGAAACTAATGAAGATTTACCTGTCTCAAGCAAGTCTTTTGAAACCTGGAGGAAAAGAAGAATAGCAACAGCTGAAGCTATTTCTATGTCACATTAAATTTTAAAGCAGTTGATGAAACAGTGAATACATTGGAACTGCTGAACCAACCCTAACCTTTTTCTTCCCCTCCCCCACCCCTGCACCCTCAAGTTTTAACAACTTCAGTTTGCAAAAGAACAGTGCACATACAAAAATAGAGGTCTCTTATTCTGCAGATTTTTTTCAGTAATCCAGAGGGACCAGAAGCATTATGGTAGTCTTCTAAAGGGCTAATGTACCTGAAAAGATGAGCTGTCATATGTTACTGTGCTAGGTTCACTGCACAGAGCTAAGCTATCTGTCTAATTTGAAAAAGCCTAGTAAAGCAAGACTTGCACACAAAAATCTTCTTCCCTGAGGACAGCTAACATTCCCTAAATGCTTTCCAGTTTTGTGCTGTTATTTTGCATAATTCCCCCCTCTAAGTTTTAGTTTCTCCAGGCTCCATACAGAATTCTGCTAATAACGCCTCTTTATTATTATTTACCAGGGACAAATAGCTGTTCAGCTGTGCTGGGATTATCTTTCAAGATTCTCACTGAAGATATTACAATCCAGAAGATCCATTAGAAAAAGATACCATGGATACCATGGGGGGAACAGAGCATGTTTGCAGATGTATTAAGACAAAAATCAAAGACACTGATCTAAACATGCCCATAAAGGAGAGGTTGTAGGGATTTCTGTTTAGAGTCACTGCTCCCTACTCATTCTGCATCATACAAATCAAAGCTGTCCCTGCCATATTTTTTCATGTGCAAACTTACATGCTACGTTGTCTGCTTGCACATATCAGTAGCAAAGCTCTGCATCCCAGAGCCTCCGGAGCCCAGGCAGCAAGCCAGAAATGTTTGCTCTCTTCCATGTTACCTAACCTGCCATCACAGATGCCCAGCTGTGGCTGAGGAGGTTGAGACAACTTGGAAGGTGTGTATAAATGTTACCTTTCTCTACCTTCATCCTCAGCATCCCAATGCCCAGTCTCCCGAGAGCTCCACACTGAGCATATGAAGTGCCACATCTTACACCCTCTGTCATAACACTTTGCATTACACTCCTTGTGTTAGCAGGAGGAGTGGAAGCCCTTTTCACAGGAGCTGCTCAAATGGCTTTGTGTCTGTGAGTCTCCCCCATTCCTGCTTCTAAACTGGAACATTATTCCAAATGCTGATTAGATTGTGCAGTGCCATATTCCTAGAGGAAACAAATCACCAGCCCTGCTAACAGCTCTCCAGACAAATACTCACAAATTGGATGCCTAATGGCAAAGTGTGCTGAACTGTTCTAACTGGATAAAGGGAAATTCACCTGCAAGAACTTGTCAAGGAGTAATTCCAAAGAATCATTTCTGTCTCTGAGAAATCTTTCAATAATATTATTTATGGGACATAAAAATGCCTTCTTTATTGCATATTTTTTATTGGTAATTATGAGAGCAATGACATTTCAGTTTTTTAACACTTCACCCAGGATCATTGAGCTGAAGGAGAACAAAATGATTTACCTAATCTAACCCCAGGTCATTAAGTTGGTTTGAAACACAACCAGCTATGGAGACTCTATAACCTGCTCAGATCACACACTTTAAAAGTTTCCATAATTCCTTCTTACTTTCTCTATTGTAGATCTTGTTGACTCATTCCAAAGAGATACTATTTTTCCTTTAAATGCAGCAGCCAAAACTGAACACAAAATATGATCAATGCACAATAAGTGCTGAGCATATGCCTGAAAATGGCTCAGCCAACAAAAAAGGTACAAGAAAATACTGAAAAATGTCTGAGCATTTGCCATTTAATTGACATGTGTCCTGAATGATTGCCATTTGCAAACACTCAATACAGTTAACTGATTCTGAGCATAAAAAAGCAACTACTTCATGGGTAAATTTAATATGTCATTAAAACCTTTAATAATCAAGGAGCATTGTTAAATTCTGTGTTATGCAGTATTTTGGTATTTTAAATTGTTTCTTATTTGTGAAACAGAGCTAAAGGACTAGGCTTTACAGGCTGTACACTGAATTCAGATTTTTCCAAGAAAATCTGAAAAGATTCTGCTGAAAATTAAATTATTTCACATCTATATCTATATATTATTTCAGATATAGATTGGTATGAATTCAATTAAGATCTGGTATTTTACTGTGAGATTTTACAGAGACAAATATATTTAAATTGAAACATCTACCTAAAAAAAAAAAATAAATCACAGAATGTTTCTAATATTTGTAATTGTACGGAAACACTAACATTATTTCTTTTATTAATTGGTTTAGCTGCCGTAAAGAACTCCATAACTTTAAGAAAATCTCCCAGAAATGTGTACAAGAAGAAAAATCTGTATGTCCTGATTAAAAACAAATCTCAAATTAAAAAATAATTCACAAGTTTACATATATTGTACAGATTTATCATGGAAAATGAATGATTAGGCTGGTAAGGGCATGTCTTTGGATTTGAGATGACAGTGAACATATTTTTACCATTAAGTTTCAGATGTTTTGAATAATTTCCTTTATTCAAGGCAGAAAATTTATTTAGCAATTGTGGGAAATTAGGTCCTTTGAAGAAATATTTTTTAATTAGTTACATTTTTTTCTGTACCTTTTTTATTAATTTCATAGGAGCTGAAAAAATAGAAAACATCACTGTTATTGGGACATAAGCAAGTCTCAGAGGCTATGATTTAGGAGCTCTGCAGCTGTTGACCCAAATCTCTCATAACACTTTTCTATTTTGAGAATAAACGAGGTTCCACTATCACTCAGGATCCTTAGCTAGTAATACATAAAATGGGAAAAGTAAATAATATTGTGAAATGTTTTTCGGTTAAGAAAGAATGGAGGAACATGAGAATCTGTTAAAAAAACAAAATTGATCTTTTAGTTCTAACTATGTGGGAAGTCATTAAACATCCCCCCACTCTCTTGAATTTTAAAAAAGCAGGAAAAGGAAGATACAAGGCAACCATTTAGAAGACAGTTAAAGCAAAACTTCTGGTACCAAAGCACTAAAACACTTCTTAATCAGCTGCTCAACTCTGCTTTTAAGAGCTTTTGAGCCTTACATTTCTGCTGCCCAACTCTGCACATAGATGGCTAAAAACCATTGATGAGACTTCCATCAACTTTTTTATTTTTTTTTTTTCCTATGGAGAACATTACTACTATGATTGTTCTGTGTGCATCAGCATGTTTTCTACTCACAACCAGAATTTTATGAATACTCTCAAATTTCTTAAGGAGAAAAGGAATTAAAAGCTAATAGAAACCAAATGGCATCATCTACTACTGATTAAACCAACAGTCATAGCATAAGAGTATTTAGTAGACATGTGTTGTAGTTTTTCCTATAGACTTAAGTTATTAAAAATACTGTAGATTAAAACATCAAGTGATGAAATAAGGAATAGGAAAAAGCAGGCAAGAAATTTATTAGTAATATCTGTCAACTGTGCACATTCTTATAATCACTCTTTTACTTGGTCATCATAAGTACAGGGAAATAATAAGTAGTATTGCTAAAAACCTGCATCACAGAAAGGCAAATCAAGTAACATAAGACTTTGTCTCATTTTCACTATTAGAAAGAACAATTCTCCTTATATCTAGAGCAGTCTGGTCAGCTCACACAATTTTGCTGTAAACCACCTGCACTTTGGTCCTTTCTTCCATTTGCAATCAGCGTTGAAGGTCAAAGCTATAATACAACTTTCAGCATCACTTTCATTGTTATTTGTGTAACTATTGAAATACAAAAATTACAGAATTTAACTAAGTACTTAGGCAAAGCAATCACCATTTAATCAGATCAACAGAGAGCAGAAGTTGTGTGAATCTTGGTGAATGATAGGTGACATGCCCAGAGAGCTCTTGCACTATGTATGCATCACATTTATTATTTAAATTCAAGTTCTGCAGCCAGGTTCTTGACAACCAGCAATCTGAGCATCAAGTTCACCAGCTGGGCTGCCTGGCTTCCTGAGTAGCCCCAGGACCCATGGAACCAGCAAATGCAAGTGCATCACCTACCCCCTGGCAGGCAGCTCTGTGAGCCCAGCAGCTGGGAAACCACCCCGACCACCTGCACATAACTGAGGGAACCAGCCAGTGGCAGAACCAGCTGCCCGAGGTAATGGGCAACTTGCAGTGGGCAAAACCAGAGAGTTGAGAAGCAGCTTAGCCTGCAGCCCATCAGGTGGCCTGCATGAGGACCAGATTATTTCAGTGACCCAGAGAGCCGGTTAATTGTCCTACCAGCTGGGAAGGGGGGAGCTTAGAGACACTTATTCAGGCTGATGGCATCTGATGTGTTCACATTGGAAGGGAGATGAGTAGGAACTCCCAAACATCAGTAATCAGCAGAGGAAAATTGCCCTTTTGCAAATTCTTTGGCAAGGTCAAAAAGGAGGTTCCTGACCTACAAATATTGTTGGAATTCTGTACAGACAAAAAAACCCCACACAAAGCATGGATAGACCAGGGCAAGGGACATGAGACTATTTGGAAGGCACAAAATGAAAACCTTACATAAACCACAAAGCTCTAGGGGGGAATATTCTGCCAGAAAACTCCCTTAAAAGGCTTGTGCCAAGCAGTCTTCATCCACACTGATCTGCCTGTGCATATACAGTGCCCTGAACAATATGAGGTGCGATGGCCTTGGGCTCAGTTAAGGCCATCTGCACTGGTCAGCACAGAATGATGGTCTCTCCCTAAATGTGACATTTCTTCTTTGGCAGCAGAAACAGCATGTCATATTCCTTTTCTTCCATCCCAATCTTATGGGTGCTTTGGTGCCCTGTGTTCACTTCCAAAAACCTAAACTGAAAAAAAACACCAAAAAGAACCAAACCAAACCAAAACAAACAAAAAAACCCAACAAAACAAACAAACAAAAAATTTTAAAAAGCCCAGCATAATACTTTTCATTTGAAGGCGCAGTGTAACAGTCTAACAGCAAGACAAATAGCTGGGGTGAGCAATGAGTAGGACGACAGGGTGTGAAGCTCAAGCCCTGTAAATGATTTCTGCAAAACCCATCACAGTGAACCAGCAGCTTAATACCTTGCTCTGTGCACAGATCTGGGATGTCAATCTGTGACATACAGCCATAACCCCAGAACCTTTAAAAAACCAAAACCATTTTCATGGAGCTGTGTGGTGATCTCCCTTCAGCTCCTCAGCAGGCACTCCCTGGGCTGTCAGCTGCTCTGACAGCAGAGAACTGGCTGGCTGAACAGTGTGTAGTGAAGGCTCATGAGCTCAGCAGGGGTAATATTTTTGTGGACACTACTACAAGCAATGGATTGCACAATAAGAACTCTGCTTAAAGGGATATGCTGTTGTCTGGATATGATGGACAGTGTGGTTTTGAATATCCTTCATAGAAGGATGGTTCTTCTTCACTCAAGAACTTCAGACTATGTTGTTCAAAAAGCTAAAGTGCAGAAGCGTATCAGAAAAATATCCATACAAACTGATTTCTCAGAAACTTTGTTGTGTGTGTAGAATGCCAAAAATCTGAAAGATTTCCATCTAGTAAAATTCCTGCATCAAACTCCAAACGTTGCATTACATTATTGTGTCTTTCCTTAGAATTTTCAAGCTATTGCAATCACCTATCTGGCACGTTCTGTCAGTGCCCATTGTACCTCTGACTTTGGAATTCCCAGAAGAACTGAAAACAGCCCTCTTCATTTCTCAATTAATCTGTCCTCATCAAAAATCCTTCTCTGAACTCCCTCAATTATTTTGGTTTCCTCCAAAGATTTATTCACTCTTCACAATGGTTGTCTGAGCCTGAAGTTATCCACCTTCACTGATACTTAACAAGCACATCTAGCAAGCACTCTGTCCACCAGCCTGCTCTCTCACTCATTGTCACCATGTTATAAAAGGCAAACATAGAGTAACAGACACTTATTATTTTCTTCCAAATGTCCAAATCCGGTGCAAAGGTACTTTTTGAATGCCCCTGATAATTTTCAATAGACATTTTTTTGCTTTTCCCCTCCATGTTAGAGTGAATTGGCAGTTTAGTTAAAAGACTTCATTTTATAGAAGTCTGCCTGCTGGCACAGAAAAGCCTTTAATTTCCTCTGTATTTGCCCTTGCAGCTTGGCATATCTCGAGCGAAGAAGAACACATTATCCTGTGAAATAACAATTTCAGATAAGTCTTACACTCCTTTATTTATACAATATTAGAGGCAGGCATGAGGCTTTAAACATAAATTAAAAGATCACTTCTTGTCTGTGAAAGCATACATTCCAATTGGACAAGAATTTTTATAAATACAGTAATCTAACTATAGAGGCTGGGTAGGAAGACTGGAGGCTAGCATAAGAAATGGGCTAAAAGTAAAATCTAACTTAATAATGCTGGTCCTTCAGAAGCATGCCTACAGCCTGACCTGATTTTCTCAAAAGGATATGATGCTGGTAAGTGCATCTCCCTCAGACAAAAGGTTTATCTATCAAGCTGTGACAGATCTGAGCCTCTCAGAATTGAGTTGTGAATACTGCACATTGGCAAATACTTCAGAATGTTTACAGAGTGAATATGTTGAGGTACCTCAGCTGTCTGTGAAACAAATGGGATATAAAAAAAAAAAACAAACAAAAACTGCCACCAAAAAAAACCAAAAACCAAAAAACAAACTATTAAAAGACCAAGGGAAAAAAGAACTGCTGACTGAGTGGTTGAGAGATATGGCTCAGCCTATTCATTTTACATACCCAGATAAATGCAAACAAGAAACCAGAGCAGCCACAACTATACAAACAGGAATTCTGGTTTCTGTCTTGAAGCAGTTATATGAGAAACCAAGCATGGGTGTGGAGTGCAGAGGCAATGAAAACACAGCAGAAGAGACAATGAGATGTGTCTTTTTGTAGTGCATAGGTGATTTTTTTCTTTGCCATAACACAGCTTCAAATCTTTCCTTCTACTGCAAAGTAAAGAAAGCAAAAGGTATTTGCAGTACAAAATAAGACAACCCACACAGGAATGAGGTGAAATAATTTTTCTTCAACACTTGTTCCGTGCAAGTGATTCTACACTTCCCTCTTATGGGGAAATACCTAAGAGCAGAAAAACAAGAAATTTGTCTCTGAACATGTGATGGCACAGCTCTGCTATCTGAAGCTTTTTCTCAGACTGCCAATAGAATCATTTGGTAACTTGGAAACAGGCATAACACTGTATCTGTTTCATACAGAAAATGCAAAATAATACCTTTAAGGTTAAAAATGGGGTAAGGATTAGTGAATTTGAACAGGACATGGGGATTATGATTTATAATCCTGAACAGGGAATATCCTTAGAACTAAAAACCAGAAAAGTGTCAAATACAGCCAAAACACTAGTGTGCTGTGTCAAGATTCCAGATTCATATCTATCTCCCAAGGCCAAAGCCATTCTAGACTTTCCGGAAAGGTGTTGCCCAGAAAGGTGTTTCTGGATAACAGAAAAAAACCAAAACTTGAAAAAAAAAAATCCTGAAATCTTTATCACCTTTTTAGTTGATGACAAAGTCAACTTCCCAAAACTGCAAGTATGACAGAGGAACCTTAAAGAGGAAAGACAGGAATGAATACAGTATTGGTGGGGAAAATAGAAAAGACTCAATGTGACAATATATTTATTGAAAATTATGATTTGTCAAAAGAATGCTTTTTGATACCAATCAAGATTCAAAGAAAATTTGTGGAACTAAAATTCAGACTAGAAATAATGTACATTTTGAGAAGAAACGTTCATGAAGCACAGATAAAATTTGCTAGCGCTGTGATAAAATGGAGGAATCAAACTGGGCAAAACCTAGACTTACTCTCTTCCATAGACATTGACTGTTTATTCTACCTATGTAAGTTACACATAATCTCTGTATAGCAATTGCTTACAAACGTTTGGCCATAAGCAGCTAGGAACATGTAACTCAAAAATACTTCCTAAAAGGCTCTGAAATATTGAGACATCACATGAAGAACAACAACTGCCAAAAGAAAAAATGATACACACCTATTTATGTTGTTCTTGCTAATGTCATTAAGCACTTAAAATTAAATTTCAGATTTAGGAAGGAAGCACTGAGTGAATAAAACAGTGAATACTGAAGAAAAATTCAAGACAGTGAAGTTAAGCAACATACTCCTTACACAGCATTTCAGAGTTGTATGAGAAGGTTCCTTGGGAAATAGAAATCCTCAAATATAACAATAGCAAATACACTGTAAATTCTGAAATGGAGGAAAAAAAAACCCACCAAAATTATGTAGAATGAGAACAAGCAAGAAGAGACCAGTGCAGCATGATGGATTAAAAAAAAAAAAAAAAAAAAAAAGGCTTATATCACTGTAAAGCATGGAAAGGGATGAAAGGGAAAAAGACAATCTAAAAACAAAGTGGATTAAGATCTTCAGGGGTGAAGAGTTCCAAAAAGCTATTTGGAGAAATTAGGGAGTGTTAATGAAGCAATCAAAAATGTTCCTGAGGAAGCCAATAGAACATTTCAGACAGATTTGGGAAGATATGAATTAAAAGGAGACTTGTTTTTTTGGTTTTTTTTTTAGAAACAAGATTTAGCAGGTATCTAAATACTAGAAGGAAAAAAGAAAACAACTCTGTTTTTTTTCTATAACGTACATGCCTTTAATGTGTTCACAGGTAGGATGAAAAGTGGTAATGCTAAATAAGGGCATGAGAAGACTAGTACTAAGGTTAACACTCACAGTAAGAGCTTCTATTTCCCTGAATTTGAGATTCCAGCTGTACATTAGCAAAGAGATGGATAGGTAAATGTTTTTAACTCTATAAAGAAGGGAAAAGCCTAAGGCAAAGCTGGAGTTTGAGGAGTTGCTGGTTGTGAGGCTATAATCAAAATTTTAGAGAAGATAATGCGAACAGGAGGGAAAATACACAGGCCCATAAAGAAATTATATACAGAATTGCACTGCTACTCATCATCAGGCAATGCCCACCACAGATTTAGATCATCAAAATGTGCATATAGATTCAGAGATTAAAAAAAAACCCAACACACTTGAATGCAGACCTAATTCTTATTTGCACAGAGTATTTGCACTGCATTAACTGTGGAGGAAAATCAAATATATAGTCATCAAGGGAGAGTTCAAATACTGCTCAGACTGTACTACCCACTGTGTCTCTACAGTTCAGATGCACCATTGTGATGCCTTCCTGCCAGTGCAAAGGGTGTTGTATAAGGCAGCCAAACTTTGCCCATGACTGGCATCATATTGAGCATATTTTAACAGTAGTTGACTCTGACATTAAAACCCAACTATTCTATTATACAGATGATACTGCTCAGAGTTACCAGCTCAGACCTACATCTAAGCCACTCAGAAGTGAAGGGTAGGCAGTTTTACAAGGAGGCATGTTGTCTGATGTACTGACACAGAAAAGATATTTTTTTTTGCTTGTTCCTCCATAATATTGCTTTGCACAATGGTATTTCTACCAAATTTCTGCCACAACAGGACATTAAGGCCAATACAAATAATAGAGGTTTGTGATTATAAAGTTGGGAATAGAAGATATCCAGTCATGATAGTGGTAATGGATCAAGGATTGGACTTGATGACCTCAGAGGTCCCTTCCAACCCAGCTGATTCTATGATTCTATGACAGGCATCAGATACCCTTTAGCTTAAGCCCCCGAGTAACAACTTGATTTGATTGATATGGCTTGAATTCCCATTACAGCTAAGAATGTCAAGTTGCAATGTATGCAGCTGACAACTCTTTATTCAATTCTGTTAAGATAAAACTCCAGTTGAGATTTACTATCACATAATAATTAGTATGTAGAATCTGAGTATTTCACAGACTTGTTAAACATATAGATAAAACACTATGAGAGCAAAGCAAACTGAGTGACTGAGAACAATGCAGTCCAACTGAAGACTTTTCTGTGTGCTTTGGAAGCTTGTATTGAGCATGAAGAACAAGCTGCACAATTTCACCCATGTTAGAAATGATGGTAAGAAATGTTTTAAGTCAAGCAACTGACAAGTCACCTTTTTGACTACTTGGAATCAGATATCCTACTGTCAGATTCTTTGCATTATATAAACACACCCATGGATACATATATACAGACCTCTACATATATATATATTCCATGTGTTGGTGCAGTAGTTATGCACTGTAAAATAAGTGTGTGTTTAGCAATTTTTTTTTTTTTTTTTTTTTTTTTTTTACATCACTCCAGGATGAGAAACTCATCTTCACTTGTCTTTCCTTCAGAATTTAAGTAAAATTCATACAGAATACAGGCTTTCTCTTACCCTTGTTAAAAATTTACATTCCTTTTTTGAAAAAATTATGCATCATGCATCATTTTTAATGTTGTATGTGCCTCCACAAGGCTGCACTACCAAATTATGAAGTGCTGCACATACTATCATAATATTTACCTCAACAAATGCCAAGGGTGCCCTTGTATTATGAGGTCTTTTAACTAATGAAATTAATTTTGTATAGGAAATAGCTTCACCTAGCTAATTCTAATAAATGACTATTCTGTAATATACTATTTAGTGCTCCAGATTCCCACATAATCATGCTACCTTCTTATCTTCTCTACTGAAGACACCCTGCCATTTATGATCAACAAAATCTAAAGACCTGTGACTTAGTAACACTTCAATTTTAACAATTTAGTTCATCTGAGAATTCTCACAGTGCAGGCCACGATCCTATAACTGATCACTCTCCATCTGGAAGACCTTTATCAGTCTTCAGTAGCTTACTTCCCAAAACCCACTGCTTTCATAACCTTTTCATAGCTGACATTAAATGTCTCATCTCTGTCCCATATTTTTTGTTTATTTTAAGGGAATGCCTTAACCTGTCTCTGGGAATCAGGAAACCAAACTCTGCATAGCATGAGATGTGTCCTGGACACCTATCAGAAACAGCTGCAAACAATTACCTTATTCTTATCTACCATAGGTTCCAAAATCGATTTTCCCCAAATTACTTTGGTATCAAATATGCTAATTTAATTATTTCTTAATTCAGACTGTTTTGACCTCGTCAGCTCAAAGTGATTTGATCTTTTTTCATTCCAAAATTTCCATGGCAGTATTTAAAAGAAAAAAAAATTGTCCCCAGTCTAATTTATGATTTTCTTCCACTCATTAACTCAGTAGAACTAAATAAACCCATACAATTTACACCTGGTGAAGAATAATAATCTCTGGCAGCTCCTTCCTTGATGCTAAAAAATCTTTTGGATGATATGAGATTGGTTTTTATAAACTTTTCAGAAAAATACAGGGATTTTGTTTTGTAGCAGCTTCTATGATAAGCTTCCTTGCTTATCAGGTTACCAGGGGGAAATATTATAGAACCTCTCTTTCAGATAGTTTTTAAAGATGGAGTTCTGGCACAAAAACAAAAAGAAATCAAGAAAATTTAGTTTGAGTAGCTATATGAACTCTTTACAGTAATTAGCAAAACCCCTGCTTTAAAAAAAAAACAAAAACAAAAACCAAAGAGAGGAAGGAGGGGAGAGAAATCTAATGTTAGGCAAGTCATTATACATTTTCTAATGATTCCTCCCAGAACTGATAGAAGTAATTAACTTTTCAGGTAATTAACTTCATGTGAGAAAAAGGTATGGACTTCACAGGAATATTTATTCATATAAATCTCAAAACTGTTGGAAATGTTATTTTTTGTTTCATTTTACCCAGAAACTCATTCAGTCTC
Organism: Heliangelus exortis; assembly: GCF_036169615.1. NCBI lineage: Eukaryota > Metazoa > Chordata > Aves > Apodiformes > Trochilidae > Heliangelus > Heliangelus exortis. Next base: position 25,463,014 of record NC_092425.1, on the reverse strand, counting down.
ATCAATAAAAAACTTTGTATACCAAAGTTCTTTATTTATTAAATCAGTAAATGTTTTCTGTACCTTCCTGGGTCTTTGGTAAATGGAGCATTTTAAATAAATAAGAGACAACTATATTTCTACTAACAAGACTAAATATGTTTTTCTTTAAAAGAGCTGGTAAATAAGAGACTATCAAAAATGGTCATACTGCAAAGAACTCTGTATGAACTTCATATACAATCCCACAGAGGCAGCAGCAGCTCAGCTCCTTAGAATGATCACCTAATTATGTGCCTGCTCAGTACTGGTGGAATTACCCATAAAGACTAGGAGATACTTCATTCTCTGTCTAAAGACTTTTTGCCAAGGCTGCTGTTTCTACCCACTGTAGTGTATTTTTGACACATGGACACTAGTTCATTAGGTCAACGATTCATTTTACATAGTCAAGTAAACAACCATCTTAATGAAATTTTTTGGCAGCTAGTCCATTGTAGCTGGCATAATAAACAGCTGACTAAAGTATTCCAATGTTCAGTGAACAATGATAAAAGTCTTTATTAAGGGTATGCAGCTATGCCAAATAGAATAATATATAATCAACTGCACCAGAAAAGGCTGCCAACACATTGGAGAACACCATCAGTCAGATGATGCATCTGCTACAAGTGGCAGCTGCTGTGCTCTGGAGTGGAGACAATTAGGCACCAATATACTCCTTGGGTTATTTGCAGCACACAAGCATGGTATTAGCTGACACCTGTTAAGCTCTGATTCCTATATATATTTGATATCTACTCATCATAATTATTGAAAATATGATTTAAGATACCTATAGACATGAGATTCCATAAACAATGGTGAGCAAAACTGCAATACCACATGTATTTCTGAACTTGATTTTAAGGCTAAATAAAATTATAAGCCTCTTAGCAAATTCATAAATGCCAAGTATCAAGTGTAATGTACTATGTGCTGCCATGTAAATTTTTATATGTAAATACTGAAGTAGGAATAAGTAATATTGAAAAAAGGGCGTACACATTTTGTGGAGAAGAAATAGCTACTATGTGAACAGGAGAATCAGAGAAAAAGCCCTGCATGTAAGCCTATAAAGAAATTGAGCATAAATCTTTGCTTTTAGCATAAATATTTATGCATGCAGTGGGGTTTATTATTGGATTTTACTTTATTTGACTACCTCTGGTTTTGCTTCACATCACTAGATGTAGTGATTATTTTGATTAGATTATCACTCCCTTGACTCTAAGCAAAATTTTTTCTTGTGAGGAAATAATCGAGAGGTTTATGAAATTATATATATATAAATAAGAAAAATGGACTACTGCATGTGTCCTTTAAAAACACCAATAACAAGAAATTAATAAAAAATTAAGTCTAATAAAGTCTTCCTCAACCTAGAACATAAACATGCTCAAACAAGTCAAGAAAAGTTACTAACAGAAACCTGAATGCAAAAAATTGCATATCATACTTAGGTTCTTAAATTCTGAAAACAAGCAATCCCAGTGATTCTTATACAAAATTATGAGGTAGACATGGAAAAAGCACCTACACTTAAAAGATATATACTTGATTCTTAGCAATTATGGCAGTATGTGACCTGTTTTTTCCCCTTGTCTTTCTGATAACAGTTCTTGCCAAGCATGAAAGAAGAGCTTTTACATAAAATCAAATCACACAGGATATTAAAACATGGCTCCCAAGGTATTGTAAACATGAAATTCCTTATTTAATTTAGTACCTGTAAGAACTGTTAATTTGCCAGCTGAAAACTTACTATCCTTCAGTTTTCTATTTTTAAAGCCCAATGCGAGGTACTAGGGTGACATGACTAGAAAAGCAATGTTCTTCCTTTTTAGAGCTTGTGATCCTTCAGTATTCTGAGGACTTTTTAAATTGCATCTAATTTTCTTGAAATTTTTTTTAACAGATAATTAGAATAACTCTTAAGACTGGAGATAAGCATTAAAAATAATGCTCATCTTAACCACTGCATATTATATTAGTCCTCTTAATTAGGGTAAAGCTCATAGTCTAGACAGTATAAACTCCTTTACTGATGTCTGTGCTCATCTCTTAGCTGTTAACCCTATGAACACACAAGACTTACTCAAGATTGTTACCTACCAGGAGTTAAAGGCTTGCATATTGGAATGCTAAGAGAGGCAAAGCACTTATGAGAGCCCTCAATAATGGCAAAACAAACATTTGGAAATGGCTTAGCCTTTCCCATGCACAAAACACTAAACAATTTTAGGTGATGTTTTCTTATGATTACATTTTTCAGGAGAAATTCAACTTTAAAAGAAAACACAACACAACCCAAAACATGCTTTTAGATGGAAAATTCATTCAGCCCTTTGGAGACCCCTCACCCTGACAAGGCTACAGCCACATGGCACTCACTGGTAGGCAATTCCTTCACTTCAACAGCACTTACCACACTGTTCCAAGAAGAATGCTGGTAGCAAGATGCATTCCTTGCCATAGACCATGACAACTGCCTCAAAATTTTGTCAGCTTCAGCAGTTACACAGTAGAAGTCAGCACAAGAGTTCATCACAAGAGGACTTCATCAGGACGAGCACTTAATCTAGTCAGGAAGGCAGAAGCCTTGCAGAAGGAAGATGCCACCAGCTGCAACAATTCCAAGCACTGAGTACTAAACAAGCACCTCCTGGAGCCCTATATAGCCTTTTAAACACCTTTTGACTTCTGTAGGATTGGTTGGGCAAGAAGATAGGCTGGACTGACAAGAGTTGGAAACACTTGCTGAAAAGACACTGGGTTGGTCAGGGAGAGAAACCTGCCATGAAAGTGATGGGGCTGGAAACCACACTGTATCAACCTGAATTTGAGTGTTTGGTCAGGCATTTGGAAAATGAAAAATTCAACCAGCTGGCCAAAATACAAATTTTCCTCTAATGTTCCCTAAATGTCCTCCAGTATTCTCCAAATACAATATTTTTTATTTGCCACCCAAAAATGTGTGATACCTTTGAGGATTTTAATGTTATTACAATAAACATTTTAAGAATATGAAGATAAGCAACCTAAAATTAGAAGAATAATTACTAGGAAAGGAAGAACCAGAAGTAATTAAAAACCAGATTTTGCTGAACTATAAAATGGCCAAGCAAAGCAAAAAAATGCTGCTTCAGTAGTGTGTTTTTAATACAGGTCTGGAAGAGGAGAGCAAAAGGTCTGATCAGTGGTCTAAGATCACACTTTCCTTGTTTTCTAGCAAAACTTGATTCAAGTGCTTTGTGAAGGGCAGTTATATGCATCTGTGGGACTTCTGGGACCTTGGAGTGTGTGTGACCCTTGTTGTCAGGAGAGATGAACAACACCAGAGGAACAAGTGTACCCTTTGAAACAACACTTTGAGAGTAATAGATTTAAAAGACACTCAGTGGCCCTATTAAGACTGCACTTTAATTGAAATGGAGCCAGTTTGCTGGCACTGAAAATTAAAAAAGGTTGTAGAGGAGTATATAAGCTATGAGCTGGGTAAAAACCAACCAGCACATAAGAGCACCTGGTTCAGACTGATGTGAGCCCTGAGAGGATGTGGTTAATGTCCAGTTTGCCTCTGGAGGGACAGGAGGGAATAAACATCACAAACACAATAAATAAAAGTAGGCAAACCAGACTGCTAGCCAGGCCAGCTGACTGGCATGTACAGTGTCAAACAGTGGAGCAAGGGCAAAATTTACAAGTGCTTCTATGCCAAGACTACAAGCCTAATCAAGAGGATGAGGGAAGCGAGCTCTTTCCTCACTGCACGATTCCTCCCAGCACTGATGGTGGTGGGGAGATTCTCCCACTCCATGAAATCTCTGTAGCAGACAGGTCAGAGGGGTTAGATCACTGGAAAATAGATGTAGAAATACCAGACAAAAAAAAGTAGGTGTTAGTTGCCAGGCGTGGAAGTGACTTATCTGAGACTTCTGGAGCATTATAAGAAGAAACTTTAGTTTGAAGAGCCCTTGGAAAGGGTTGAAGGGGTTGTGTTTAGCATTTACAGTGGTGGAGAAGGTGGTTGCAGAGATATTGTTTATCAAACTATCTACATTACGTGAGGAACAGACTTGATGGTAGGAATCAATTCTTCATTGAGAGGGTGGTCAAACACTGCTTTCTAGAGAGAGGGTCAATGCCCCAAACCTGTTAATGTTTAAGATTAGTTTGGACAATGTCTTTAACAACATGCTTTAACTTTTGATCAGCTCTGATTGAACTGGATGATCAATGGAGGCCCCCTACAACTTAAATATTCTGTTCAGCTCTATTCTAAATCACACAAAATCAGAACTGGGAGAATTCATTGAAATTATTTGAAGATCACTTTAAAACAGATGAAAGTAAGCTCTTATTTGAGCAGAAAGTGATGAACATTTGGAACTTGCTATCACAAAAAAGCACCTGTGTCAGCAGCTTTGAAAAAGTATTACAGAAACCCATGGACAACAGATCCATAAACCACCAAAGGTGCAAGGTGGGGAATACAACTATGGATGCTAGAGGATTCTGTGGGAAAGGGGCTTTGGAAATCATCCAGACTCCCATGCTGTCTCTAAGCACCATCCCCTGCTGCCACTGCCAGAAATTGTTCTGACTTATCCAGAGATTGTTCTGACTTACCCAGAGATTGTTCTGACTTATACTGGGACATGACTTGGCCTAAGTGAATTGATTTCTCTCGTGTCCACAGAAGTCCAGTGGGGATGCTAACAGGAAAATTACTCAGAGTGCTATATAAGGGGGTTTATCCAGAGGGTGAATTGTATAATTTGATTTGGAATTATGATAACATTTTTAAACTTGGCTTATAAAACATACTTGGCTGTGTGTTATTTCATTAAACTTGAGAAGGCAAGTCCATTAACCTGGAGAACTTTCACAGTATTAGCATTTACTGCACACGATTTCTTTGCAGAAAGGGTCTCCTATGAAGTTATAAGACTAATGGATAAGAAAAAGAGAAGGCACAAAGCAGAGTAATCATCAAGAATGAAAACACAACTAGAATTTTTTTTAGAAAATTATTCTCCCCAGAGTACAGCTGACAGATGGAGTAGTCAATTCTTATACAGCTGATAGCCAGATCTTCCCATACAAAATCTTATATTACAGAGCTGACATTTTCATGGGGGCAAGACTATGAAACCTGTTATTTGCTTCCTCTTCCCCCTTCCTTTATACTGTGATTACCAATTATTGCAGATGTGAAGAGAACTCCTTTCTCTACTTCTCTGAACTCTTCTGTATTCCATGATAAAAAATCAGGCAGTCATGCAGCTCAGTAGCTTGTTACATTTTACAAACCAATTTCTTGTTTGTTTTTTAAACCCCTCTCTGAAACTACAGTGTTGTGGAACAGCTGTCAATATACAGTGGCCATCTGTACTACCTTCATCTTTTGAGAATTCAAATTGATTTTCTTCAGTCCAGCATGTGGAGTTAAGGGGTGCTCACTGCCTGATGATGTGCATTCACACCATTCAATGTATCTGAGATGACAATTTTAGTATGAGACAATCAGGATGAGCAAACTACATTGTGGCCCATGAATTGAGGAAATAAGCTGCTTTCCCCCCTTATGTGCAGGGGAGAAGTTTCATCCATGTTTCAAATCTTCAACTAATTACTAGGGGTGTTTTTGTGAAACATAGCCAAATGTCACCAATCTGTTTCTGCTGATTGATGGTACTTATCCTCAAAGACAAACTAGAGTATGTTCATGTAAAGTCAGCAGGGCTTTTTAGGACTTGCAGAGAACATTTTCAACATAACAGATGCTGATATACCCCAAGTCAAAAGTAAAAATGGGTATGATACATGTAGACAGTGCTGCATACAAGTCCTACATAAATCTGAAAATGGAAATATTGATTAATGTAGCTTCTCAAGAGTGGCTTTACTCAACTAAACTAAACAAATTGCAGCACTGTGGAACATTCAGAAGAGACTGCCACCTTCATAATGTCATAGGAAGCAGTTTTTATACCTGCAGAGTATTGCCTTTCTTTACTTGATTTATGAAAAATATTTTGTCATGCTCCTAACTTCAAACTTCAGAAGTTCCATTAAGTTTACGGGAATGAATCACATACTTATTTGCTAAATACATATTCAGAGCTTTGAAGGAGCTTAACCTAAATATTAAGTGTAGTGGCAAAGCTGCATTCAGGATAAATAAATCCAAAGGATAAGCTGATATGCATTAAATAATAAAGAAAAAAAAAAAAATGAACTCCACACAAAAAAGATGTTCTAAACATCAAAAAGTATATCCCACTCACATGAAGGATATACGAGATAATGGAAAACAACACAAAACATGAAAAGGATTAGCATGTAGTTTAACTTATTTTCCATATGAATTATGTTAATAGGAAAGCTCAATAAACTGAAGGTGCACATTTCACAGAAATTTATACTAAAGAATTTTATTTATATTTATTTAAAAAGTGATATAACTTGTCACACTTCACAACATAATAATACATTATATACTTCTAAAAGGGAATAATACACCATTTAAAAATTTTTCTTTGGAATGTAAATATTTTGTCATCACAATAGTCTAACTGAAGTGATATTTTTTAGGCAAACTGTACAGTGTCAAATTTAATTAAATGTTTGCTTGTGAGGTTTCCTGAAAATACAGAGAAAAATTGACTAAATCAAATGAAATTATGTTGTTCTGTAAAATGTGAGACAATGTGACTTAAATGTATTTTTCCCTTTCAGTTCTCAGAGACATATGGCCATTAATAAAGTTCTGTGGTTTAGATATATAATTTAAATTTCTTAAAAAGTACATAATGTACTATAGTTAAACAAAAAGATAAAACCCACATTATATTAAAGCCATGCAAGATTTTGGAAACTGGAGGTAAATAAACAAATATTTTAGGAAACAGCTCCAGGAATCTGGTTAATCATGTGGTGATTTTTCTCATAAATATATGCTACCATGCATGAGAAGAGATATTTATTATCACAGCACTATAGAAAGGATTGCTATGATGTCCTAGACTTTGCCAAAGAAAAATGGTAGTACCAATAGTTCAATATCAGAATTTTAGTAGGTCTGCTGTAGACCAGCAGTTTATGCTAGGAAACTTGAAGATGAGGTGGCAAGAATCATTATAGGGAATAAACACTCTGATGCAAAATTTGCACTGCATATGATCTATTTAACCAGCAGAGATTGAAACTATTTCTTTACAAGGTGATATAAGAAGAGGACTCATCTGGGCTTTAAAACTGTGAAATGTGGTATGTATGGACACAAATGTATTATGTGTTTAAAGAAACTCAATACAAAAAAAGCTTTCACCAGTCCAGTTCTTAGATGGTGAATTTATCTTTCATAACACAAGAAAGCTGCTGTTGTTTCTAAAATGCTTGCAAGAAGACCTGCTTATATATTTTTTACATAGGTATATATATTTTTAAGTGCTGCAAAACAAATCACAGCAAAAGTCAATGCTTCCTCCCAGATGCTGTTTGGGAAGAAAAAAAAAAAAAAAAGAAAAAAAAAGGAGAGAGAGAAATATCAGATACAGATTCTTATATCAAAAAACACCCACCAGTCTATAGACTATTCTCCATTTTCTAACTCTTGCTCCAGCTATTTTTGCTTACACTACTGTAGCTAATGTAAACCTCAGTGACTCTCTTCTTCCAGGATTGTCCTTTTGTACATAAAACATTGTCTACTATATAGTTTCAATAGCTCATAGATTCAACACCTTTGCCTTCTCATCACAGCCAGAGTAGCAATAGATTTTTTTTTATATATTACCTGTACCATTTCTTCCTTATGAATAGTAAATTTCTGGTGTTGGAAATTATTTCTGAATCAGTGGTATCCTGAAGTTTTTCCTCTGGTTCCTGCACCTTGGGCATGATATATCTGACATGGTCAGAGAGGTAAAGAGAAATTTTAAACAGTATTTTTAAACCATATTTTTTAAACAGTATTTTTAAGAGAAATTTTAAACAGTAAATCTTTTCTAATACCACTCTCTGTCTCTTTTTCCCATGCCTTCATTCTCTTTCCATGCCATTTCTCTGTTTAATATTTTGAATGTACGCCCCACCATAACAATAATGAGCAATAACCCACTCCCTGCAGCAATGAAAAGTCAGTTTTAGTAGCTGACATCAGACTTTTCTTTTCCCTTTACACTTAAAAACAGGGATTACAGAAAGTGTAAAGATAGACCACACAATTGAAATCAAGGTCAAACACCAATGAGTAGGATTAATTTCCCAAATTTAACATGCTTGTGGTGGAAGGAAGGGAACCAGTGTGGTCTGCAGAGACTCTTCCCTGAGTCTCCTATCACAAGGAAAATACTTGGTCAAATTATGAAAAGGCAGTATCAGGAGGTTTTTTGGCCATTTTGTTTTATGACTGAACTTGTATACCTTGCAATTTGTTAATTCAGTTTTCAAGTGACATGAATACACAATCACTTAGAGCTCTCCAGAGTCAATGGGAGTCTCTGGGAGTCAATGTGGTACCTATAGTTAGAAGTGAGAATAATTTTCATAGAGAAAACTATACCAATGCTAACGCTGCATTGCAGAAAAAAACATCAAAAAGCAAACCAAAACTGGAAATAGTCATAGACTCTTCAGGTTTTTTTGTACAAACTTTTAATGAACATTGACAGTGTAATCCAAACATGGAATTTGCCAGTTTCCTATTGTCTTTATCATTGCCTAAATCCACCCTAGTTTCCCAGCCTGTTTTCAGCTTTTTCTGTCATAAGCACAGATACACATGTGAACAGAGTTCACTGACACCTACTAGTTGAAAAATACAGAGTTTATACATAGTTTACTGCTTTTCTCTTTTCCAATGGTGTTTTTAAGTAGAGTCAGGAAAAAAAAAAAAAAAAATTCCACAAGTATACACAAATTATGCATCCACACCTGACTTTCTGTCCATTTCTGAGAGTTACTGTTGGGAAGTAGTCAAATGACAAACTTTTTCACTTAAACAAAAATTTTAAATCTAACTTTTGACTATGTTTCTACTGTGTACTGTTGCAATATGGCTGACTTTAATTTACTGTCTATGTACCACCTCATATCACCACCTATATTATCACAGCTACTTTTTCTATATAGACAATCTATTTCCTTCATCAGCAGAAGTTCCCAATCTCCCAAAAGTTACACAAAAGAACAGAAAGGAATGCCATTGTAAAATAAATCAGTTTCTTAATGTACATAGAATGAATGTGATTGTCACCCAGGAGCTACAGAAACAATATTATGTTATTAGTAGGGGGTTATAAGCGTTACCAGCTGTTTCAACAGATAATTTATACAATTTATCACTGGAGGGTTTTTTTTGGTTGGGTTTTTTTTTTCAAATTTGAAAAGATAAATAAATATGTGAGTAGAGAGGGACAAATAATGAGCTTAGTGATTACTTTTGTATTTTTGAAAAAATCATCATAGAATCATGGAATGATTTGGGTTGGAAGGGAACTTAAAGATCATCCAGTTCCAACCCCATTGCATGGATAAGGACACCTCCCACCAGACCAGGTTGCTCAGAGCCCCATCCAACCTGGCCTTGAACACTTTCATTAATGGGCCATCCATAGACTCTCTGGTAAACCTGTTCCAGACTCTCACCATGCTCACACTAAAGATTTTCTTCATAATATTCAATCTAAATCTACCCTCCTCCACTTTACCCCATGCCCTTATAAGATGTCCCCTCCCCAGTTTCAGGTAGGCCCCCATCAGATACTGAAAGGGGATGTAAAAATGTAACAGGATAGGACAATTGGCATATTTATTTAAATACATTCATTGACTGATTAAACTTACAAGAAATTAAAGGTTATTAAGAAGTTTACAGGCCAAAAAATTTCACTGTTCATTCCAGTTAGTCAGAATAAAGTTGATATTTACCTGTGTTGGCTTTCCTTAGGTAACTTCTGTTTTCACAAAGCAAATAATCTTCCTCTCTGGTAGAAGCTTCCCCTTTCATACAGCTCCAAAGTGTTACACAGGAAGGAGTCTGATAAAGAGACTCAGCTAAATCCGTTCTGTTGCCTACTCTTTTGTTATCTGGCAAGAAAGAAGGAGGCCAGGGGGACAACTGAAGCTCAGCTAAAGGAGTAAGAGTGGGAAGGAGTTAGGGGGAAACGTTTTACCTTCATTAACTGCTGTAGTGTTTGGAACAAGAAAACTGATTAAACATCATCTAGAAATGAACCAATGTGGGGGGGTTTTTGTTTGTTTGTTTGGGTTCTTCTGTTTTTTGCTTTGTTTAGTTTTGTTTTTCAGGAATACTTCTGAAACATATCACAGAATCACAGTTCTCTTCTTCACTGTGCTCTACATGACACTGGATGCTGAACTTCTCCCTCACAGGTGTCACAAAGAAGGAGGTATAGATGTGATTAGAAGGCACCTTTACGTCTCAAATCAAGTCATGAATTTAATGAACTTGATTAAGCCAATGGCCAATTTTGTTACTATAAGTTACTCTCCGTGCAATCTGAGACATGGGAAAATTATTAAAAGGGCCCTTAATGATTTAATTTTTCCCCGAACTGAGAGAAATTTTCTAATTGCAATTTTTTTTTTCCCTCAGGTAACAAGGTGAGGCTAATTTGTGTTATCTGTAATATTGACTCTAATCAGACCAGACATACAATATAGGTTTTTCCCTTGGCTCTTCTGAAATTTGTCCTGGTCCTGGCCTGTATAAGAAATATATTGGCTAAAGATCGAATAATACTTTCAAATTCAATAAACATAACCTGCAGGTCAGTTCAAAGTTTCAGAGGAGACACTATTTTACACAGACAGTTTGTATGAAATTCTAGTAGCAGTATGGACTGTGCTGGATCAGCACAATGGTTATGGTAGATTTCTTTTGATAATACCTTCTATTTATATTTTAGTACCATTAGGTTTTCCCAGATTGGACTAGTAAAAGACTGAATAAAATGTTTAAGAGCAATATTTTTTGTACTGTACCATCATTTGTGTTTCAGTCACTTGGGACTTAGCAGGACATACATTAGTGGTGGCTCTATACAACTGTTGCTCTTGTACAGAAATTGTGATTTTTGTAGGAATTATGTAGCTGGCTACTGTCTGGCTACTGAGAATATTGCTGAAATCGTAGCATGGCATCAAGCAGCTTGGTGCAAACAAACCAACCAGATGCTAACCCTGCTTTATGCCAGAGATCTGTGCAAAGCTATGCTGACTGACCCAACCCAATTTAAATACATATATATAGGATTTCTTCACATTGATGACATCACCACAAGACCCTTTACACAACTGTGTAATTATCAAGGGGCTTGTAAATTGATGCAGCTTAAACATATACATAGAGTTCATGCTTCTTCTGGAAAGGTACAAAGGAACTTGAGCAGTGTAATTTGTTTTTATAGTCGATGAGATACAGTACTTATTCAGAAATAAAATCTGTATTTCAAACTGTATTTTCTTATTTTAAATACTGCATATAAATTCAGTGCCTGTTTTTTCAAAAATAATTTTGAACTAAAACTCTACTATACTGTGTGTGAACACAAAAAATGGAAAACCAAATTAAAGCTATTACCATATGGCTAAAAGAGATTGAAGTAAGGAAATGCATACTAACACAAGACCCCATCAAATAAAAACACATAGAAAACATAAACTCTCAGCAGTCATTCCATATCTGTCTCTCATCATTAGGAATTATCCCACCTGATTATTCTTGGAATGAGTTTTGATATGTCTCCTACTTTATGTATCAATCACATTTATTTATGGTTATAGAGTAGCACCAGATCAAAATGTGAAGACCAAATGAAAGAAGTACAGGAAAGATTTCATACTATGTTAACTGCATACTGTAAAAGATCTTACTTTCCAAGAAAAATGAATTTCCAACTTCCAAAACCTTGCTATTATTTTCAAAGGACAAAAATAAATAAAAAAGAAAATAAAAAAAATATGAAAATGTTTTGAATAATGTTATCTACAATTTTAAGACAGACAGTCCATTAAATAGAAAAAAGATTTTTTTTACATAAAGCAAGAGAGTACAAAAGCACAGCTTTTGTAATTTTGGTAATATTGCAGTTTTACAAATATATTGCATAGTATGTGTAAGAAAATAGTTCCCATCTTTTTTTATATATTTATATATACAAGAAAAGTTTGATGTGAAGGTTACAAAACAAAAATGGTTAGCAGACTTTACTGAGTACTGATTGCCACAATATGACACACAACTTACATATGCATTACAGTGGATCACCTGATAACAATTCCATAGTTAAAGATTGGGGTTTTTTATTTTGTTTTTTATTTAGACAATGATTTAGATTCTAAAAAAAACCCATAGAAAATAATACATGGTGTTAACAACTGAATAACTTAAACATCCTTCATTAAATCCTTCTAGACATTTATGGCTGTCAACCCAGACTTAATAGCCCTCTGCATCTAAAATGTTTTAAAGTGAATTCTGTTATGCAGTCCAGTTACTGTTTTGCAAGCAAAACAGTGTAATTTCAGTTAAAGCAAGCAATATTTTAGGACATTATGGAATACATCATCTTTTGTTTTCTTAGGAACATCAAAAGATCCTTGTATGCATGAACAGTAACGTAATTGCACCACACTGACAAAGACTTTAAACCCTGGAAAAAAGTGAACAATCTACAGCTCAAAATGCTGCACAAATCTAAACTATGTTACAATTTCATGTTGTAATTACAACTTGTCATCTCTTCAATCCAACAGAATTAGTAGAAGCAGCAGTGTCATAGTGTTAGATATAATAGAAGTGTCAGTCTTTGGTCTTATCACTTAGCAAATGAATGAACTGCAATACAAAACCATACAGCTAACAGTGCTCAGAGAGGTTGGCTGATCCTTTTCTTTTTCTTTTTTCCTTTTTTTTTTTTTTTTTTTTTTTTTTAAACAAGAAAGAGACAGTATCCTATATCATGACACAGATGTTTTATGGAAGATAAATCTATCATATATATTAAATACATGTAGCTAATAAGGTCTTTTCATATATGTGTTGCTATCGTAAGGATAGCTCTGAAAAAGTTGAACAGCTGCAGTATCATCTTAGTGGTTCCCATACAAACATTCTGTACAAAAAAGAAGCTTTATTTGATACATGTATTCATATACTATAAAAAAACCTCAGAGGAATTTTTTAGCCATTGACCATTTTTGAAAAAATTGCACTATCAGTGACGCTCACTAATATTCTAATAATCTTTCCCTAAAGTTGTCAAAACAGTGATTTGTTATTGGAAAACTCTTGCCTTAACCAGAATAAGTAATGTGTCTTTTCTAAAACACACAATCAAAATATTCTGTCAGATAAGCACTCTACCTAGAGGAATATTAGCTGAGGCTTAATCCTAATTTGAATGCTGGATATTATAAATGTCCAACAAAGAAAAAGCAAAAGGCCAAGAATCTAGGAGGAAGGTGATAAAAAGAACTCAGAATTTTCCTATGGCTTTGCACACAATGCATTATAAAACCAGCACTGAAATAGCACAGCTATGGCTCCATGTTTTAATACAGTCTCTGTCAAATCTTCTATCTTCCTTCCATCTGAAATGACATTGCAGGATTTCTGGTTTTTTTTAGGGCACACTCTAAGTGGAAGAGCTTTAGTAATGAGGTTTTCACTATTGACAGATCCAAACATTAAAAAATACTATGTCTGTTTTTACTTCCACTCAGGAATGGTGATGATGCTGCTTACAGATTTTTGGTGTTTTGATTCTTTTAGTTCTCTAAATGTGTTGAAATTACTTTTCCAATGCTCTCTAAAACCATGTAAGCTAAAGGTATACTTTGAAATTAAAACGAGATTTTAGCCTTTTTACAGCCTTTTTTAGCCTATCAATTTATTTAAAGTAAAAAATCAATATTATGGAACTCACCAGAATATTAAGATATCATGAGAACTCGTTATGCTATTTCATAGTAGAGGTACTCTCTACCTCAGACTGAAGGGACTCCAAGCAAGAAAATCCTAACAGTGCAGAGCTATGAGGACTTACTGGCTTGGATTTGTTGACTCCAATGTGCCATATACATCTCTGCCCTGAGTTTTCTTTATACAAAGTGGCAAATTATTCCAGCCTTGCTGTTAAAATGAGTTCAGTAACAAAAGACTTTCGTGTTTTTTTCTACCTTCCCACTTCCACCCAACTTTGTGTAAAACTTGTGAAGTTTGGATCTTTCCACTGAGGGGGCAGAAATCTTTTTTGTATACATTAAAAATAAGCAATCACATAAGGTGAAAAGAAAAGAAATAAGGAATTCTCAGTGGAAAATTCATGATAAATTATTTTCAAGAGAGCATGTGATTTTAAGAGAAAAAAAATCAGTGTACTTGCGTGCAATTTTTAAGAAGCCACAATTAAACTCACCAAATACATTAGCCATAATAACCTGTTTGTTCATCTTAAAGTTAGCACTGTATGTAGGGGAGCACAGATAATGAATACATATTGATGTTGTCATATATATCTATATACTTCTTCTCCTAAAATATTGTTTATCCACATGACTTACTCACTACCATTCTGTTACAATTTATTTCCCTTTTTTTTAAGGGGTATTTTATGGCTACACTTTCTAGTGTTTTATTATCTACCATATTTGCTATTTGCATCTCTTTCTGTCCTTCTTAATAAAATACTCAGGCTTCTAATATATTTTCTTGCAATGCTTGCTAATACATTTTCTTTCCAAGTAAAAGAATAAAATCCTCAAAGAAACAGAGATTAGCTGCTAACAGGTTTTTTTTAGTTCTTTTTTTTTGGTTTTTTTTTTTTTTTGTTTGTTTGTTTGTTTTTAAGAGATAATATATTTTAAGTCTTTCTTTAAATGGTATAAATAGGAAATACAGAATTTTTGCTCTGGGGTGAGCCAGAGGGCCAATGGGAAGTTAAGCACCAGTCAAGCCTTGGACATGTCTTGTGCTGGAATTCTACATAGGAGTGAATTTCACTTTAAGTGAGAAAAAACCCAACATTATTAGGTGGTAATAAAATTGAAAGGTAATAACAGGATTATTTTGCTCTTTTTTATTATTTTCTCTAAGAAAAAAATAATTCTGTAGAAATACCCACCTTACACTGTCTTCCCTGACTCCCGAGTTACCTCACAAAGGCCATCATTGCATTGCTGATCTTACATTCAGAAGCTCCTAAAGCTCCATGCTATGTTGTGTAACTTAAAGGATAGAATTCAAAAGCACACTTACGTCATGTAACCAAGCCATCTTCCACGATAGGAAACATTATTTTATATACTGTTTTAGATTCCTGGGTTCTGCAAGTTTCAAGATACTCGTTAATCAATTTTGTGATAAATTTACTTGCAGTGTATTTTATAAGGTTTCAAATACCACTCAAGCCAAACAAGTATGAGCATTGATACAAGAAAGAAATCACACAACAGACTTGTCAAAAATGGAAGTCAGTAGTGAGATCAGATCACAATTTAAACATAGACCTGAAAAAGTCAATATAATATCAATGTACTTTTTAATATTGAATGTCATTTTGTATGTTTCCATATATATTACTGTTACTTTGGAAACCTTAGCAGCAGATGGTAAGCAAAAGAGAATAATAAATGTAAATGTCATACCAGTTGTTAGTGCATTGCTTCTCACCATTACACATTACAACAGTACTTACATATGTACTGTGTTCAAATGGCAGCAGTTGGATGCAACTAGAAAATGGACAGGATACACCTTTGAAGAATTTCTCTTAGCTTTGCTTTGCCAATTGTAAATACCTTGTGAAGAACAATACACTGATCAACAAACATATCATCAGTATCCCCCTTTACCATTCCTCTTTTTCAGAAACTGTATGTTCTACCTAAAGTAATCACGTCACATGCAGTAGCCATGAAAATATTATATAAGGCCATTCAGATCTGACAAAGAAGAGCAGATATCTGTTTAACTCTGCAAGGTAATATTGCTGAGCACTTCCAAAATTTACCTAGTGTACAAAACCCTAGACTTAGTAGACAAAGAGTAACAACACAATTTTAAAGAAACCAAACTCAGGGAGGGATTCTGTCTCTTTTTGTGTTAAAAACCATTTACTGAATTTAATTGTTTAGGAAAGCAAGCATCACACAATGCTTCAAAATTTTAAAATTCAGGGATAAAAGTTTACATCCAAAAAGATGAATGGAAAATTGTGCTTTCAGACAGTAAGGTTATTTATCATACAGGGGGAAACCAATTCATCTCACCATCAGATTCTGGGCAACTTTGTTTATGTACTATATATATATATATATATATGTCTATATCTATGTGCAGTTCATATCCAGGTCCTGCAAAAATCTAAAACTATGTGCTTCACTTCATGTAGCAAAGGCACCTGTGTTATTCTCCCGTTTGCACAAAAGTTGATATTATGTTCCAGGTTTCCTGATGAAGATTACACTGACTTCTGAATATCTGACTCCCATCTCTGCGTTGAGTTGCAACACAAACTGCAAGAGAAGGCAGCTCTGTATTCCTGCTTACACTGGAAGAAGATGCTCTGCAGGCCGTTTGAAGTGTCAAACTTGTCACAAGGGAAACCGAGCAGAACTGTGAAGCAGAGGGATAGTAACAAAAGGCTATTCTGGTGTGAGGATAAATTGGAGTCATTCTAGCTCCACAAGCAGATGTTGCTACTGGATTGACACGTGGAGCCTGCTCCTGCTGGGGACAGGTAAAGTTTACCATTGGGACAGACGCAGAGCTCATATATAGTCTGGCGAGGAGCTGAAGAGCTGGGTGAGGAGGAGGAGGAAGAGGAAGAAAAGGAACCCATTGGTAGATTTCCCAGTCGGATTGTATCTGCATTTAAAAATATCTACAAGAGGAAGGAAAAAAAAAAAGGGAGTAAGTCGATTTCTTTCAGCATCATGACATATTTTAAAGATGTGTTTTGAGTTAGTCATGAATTTTTAGAAATATTAAAAAATTAGAAATATTTTATTGGAATTATTAGAAAGATTATTAAAAGTACAAAGCAGCAACAATTATTTGTGAAATAAAAAGCCGTCAATATTTCTTGGTTTTCAGCTCTGTAATTGTTTACACATTGGTGCTCACTACTACAGTAATACAAATACTTCACCCAATATGTTTCTTTAGATATAACTAGTCTCATACAAAACCATCTTGACAGTATTCTTGAATAGGTTGAATTTTCACTTATACATTTTATGATTAAAATTCATTCATTCATTTCAGTAGCATATCCTTGCTCTGGAATAATTTGTGTTTTAATAAGAGTGAAGTGATATTAAAACACATTCCCCAGTGTGTTCCTGTAAGCAGCTGGAAATATGTGCTGAACAGTACTAAATTGCAGGGGCTTAACAATGGTTACATCCAGAGAATAATTAAATGCAGGTGCAGAGTCATGAACACAATATAAAGATCTTATCTGACCTAAATTAAGATGAGATTTCAGGTTAAAGCCTTTTTAGGAAGGTTGTTGATCTATTCTCATTTGTTTCTGAACATTTAATATAATTAAATTTTTAATTTTTTAAATTTCCTTCCACTGAAAATAACGTAAGTCAGCATGAGGCTGTAAATACCAGTAATGTTCATGAATCTATATAGATTTCTGCAATGTTTATATGTAAGTTACATTTTCAGGATGTTGAATAAACAGTGTCATTAAATGAGGTAACAAAAACAGGAAGAAAACATCTTTCACTAGCACAAAATGACACACTTCCAGCTGCTTCGAGTTTATTTTTAATTTATGGAAGGAGTAAATGAGAGCCAAAGTAATATCAGGCATTTCCTCAGGTACAGAATATGGACTTCATGAAGACAGATAACAAATCAAAATGTCTTTAAGCCCTGCAGATAACAGTACAATCCTTAGAAAAAGGTAAGTTCCTTAACTACTTACTAGTGTTTATTACAAGGTACTGAATATCAGCAAAGCCAACTTGAAACCATTGTATCACAAAGTCGGCAGTACATGTAAAAAATATGGGGAGATATAGCATGTGTTGCTTTTTTCTACAGGAGACAAGTAGTATTTTCTGATAAAATCAGCAGTACATGGCAGAAAAGAAGCGAGGATGCATTACTAAGCCACTTTGGGAGATAAGTGAAGGAGAGCAGGCTGGGAAAATTTTGAGAAGGTGAGATGAAATCCCATAGAAAGTCTGATGCACAGTCATGTTAGCATTTTCAGCAGAAGTGTTGTAAATGATCAGCAAAGAAAAGACAGGCTGAAAGTAGCCCAAAACAGTACAACCCCCCCATCATCACAAGTTTTCCCCCATCAGAGCAAGCTACTGTCATCACTGGAAATTTTGCACTAAAAGGGACAGAGAGCGAGAATCTCAGAGGCACAGGTTAGAAATGCATGGCATGATACCCATTTTAATTCATAGTCTGGCTGATGGTGGAACTGATTGCAAGACAAGGGAATGATGCATTTGCACGTGCATCTTGCTGCTTTAAAAGTCTGGTGTCATAGATCTGAAATACTTAGGAGTCAAAACCCCGGCAGAAATTATTTAGATGGAAGAAATGTGATTAGTGTTGGGGACAATTTAATAATATTCTGCTAGAATCACAACTGAAAAAAAATGTTTACACATGTAAAACCATTCAGCTCAGATAAAAGTAAAGGTAATGACAGCTAGCAAAACAAAAAAAGAGAAAAAAAACTCAGCAGAATAGAAGCTATGAATGGGTAAAATATAGAAAGGAAACAAAGGACATAATCATTATTCAGTAGAGTGACAAGTAACAAAAAATACTCTTTGATTTTTCATATCAAAATTAATAGAAAATTCAGCAAGTCCACTCAATGTAGCTATGGTGGACTTGTCAGTAGTATTAAGTAAAAATCCAATATTCAAATGGAGTAATTGTAAACTCCATGTAAGTATAAATGTATCTGATAATGAACAGTGTTTAGCACAGCTCTGTGCTTGGAGAAAGATCAAGTATGGATATCAGAAAACATCCTTGATAAAATACTTTCAATTTGAACAGTATTAACAACAGGATATTAAACAGGAGCCAGTAACATCATATACTTTTAATCAGCAGCTCTTGATAACTTTCAACAAACAAATCTAGAAAAAAAAATAAAAACTGAGCAGACTTTATGTTATATATGTGATAGTAAAAGGCACTTGACTACAGAAAGCATACATATATGAAAAGCTGACAACAATGTAGGATTACTTGTACTTTTGTTAGAGCATGTGACTGGCCACTTGAACAGTTTAGCTACACTGTTGATGCAGAAAGATCATCAAATCTGGGAATCAAAATTAAATGGGTTCCACAAGGAGAGTCTAGATTAAAATAAATATTAACTCAGAAAAAAATCAGAAGACATGCATCAGAGAGCAGGATAGATTAAAATCTCTTGAACTTCAGGATATTTTTTCTAGGAGCTCAATATTCTACAGAATCACAGAATCATTGATTTGAAAAGATCTTTAAGACTGAGTATGAGCATTAACCTAACTCTACTGAGCCCAGTGCTAAACATGTCCCCAAACACCACATTTACACGTCTATTAGTTAAGGAGCGTTACCAATAGACTATCAAAGTTGCCCAATGCATAAGGGACTTCAGAGGAACATAGTTCATATTTGAGGATACACCTTCTCCTCTCCTATAATCTGCTGAAAACTGACATTCATGGCTGAAAAGTCCTCCAACATTCTTAAACTACTACTACTGAGTCCTCCATTCTTAAACTACTTATCAATTTATGCCTGGTGTTTTAGGGTTTTTAAAGAGAAGGGAAGAAGTGGCAAGAGAAAAAAACCGAACAGAATTCTGTTCCCAGGAAACACTGCTGCTAGATGACAGCAGTGAATGGAAGTGCTCGTACACATGGTCTTTCTCTAAACTTTTGAGCTGTGAAAGGCACAAGATAAGCTGTTTAGTACTTCATGTGCATGAAGGCCATGCAAGCCAATCATGCTCCTGAGAGTCTCAAACCTCCTCAGATAACCTGGTAAGGATAAGACCAAAACTTTTAGCCATTCTTGAAACATCGTAAAAGATGGACTGGGAGTACAAAAATGGAAAGGCAGCAGCTACTTGGAGAAAGGTTATTTCAAAAAGAGCAGAGCACTGAACAGCATAATTTCTTCTAAATACTTACAGTTTATAAATCCTAGATCATTGCCTTGTCTTGTGCATCTTAGTTCTGAGAAAAACTTATTATCCCTACAATATTTAAAAGGGGACCTTATTTCTGAATAATTGAAGTAGCAAGCTGAATCACCCTGTAGGGCATGTGAGAGGAATGGAAAAACAGTGCTCTTTTTAGATATATTTTTTTCTGAGAGTCATCTTTTTTTTTGTGCTGCAAGTCATCTGCTCACCAGACTTTACTGTTAATCTGAAGATTGAGAGGGAGAGGGAAAGGAATGCAAGACAGAAAATATGAATTATCTACAAACCAAGGAACTAAACTGAAGGAGAGAACTTTCAGTGGGCAAAATGCAGGCAAAAAAAGCTAAAAAAGTCAAATATTCCTACAATCCATTTCATTCAGAGATATGAATCTGACATACATAAAAGCTCTCTCCCCTGATTCCTTGATGAAGGCCTCTCAAGGGAGGAGATGATAAAGTCAAGTGCAAAAGTCAGGATTCATAAACATTGAAGAATTTCCTGTATTCATATGCAGTTTGATTAGAAAGATAATTCTATAGAGCTGCAAAGGTATACTTCAGGGCTAATGTGGATAAGAAATGGTAACAAACTGGGGGAAATACAGAAGAAAGAAAGGAAAGCTGAAAGGTTAATAATCATCAACCAGGATAAGGAGACAGTGTAATGACATTTTGCTGAATAAAACTTCTGGATTCCCTTAGGCTCTTCAGAATTAATCTGAATTATAACAATGCAAGATTTTGTCTAGCCTTTTTGCTCTTCTGCATATGCTATCAGAAGCATACATATGAAGAGGATTATACAGATTGAATCACTAGACTTTACTAATTTTCAGATGCTGGTACTTTTTAACATTCAAGGTGAAGATGAACTGTAAGATAGATTGCAGTACTTTAGTTCATGGGGACCATTTGTTCTAACATCCATCTATGTTTTTGACATTTAATTTAAAACCACACACCTAAACTAGCTTTCACTAAATCTGAAAGATAGTTCTGCGAAAAAAGAAAAAAAAATTGTAGTAGAAAATTAAAATATTAACTCAATAGCATATATGCTGTAAAATCTAAACATATGCCAGCACAATATCTGGAACTATATCTGTCATAACGATTAATGCTATCCAGGAAGGGGTAAACAGTGAAATGAATGTGATGACTGGCATGAAAGTATAAGCTAAATATTCAGAGAAGACTAAAAGATCTAGTATGCATTGAAAAATGCATTCTCTATGGGAAGCAGGATCAGTTGACCACAGGACAAATGAGACCTTTAGGCCAAACCGTGGTGTGGTCAATGTTCTCTTCCCAAAGTATATAATGGATACACCAGGACACAGCCACCCTGGTAAATTTAATTTGTTAACATTGCTCCCATTTCCACCTCTATGTTATGCATGGAACTACCCACAACTTGAATTTATTTAAAAACTAACACACACAAATAAATAAATATATATGTGAAATTTACTACCGTACATGAGTGAAACATACAGGTCCTGAGCAAATGGAAGAATTTCTGTTTTGACTCCTCAGTAATGAAGTGGTGCTTATGAGAGCCATGTTTCACTTCAAATACACATTTTTGTAAATTCATGTTCAATAAACAACCATACCTTGTAAATTCTGAGTTATAATCCCAGCTCTATTTATATGGGGGACAACTGAAGCCAAAACTTGCTGGTGTATTTATTCTTTCTATTGAGGAAATAATTTTCAGGCATAAACAAATGGGGTGGCTGTGAAAGTTGCCCAGTAGAAGTTTACAAGCTCCAGTGCATACAGAATGTCAACAGCAGTCTCTTACAAAAGAATTCTCAGAATCAAATTTTACATGATATGAGAAGTTTTTGCAAATTCATTGAATCAGGGCAGAGATGTGATTTCTTTGTGACTTACATACCCAGCACAGTGAGGAAAATATATTTGGCATATTTGTGCTTAGCCTAGAGTGTACAAAAATGTAGTAATTAATTACCATTCATATCAGAACTAGATTAAAATGTAATATTAATGGAAAATACTTTATTTCTATAATGAATTATTCATTGGCATTTCTTTTCCTCTTTTTAATAAAATGATTTATGGTGTCGGTCTTCAAACTTTGCCCATGAATAAACAGTTCAAAGACAGGTGAAGTCAATTAAAACCCTTTGCTTTTGTAGTTTAAGAACACTGCATTTTAGTTGTAGACTTCTACATAAAAGTGCTTTTTGCTAGAAATTAACTTCCACATTAATTACTGTTCTAAGAACAAAAATGAAAGGTTTTGTTTAAAAATAATATGGCAATTTAATATTTTAAATACCTGTCAAAACATCTTAATAGAATTCTTGAAATCAGTAATTAAAAAAATACAGAAAAAAAATCCCTTAATTGCCACTAATCTCTTTCCTTCTAGAAAACAGTGACAAGTCATCTATGAAGAAAGGCAGTGAGAACAAAATGCAGCACACATTTGTGAGATAATTTCTGGTGAATAAACAGTGTATTTTTGAGCTCTGAAGCCCTGCTTATTTTTTATTGAACTCACTTCATCATATCAAACACTTAAGTTGGCTTTAATCAGCCATTTTACCATAGTTAAAGCAAGCAGCTTGCAGAACAAGGTAATTCCATTTCAGTATATTTCTATATACTTTGTTTTTTATTTTATTTTTCTGTTTCAGAACATAAAAACTGTCTACAGAAACCCCACCAAAGCAAAGGCTTTAAAATGGTACTATTGGTTCAGCTTACAAGGGAAGATTACTCCAGTTTGATTAAATATTAATCTCTGTCCACTTCCTGGGTTAAGCAAGAATACCAGATGGAATTTGAGATGAAACATTAGTACTAGATGCATTTGTAGGTCTCTAAAAAATAATCTTGGGTGTATGCCTCACAAACTATGTTGTACTAAAATGGTAAATAAAAACTTGGCCCGTTGTCTGCTGCTCTGAGCTTGAGTAAAATTTGTCTGCTAAAGACTATTGCTCATTTTTATTGTGATAGTTATAAGCCTCACTATGCCAGAAATAACCAAACATAGTGTACAAACGATGCTAAGGAGTGTAAACTGACAAGGGAATGCAAGGGCATAAAGAGGTAAATAGGAAAAACATTAAAAAAACGGTGAGTAAAATAAATATGTTTGTAAAAATGAGATGCTTCTGCATGTCTTTCTCCTTTTATTCATGGGAGGTAATGAAAGTGCAGACACTAGTTTACACAGAAGATACTTGTAAAATACATGGGTGCACAAAACTCATAAGAGCTGAGGCTAGTTAGCAGCCTTCTCCATCAAAGGGTGATGTATTGTCAAAATCATTGAAATCAGGTTTTTGACCAATAAATGGACAACTTCAGATAGTCCTTTAAGCTTGTTATCATTATATGAGCATGTATTTTATGCTCAAGTGTAAGATATTTTCATGCCTGGTAAAATGTAGCATCTACAGAACTCATTACTAATCTGTTCTTTTGCATTGTGTTTACATGTGAAAGAAGAAGTAGTCATTGTGTTGAATTTCCAGACAAGAAACATTCTTTTTCTTCTTATGTGAACCAATATATTCAGATAGAGCCCGGAGCTTCACATTTCATTTTCCTTGTAAATGATTGCTGCCCTAAACCATTGGTTATGGTTTATTTATAGAATAATACATAGTTCACAACTAAATGCCAAGCTGTAATTGAATCAAAGGATTCTGCTGATGCCTTGACTCACAAGGGTGCAGCTCAAGAGCTTTATAAAGGGCAGCAGAATCTGAGTCTAAATTATAGCACCCAGTATTCAGTCTGGAATCATGCATAATAGGGGTAAAAGGATTATGATAATGCTGCAGTAAGTAAAAAGAAAATATATCAAACAGCAAAATTCAGAATGCTTGCAGAGGCTTTCAGTTTATGATGTGGGGGGCTAGAGATTATACTGCATGAGAAATAAGGCTCAAGGAAAAGTATTTCATAAACAGCCTCATGTTCTTAAAAATATTTTCAAGTTATTCTTAAATAAAAGGAAAACATGTTTCATAGATTAGTCCACAATAAATTCACAACGCTTTGCTACCTGGCTCTAACTAGTGACTCCAGATGCCACATAGTTATTTTCTGGCATATTAGGGCTATAAAAGAAGAATATTAATTTACATATCTTTGATGATTTTTTGGAATAAGCTTTCAAACACTAAAAATTTAAATTGAATCAATCAGTGTGAAAACAATATCAAAAACTTGTATTTTTTTCTCATACAAAATGTCTTGTCACAAAAAAATGGTTCAAAGATTCAATCCACTAAGACAGAATTTCTTTTGAATAACCTGACTGAAAAAGCATACATTTTTAGGCTAAAACAAAGAATATTTTTGACATAGATATTTTGTTTTGGTTTAGAATGTGTTTTATTAAAAATGAGTAATGATAAATCCTTCACATTTTTTTTTCATCTTTTCTGCTTATCTGTGGTGTGTCTTTTGGGCTGTAAACAAGGACACCAAGCAACATTTTGTTATGTAGATATTTCAACCATCAGATGTTTACCCTGGTGCCTCACACCAGGCTGTAATTAGTCCAGCTATTCCCTAATGTGGCCAGAATAACTTTGCACAACTGGTGATGCTGTGGAAGCTCATTGTATGCCTTCCAAAGTGTTTCTGCATTTTCCTGTAATCCTTTACAGTGTAAGAGATAAAATAGGATTGTAAAGGCATTGTTCAGACTTCAGAATGAAATTTCTCTGTACGTTTAGGGTACATTTCTTTGCAGATCTTGCTAGAATTTCAAGTATGCAAGAGATAAACACTTTGAACTTGGTTAGATGTATGTTTACAGAGCAGCTCCTTGGGAAATAGTGGGGAAAGTTTGGGAGCTTGTTTTTTATCACTATCAATCTAACATCTAAATGGGAAATCACAGATGTGCCACATACAGGAATATAATGGTTTTTAATATGCAAAGTCTGCTTTACACTGCCATTTTTTCCCTAGAAAATATTGAATACTGAATTGAATTCCCGTTCCAAATAATATTATGTATAATATTATTATGATATAGTCATTATAACTTTACTGGGTTTTCTAATTTCAAAGTCCAGCTGATGTTATAGGACATTATTTCCAAAACTATCTTTTTAGTAAATTGAAGTAAACACTTAAAAAAAATGAAAAGTCATGCAAAAAAGTCACAGTGTTGATTTAGACAAAACTGCCTAATGAATCCAGAAATTAAATATTTGTACAGAACACCATGGAGAGGCACAATACTAAACCAAGATGTAAATACTGACATTGCTTCAGGGAACATGGGAGACTGAGGAAAGGCAACAGTCTTTCTGCTGGCTCTCTTTTTGCCTTCTTTTTCATTTGGGCATTACTTTTTCCCTCTGGCAATATCATGAAGGGAAAGAACAAAGAAATAAATTCTAGGTGAAAACCTCTTGTTAAAAATTGTAGGAAACATACTAGGGATTTGTGCAGGGGGATGAAGAAGAGGTTACAGGAAGCTGCAATAAAAATACCCACAAAAAGGACAAAGATGAAGGAGGATGATATTTAATACTAAAGAGGTTTAGACTGTCGTTACTGCTATCCTGGCAACTTTAGGAAACTAACTAAGACATTTGTAATGAATTTAGACAGATGGTAAGTAAAGATGAAAGATTATGGGAAGAGCTGCCTTTTGGAGGAATTCAGAAATAAAATGGGACATGTGGTATATAACTATCTGAAGCTCTGAAATAGGAAAATATTGTGCTTTAACTATGCAGGACAGATAGTTACATCGATAGAAGTTATCAAAACAGACCTTTGATGCAATATGTTAGCCAAAGTATTGCTTCCTGCATTGTAATGAAAAGAGTGTGAATTGCAGGGAGGATCATGGGTAACAAATGAGAATGCTGATTTTGTTTAGTATTGATTATTTGGGCAGTTTGTAAAGTAACTGCGAACATTCGGTAAAAATTAAAAAATACAACCTCAAAAGGCAAAACAATTCTGAAGAGCTACATTGCCAATTAGATAAAGTAAGCAGCTGGCTTTCTAAAAGACTGTCAGGTATACCTGTCAAGTCTTCCTGAGAATAATCTGAAAATCTGTAATTTTCTCCAAAGTGTCTAATAGAAATCTGAAAGCCTTTGATACCCTTGCACAAGGGTTTTTTTGATGGTATAGCATTAAGTACTGAAGAAGAAAGGACTCACAACAGTAATCTTTCATACCTTTCTGCAGTACATGGATTAGCAACCAAGTCAGTGACCCAATTTAAAACTGTTTCCATGAGTTCACACAGGTTTCCACATGAAGAATCTATACCAAAATATTTTTGTGTCCAGCTGATCACTGAAACAAGACACTGATGAAATAGTACAGTGAACATAACATTGAAGTCCTGTCATACAGTGATAGTAACAGTTCAAGGACACAAACCACAAGTAGAACATATCTGTAAAACCTGTTCATCGTGTTTTAATGAAGAATTAAACCAAATTAATCCAAACTTCCCTCCTTAGTTT
Source organism: Heliangelus exortis (assembly GCF_036169615.1). Classification (NCBI taxonomy): domain Eukaryota; kingdom Metazoa; phylum Chordata; class Aves; order Apodiformes; family Trochilidae; genus Heliangelus; species Heliangelus exortis. The sequence goes on along the minus strand of NC_092425.1, from coordinate 25,436,272 downwards.
GTCCGATTCATCCAAAGTAATTTTTTACCACGATCACTTGGCTGTCTCTGTCGCCCAGATATGCTGAAAGACTAGGTAGCTTTTTCCTTGGCTCTTAGATTAATTTTTTTTTTTTAGACTAATATTATTTTCAGTGTGAATGCAACTTAGTGATTCAAATAATTGCAAAAAGCAAGTAAGTATTAATAATTGATCAAGCTAAACCGAAATTACTTTAACATAGGCAAATGCAGAACACTTCTCGTGATGTTTACCTTGCTGCTGAGTAAATTATCCTCATATTGTTTGCATAATGCTGGGCATAGCTGTAGAACATTTTGCTACTGACCAAACTTACCTCCCCTTCTGTGGACTGTAAGTGCAGTTCTTTCCTACAGGTTGCCTTTAAGTCTCCTGCAGCTGCATTGACCTGCACTCCCCTGGGTGCTTCCATTACCAAAGATCTAGTAGGAGATTCAAGTCTGAAACACAAAATCAGGCACTGAAAAAAAATACACTAAATCAAACCACCAGAAATGACCCAGCCCCCAGACCTACAATGCATGCAGCCACCATAGTTTACAAAATGGTAGGGATTGGAAGGAACCTCCTGAGGTTTCGTCCACCCCCACTGCAAAAGCAGATTCACATAGGGCACAGAGTTATGTCTAGGTGAATTTTTAGTCTCCAGAGAAGGAGACTCCACAGCCTTTTTGGGCAACCTGTTCCATTATTCTGTCATCCTTAGTGTAAAGAAGCTTTTCCTAATACTCAGATGGAACTTTCTGTGTTCCAGTTTGTGTCCACTGCTACTTGTCCTGTTGCTGGGCACCACTAAAAAAGTCTGGCTCAATCCTCCAGACACCAGACCTTTAGATATTTATAAACACTGATAAGCTCCCCTCTCAGTCTTCCATATGTACATAAACACATTTTGAAAGATTAAGAAGTAAATGCCAGTTATATCCGTGATACTCTCACAACTGTCCCAGTGAAAGAAAAAAAATAAAGATATGTTTAAACCTATTCCTACTTAAGACATTATTTAAACATACACTGATATAAGCTTGTCTGCTTAGTGATGCTTTTCAGCATTAGTAACTAATTTGCTAGGCTGCACTAATACTGAAATATGGGTACTTAAGAATCCACACATCTGTGCGAGTGCTTCTGTAATGACAGATTAATAACTAAAATCTTCCTAGTGACCAGTGACAAATATCCAACTAAATGAAAAGAAAACAAAACACTTAAAAAGATTTAAATAATGATGTAAAACTGAGTAGAATGACTTTGCTTTCACAGGCTAGTTCGTATTTCAGGTAGGTGTAGCAGCATGATGTACATAGAGGAAAAGAAAATCTGCTATGTCTCTATTACTGGTGGGTTTTTGCATGCTTTTTCTATTTTGCAAAATACTTATTATGTTCTATAACCCAGCTATAATAGGGTAATCACTGCTTATCACTGGGTCTTGGTATCTTCCCTCCAAGCACCTATTGATCTACTATCACTCTTTCCATCTCTCTCTGCCATATACACAAGATCCTCCATCAGCCTTAATGCAGACTTATGAAACTTCCTTAGCTATGTTATCTCACAGTTTTATATAGATTTATCTTGAAAGGAAGTACTAATGCAAGGATATCGTAGAAGTCACACACACAGACTGAACAGGAAAGATGACTGGTTGAAAACTGTACTGAACTAGGAAAAAAAAAATTTAGCTTCAGATTGTGTTCACCTGTAGATTTATCACATAGCCCTTTAAAGAAGGAGACAAATCTTTCAATATCCCAATAATATAATGACAGAACATATTTCCACTGTACATGAACAAAGGCTTTTTGCAAAATGAAATATATTAATAATAGAAGTGTCTAAAATAAGTAGCTTGCAGAAAACACTGTATTTCCCTCTTCAGAAAATTGTATTTTGAGTGTTAGGTCTCATCCATCCAAAAATATAATAAGGTACTAGATGTCTAAAGGAAAGAATAGTTTTACAGAATTTGCTACACAAAAGCCAAACAAAAGATCTGTCAAGCAACTGAACAAAAGAATTTCAGTGTGTTTCAACTATTGGGTTTTCAAAGTGTCCAGAATAATGATGGATTATCTTTTTGAAACCAAAATGCCACATTTGCATGCAAAGTAAGTCACTGAGATGTTGTCTGTGAAATATTTTTGTTTGCTACATGTCATAGACACTCAGTAGGGAAAAAACAAAATCAAAACAAACAGGAAAGCAATTACTTGTCAACAGAGTAAGACTATTAAAAGCAGATGGTCCAGATAAAGAAAAATACTATTTGTAGCTACATATATATATATATATATATATGCATATATAAAAGAAAATACATGGGATACGCATAGATAGGAAAAGTAGAAAAATCTGTATTTTTTTTAAACTAAGTAATTTTCCTTCATTTTTTGACACTCTGAAGGAGAAGTTAATAGAAGTTCTGTAATTCTTTGTGCCAAAGAAGAACCTAAACATCCTTAATTATTTACTTATGCACCTCAGTGTTTTGCAGGAGGTGGTTTGTGAACTCTTTATGTCTATAATGTAGCAGAAAAAGAGCTTCTAAAACCTTTAATAAATCGTTTAACCTATAAGTTTAGGCATTACATTTTAAAAGATTCTCTGCTGACTTAAATTCACCTTGAATTTAAAAGTATAAATATTGTATAAATATTAAATGATGGGATACCTCCATTCCATATTTTTCAGCAGCATGTATTTTTGGTTTAGAATCTATTTTCCATGAATATAAACATTTTTCAGTGGTTTCAGCTGACATTTCATAATCATGAAGAGAAAAGTGCTTGTAACTACATTTATTGCATTGACTTGATGGTTATCAAAGTCAAAGTCAGAAATATTTCTGGTTTGATAACATCAAAACCACTCTCAGACCATTCAGGAGGTGGTCAATGAAAATCTGTTTAGGAGTATCTTTCAAAAAACTATGATCTTGTTTGAGGAACTCCAGGCAGACCTTTTTTTTTTTCCCAAAACACACGACAGTGTATAGCTCAGTCTTTTGTCTAGTTGCATTATTTTTTTCATGAAATACATTAACATAAATGACTTCCAGTTCGTCTAAACTGGAGTCATTTATGCAATTAATTTCTGAACTTAAGAAGAAGTTGTTAATATTAGCCTTCTACATACAGTCTAGAAGAAATTACTTTTTCAGACAATAGATATTTTTTAGCGCTTTCCTGGAATCAAATAATACAGCAGAAATGTCAGTTAATGGCTGATGATCAGCGGTGTAGTACTTAAAACCCCTCTACAAGTAAAACTGAATGCTTAAATCCATTTTGCAGTTACTAATTTACTTCTCATATAATAATTATAATAATATAATAATAAATATTCTTTGGATAATCTACATCTGAAAAGCGACTCAGATGTGCAATTTGCTTCAAGCTACTGGAAATGCAGAAGTCTATACACAAAAAGAGATTATTTCCTCAATGTTTTGAGATAAATTATGTTTAACATACAGCTGTTTGATATTTTTTCTTTGTCACATTTATGAAAGCTTTAATCTCTCCTATAAACTTACAGTAACACTCCATGTTGTAATACTCACCCCGCCAAAGCAATATTACAAAAACATATCAAGTATTTCCTTTCCTTAGATATTCACTGCTGGCCTGTCACACTGACATTTACATCTGTGAGTGAATCCTATTCATACAATTTAATATTTCTCCCCAACAACAAACAGCTAAGACAGAAAAGTAAGCATTGCTTGTATTAGACAGAAGCTACACCACTGTAGGAAAGATAAAGAGGCTTTTAAATAATGTGATCTACCAATTTGCTATATGTGATGTAGACAGATGATTTATCCAGAAAGAAGAGTGGTTTTATTTATCAACGATTAATTTATGAAAAAAGAGAATTCAGAGGATCAAAGCTATATGAATTTGAGTTGCATTAATCACAGAATTATTGCTAAAAAAGGAGACTTTTCAAATATCTGGAATATGTTCCTTTGAACATTTTTCATCAGAGATGAAGAAATCTTGATTTTTCATTTGGTATTTTCTGTTTACAAGCTGACCTAGATTTACTAGAGAAAAAGAATTCAAAAAATGAGGCAAAGGGCTTAAGTTTGGATTTTAAGAAATATTTTAGATTTACCTCTCACACATCCCTCATACTCACATAGGATATATCTATGTTAATTTTGCTCCTTTGGCTAGGGGAAAGTATTTCTTAAAATAGAAGGATATGCAAGATTCCTCTGTGCAGATGTGAATAATTTATTTGGTTTATGTCAATTTAAGCAGTGGATTCCACCCATGTTACTTAGTAAAATGTTTGATATGAACCTCTGGCAATTTGGAATTTGTATTCAAAACAGGGGATTAAAAAATATGCTCTCAAGTAGAGATCACACATGTAAAGCAGGGACTCATTTCCCCGCTACTGACATCTTTACACCTGCAGGTCAAGAAGTACAATACTTCTGTCTTCCGTTTTTTACTTTATTTTTTTTTTTTTTTTAATTTAGCATAGGAATCGTGCTATTTAAAAAAGTTCTGCAAACATAAAATCAATATGAAACGTACACACTGACTTGGCACACTTTTTGTGGATTTCTATAAATTAAAGTGATTGTGATATCTGTCTTGCTGCCTGAAGGAAAAGAGTTGCAGCAGACTGAGGCTGCAGGGACGTAAGAGACCCAAAGATGAGAAGGTAAGGCATGGGTGTGACAAGTCTCTTACTATTCCTCTTTCTTCCCTTTCCTTGTAAACTAACACCCCTAACCCAGGAATACTGTAGAAGACAGGGTCTACCTCTAATAGAAGTGAAATAATTCTGTTCCAAAGTAGAAATAAGAATTTTTCTTATAAATAATTCTGAAAAAAAAAATGTTTTCCAGAAACCTCAATTTTAACTATATATATTCTTTCAATTTCTATTATAAAAAAGAACAGGTGGCTACCCTGACACTTAAGGAAACTGATTTCACTCTCCCTCAGTGAGGCCATGAGTCCTTAAATGAGTTCACTGAATAGTGATGGTGCTAGACAAAATTAGGGTTTCCACTCAGTACATTTCCAGGGAGCCAGGCTGCAAACTCCAATAATACCCATAAAGAATAACCAGGGACTTTTATAAACATGTTCACAAAAATATGGAAGCCTTTTTTTAAGAAATAGTAATTATTCAGAGAATAGCTGCATATGACATCACAGTGGGAATGATATGCAAATGAAATTACTTTTCATTCATTCCAATCTCATTACTTAAACCACGTACAACATTATACATGCACTTTAAAGAATATATATAACAATGACTAAAAACCTTGATATATTTGCATGTATTGAAACATGCATCTCTGCAAGATGCATATGGACCATTGCCAGAATAGCTATTTTTCCTGAAGTTTATTATATTACAGTGTTTTTAACCAAATGCTTATATGAATTTTTGAAATGCAAGCGTAAATATGCAGGCCTCATGAATCCTTAGTTTTATTCACTGATCATCAACTATCTTTTATCAAGAAGCAATTTTTTTTATATGCACATGTGAAGATCTCTGATTTATGTGGGAATCTAACCTTTAGGTGTGCCATTTGGCTTTCTATTTTGTGACTTCACAACATAAGCCTTAAATAACAGAAAGCTAAATAAATGTTTTATGGAATAGATAATGGCCTAAACCAGTAAATATCAACATGACTTTTTTCAAATATCCAATTTTACAATTCATGGACAAAAATTTTAAATAAAGACAAAAGTTTCTTAAATAGAACAGTAGAATGACATTCAGTACAGCATTTCGTGTTATGTCCATATTCTGCAGATCACTGACTTTGGCATGTGTCAGCATGCTCTTATTATAAGTCACGAATTTCTCATTAATCCAGAAATCATGTCACCAGACTAAAATCTGAGTTCTAATTGCCCCTGTACATGTCACTGGTTTCAGTTAAATGGGCCTGCATTATCATAGTGACAGTTGAAAATAAAAGAATCTTTAATGTTATTTGACATAGATGATAAAGCAGAAAAACAATTTCCACGCATAGTGAAATAAAGAATCTCTCCCAAGAATAAATATTAGTTACTCAGAAGGAAAAGTAAGGAATAAAATGTCATTGAAGATTTTTTCAATGATGTTATTAAAAGGCTAGAAAAAGTGAAGGGCAGGTGAGGAGTGCTGGAGAGGACAGATGTTTAATGCAAGAGCTTGACAAAATAGTCTCGTGATGTGAGGAAGGTTAAAGAGAATTTTATGCATGATTCTTTCTTAGTAAGATGTAGTCACAATAGTTAAAAACAGGGAAATTATCAAATCAGAAATAACACTGAGAGCATAACAAACCAAAAACCTAAATGGAATCTCAGGACATAAAAAAATCATACATTTTTAAATGTAAAGTCCACCAAAACTTAAACCTTTGAAAATAAAGAATATTTGTAGAAATGTAAGATTTAGAATGTGAGCTACCATTTCTTAGAGAAATACCACAACATGCTTGAAAGTCTAAACTTTCAGGAGAGACAATGATCTGCATATGACATAATCCAAATTAGTCTCTTAAGGAACAGTATAGGAAAAGGATTCCTCAGAGCTACCCTTATTCTAGCCACAACATTCCCCTCCCCATAATCTTCCTTAATTTTGTTCCGATCTGGAACTCCTTTCTACTCATGCTCTGCTACTCCACTAAACATCCTTACATGTAGTTTATGTCCTTTCCAGAAATAGTTCTGTTACCCGAGCTGCCTTTCAGAATATATTTTTTAAAATAGAAATGTATCTTGACAGAAAAAGTTTGAAGTAATGTGCCCATAGATAATGCTCAAGTGGCTGTCAAGAGAACAACCTGAACATAAAGTGCCCAGGAGAGGGTAAAGGGCCAAACTGGGCTCCTTGAAGAACCAGAAACACGTGAGAACTCATTGATAATGGTTTTGAAAACCACTGGCTTTCTGTGCTTAGGAGCTGGCAGTCCAGACAACCTGCAATCTTCTAATTTCACTTTGAATAATTTCCCTAAATTGCCTTAAGCTGTTATAAACAATATATTTTAGCAGAGAAAAAACAGGTTTGGTCCACATCTTGAGGTAACTGCATCTCATGTGGAAAATTATTCTTCTGAAATTCTTTTGACAGGTGTTTCAACCTTTGCAGATTAAGAACAGCAGAGCTGGAATGGTGAGCTACTTTTCATCACTTTTTTATGGCAAGCACCATTTCAGAAAGAACTAGAGAGATATTTTTTTTTTTTCCTTCTGCAATACAAAATATAGAGTGATATGAAGAAGCTAAATAGCTTTTTCTTTCTTTTTGGTAGTGACTTCTATCTTGAAATACAACCAAAGATAGAATGCAAATTGCAGGATAAGAAATGTAAGATCATTCATTCTTCTCTACTGCTCAGGCTGCCTCTGGAGTTCTATGTATACTTCAGATACAAGCAATAGGAGCTGTTTGGTGGACTGGGGAACCAGCAGTTTTATAAACTCAGATACTCCTTGTACCTATCCACAACACACCTCTCCGTCCTCTGAGCCTCCTTTCTCTTACACACAGCCTGAATGAACTTCAGATTGCTTGTCTGGCTCCAGCATGGTGCTAGACAAGAACCCAAATCATAACCTCTGCACCCACAGCCACAACGCTGTTTAGAAACTCCATGCCATCCATCTCTATAACCATGACATGACCATGAAGCAAGCTATGCCAGAAACTGGGGGTAATCTGAGGCCACATGTATACAAATAGGTAAACTGATACAAGGAATTCTTAATACTTGCTGATTTTCTGTCACCATCTCTCGTTAGGCATTGGTTTGCAGAAAATGTAACGAAACTTAAGGATATTTTGCTTGCCTATAAAGTATGAATGCAACCTCCCAGCTGCTTTGCAATTATCAGGGAGATGAGGGGAGAGAGTAGATAGACAGGAAAATGCAGAAGCCTTGTTTTCTTGAAAAGAGTGGCATGGAAAATGGAGATTCTCCTGGGATGGGGAAAAAGAACAACTAGAATGAAAAACACACAGGAGAGAAATTTAGTATAAGGAAAGAATTAAAAAATTACATGTTGCTCAAATGACAAAAATATAAATAGCACTTCTTTACTGCAGTAGTAAGCCTATTTAGTTAAAATCATGACAGGATATTAAACTATTACAGATGTCACAACAGTCTTACTTGTCCTCAATGATGTATAGTACAAATTTTTAAGGCTGTAAGAATTATTTCAAATCACATTTAATCAGAAAAAACACAGTAAAAAGAAGTATGAAGGTATGGTGGAATTAATATATATAATGTATATATACTATATATACTATATAGTATATATATATAGTATAGTATATACTACTTTAGTATAGCAGTATAGTATATACTATAGTACTATAGTATATACTATACTATATATATATACTGTATAGTATATATAGTACTATATAATAGTATTTGGCTCAGAGTCCAAAGAATTTCGGAAATGAGTTCTGGTGTCACAAACATCAGACCCCAAGGCATTAAAGGCTGTTGCTCAATTTCCATGTAAAAAATTAGTCAAATACTTCTACCTGGAATATTTATGAAAATTAAATATTTAAACAAAGCGTGTGCTTTCCGTATCTCATCCTAAACTGAAACCCTATGGAACTTGAATTTCTTGAACATGCAGTAGCAGCTTAGACCTGGAAGCAATGTAAGAGCTCTGGGGCAATGACACATATAAGCAGCCTTGCTGGAGCCAAGAGCACACACCAGGGCACTACTGAAACCCTGAACACATCTTCCCCTGGGACTCTGAGCACCCTTGGTGGTCATAGCTTCTCTTAGACCTGAGCAGGCTTCATGTAAATATTCTCAGCTGCCTTCACACCAGTCTGTAGAATGTAAAGTTGCCTTGTCTTTCATTAACTCAGCACTGTGCAAATGTTTGCTATTGCTCCAAGCTTTTTATGGCTTTTGAGATAGGATTAATAGGGTAATGTATTACACTCATAACCCTATTAGCCTGAGACAACTATGCTTGGAGCCCATCTGTGTGTTCCTGAAATCATGGCATGGCATAATCATAAAGCAAACATTCAGTCACTTGATAATAAAGATTTTTGGTTATCCCTGTTGTTTCTTTTGAAAGGCTATTCCAGAAACTCTTGCATCTGAGAGGGAGAATGCTAATTTCTCTTTAATATTTAATCCAATCTGTATGTAATAACAACTTGTTATTTCTGACTTTATTTCTTTTAGTGTCATATATATGTGAAATATTTATATATGCATTCATACGTGTAAAAAAATGAGCTTGACTTTGACAATTTTTCAAATTTTTACTACATCCATATCTATCATTGTATGCATGTGGATGTAACAAAAATTTAATAAATCATATTTTCAATAGCTAGGGACAAGCCTAAGCAAACAAGTTTCTGAAAATGCACATTCTCCAACATTAAAACAAAAATTAAAAACCAAACACAAAATAATAAAGATTTCCAGTTTCTTTTTTCATCATTAAAACAGCATAGGAAGGAAGCTGTTTTTTCTTTACTGCATCTTCTGTCTTTCAATGAGGTTTGGTTTATTATGTGATTTCTGTGTGAAAGACATAAAGACTCTCAGAACTTCTGTTATACTCAGCCTGTTCAGATGACTAATAAGTTAAAGAAAAAATTCCTTTCCTATGCCTTTTCTGGGTCCAGGCTTTTATAAAATTGATATTTTGCCCTATTAGTAAACCATCCATTAAATGACACAGAACATAACTCTTATAAACCATCATTCAACAGACCCCTTGCACAAGACTAGTGTATTTTTAATTCTTACCAGAGGTAAAGTAGGATCCACCACCACCAAGGTCATTCCCTGCTGCTTGACCAGCTTTCATCTTATTATGCCCAGTACTAGCTTGCAGGATTAGATGGTAGTCAGTGGTGTGAGAGTTGACATGGAAGATTAAAAAAAACCCCACACTTAAAGTTAATCTTACTTAAAGTTGATCTTCTAGTTACCCACAGAGAACAATAAATTAATTTACACCCTTATTAAGAAGGTTACTGAGGGTGAAGCTATCTGCATTTAACTACTGCCTGCTTCTGGTATTACCAATTAGTTCACCATGTTTTAATGCACTATTAGCTTAAACCCAATATTTGGGGACCTATTATATTATCAGTTTAGTTTTCCTACTGTGTTCCTGTGAGAAAAAGCGGTGAGAGAAATATGAAGATTAAATTATTAAAACATAATTAATTTTCCTGATTCTAAGGCATGGTTCTTTTATGCAGCTAATGAAAGTCAAATAAAATTAGTTTTCAGGATTTGACCCAAAAGGGCTTACCAGCTTTCACAAAGGATTGCAGAAAAACACTTTCCAAAAGCAAACTTGCTAACTGTTATTTGAAAATGTAAGACAGGGGAAAGATGTGATGCAAGTGGTTGAGTACATAGGAAAAAATTATTTTAAATCTCAACTGAATTTTATTTTCGCATAACACATTTTTAATGGCAAATATTACAGATGTTTCTCTGTCTGAAGATCTCAAAATCTGTATAGTTTTATCAGTTGAGCCTGAAGCCAGAAAAGGGGTTCTGGTATAGTATAGTTTCTGTGACAGCAGTAGCTTCTGAGGCCACAAGGAAATGCTTAGGGATTTTGACCTATGCTGACCTTTGGGTGTATTTGGCAAACAGTCATCTAAATGATAGATCACTGCTTTATGACACTTTTTTTTAATTAGCACAGAAAAAGCGGGAGGAGGGGGGGGAGAGGGAAGTGGGGTGGAAAATGAAGGTCTTGAACTTAATAAATACCACAGTTGTTTGGTTTTAAATAATTTGAAATACGATTAAAAGGCATATGGTAACCTTCATTTTTTAAGGGATATGTATGATTGGAGTATGTAATCGTATTCTGCTGTCAGAAAATATCACACAAACCCACAATTATTTATAGATCTTTCAAGCTACAAGGTTAAAAAGGATTTTTAGGTTATCTTCTGGAAAGATTAATGTAAAAAACCAGGAAGACTCTGTCCTAATAGCAGTTGTCATCATTTTAAAAAGATTAAAATTATTTCAGAGTGTTTAAAAAGGAATATCACTGAATCCTCACTAATATATAGGACCACATGTACAAAAACTTGCAGGACACAATAGACTAAATATATTAAGAATAAAATCACTAGCACATCAGCTAATGCTTCTTGACCAAACAGGGTTTCTGTTTCATCTATATGAGGTAAGTTCGTTATTAATGAGAGGGCAGAAAGTTAAAAATTCTCACTCCAGAAGGAACAGTGGAGTTGGAAAAGCAAGGATGAGCCTCATTGCAATGAAGACAAACCACAGAAGAGGTGAATGCTGAATATTTAAGTTTCACAAGCAACACAAGGTGATTTTAACCTTAGTGAAATTCATTCTGAAGACGAGGGTTTATCTATTTTAGCATACATTTCCACTCTATTGTTATCATTTAAATATTACAAAGAAGTAGACAATAAAGTGCCTCCATATTCTTTTGATTGGGACAGATTCCATGCTCATACTCAAATTGTTGGGCATCTGAAAGAAGAAAAACTTGTTATGTTTTCTGCTGAATCACTTTTGATTACAAACCATGCCACCTTGCTGGACATCACTAATAAATGCCTTTACAACAACCCTCAACAAAGGACTGACAGGAGTCTTGGTAGGGGATGGGGGTTTCTAAGACAAAAATCTACTGAACAGGATGCTCTGGAAGAATCCAAACCATTGTATTACCTCAAAATGTTCATTGTAAGTAATCAAACTCAATTACTTACTTCTCACACTACACATACAATGGTCAAACTTGTCCACATGGGTAGCTTCCTGCACATGATTTCTGCAACATCACTGCTGGTCAACGATCCTAATTGCCTTTGCCAATATAGGGAAGGACATTTAACAATGCTATTCTGTAGGAATTCATTGTAAACACTGCTGAGCAGATAAAGAGCTAGATACATAATATGTTGAGAGAAACAGAAGGAAGGACCTTTGATTTTCTGCGATCCTCATGTATTGTCGTCATCCATATAAACTGCAGATTAGCATTTAGTGGTGCACACTCATGCACTTAAAAAAAAAGCTATTACTATAAACCTTTTCTCTTTCTCAGTCTGTACACTGTGTCAAGTTTTAGACTTGATTTTTTACTATTTACTTCTCCACTTCTGTGATTATGTACAGAAAACTTCAGATTTTTCACATTTACAAATGTAGCTTCAGTTGGTAATGAACTTTTGAAGTTCGATTCCATAGTATTAAAAAACCACAACCCAGAAATATCACTTGAAAAAAAAATCTGGAACTTTTTACTTTAAGTTGAAACATATTCTCTGGCAGCTCATAAAAAAAAAAAAAAAAAATCTGGGTCAAATGCTATTAAAAAGTACTGAACACATATGACCTTAAAAACCCCTGAGTATTGCAGTCCCTGGGGAAGGCATGCTTCTCAAGTATTCCACTACAGGAGGCAAATAATTTATAAAAAGTAATGTATTTTACATTTTGTGTGATAAACATCTGTTGTTTTTTTTTTTTTTTAACTAGTCAGAACAAAAGGGAGTCTGCCAGCATTTTGGATATGTGCAATTCATTAAGTAGGCAGTATATAGTTTTGTACAGATATCTACTTTTACTCAAGACTTCATCACTTTTGAAAATACCTGATTTTAAAACAACTTTTTCAACAGCACCTACTTGAGGTCTTGGGAAGGTTCTGCTCTGATATGGGGTGTCTCCACAGAGTGCCCAAACACTGCCCCTTCAGTGCCTAAAATACATAAATAAAATACAGTATAATTACTTTGAAAAATAAAACCACACTAAAATGTATGACCACAAATTGACAGTTTTTAGCACAAAATATCTGACTGAATCCTTTATTAAAGTTTATCTGTGTTTTTTCATATTTATCTTTACAATTCTGATCAAAATCTGGACTGACTTAATATGAAACTTTAGACTTGTGCTTATCAGTGGATTAATTTCATACAAATCTGAAAACATTTACTGATCCAAACTTTTCAGCACTGACTTGTTGGAATGGTCATCTCAGCACTTTGGAGATGGATTGTTCTATTGATAAGAAAGAATATCATAGGTTTATTTTGCACACACACACAAACACACACACACAGATTACCTATTTGTTCATTTTGATTGCTTTAATTGAGAAGCCAAGCTTTCAAAAGTTTTGAAATAACAAAAGTTTATTACCTGAAATTACTACTAGCCTGAAGCTCAGTATTTGACAGCTACCTCCTACTGGGCTCATCTACCTCCTACTGGGCACTCAAAATCAAGACAAAGAAAATGAGTATTTCCTAAACCTAAACTTATTCTCTTTTGAATTTTAATGTATATAACTAAGTCCAACTTGCATATGAGAGTTCCACATTTTGAATTATGTGACCAAGATTTTTCATTTTTTCCTTTTTTTGTTTTGTTTTGGTTTGGTTTGGTTTTTTTGTTTTTTTTTTTTAAAGCCTGTGAGCTTTACTTTTCTGCTGATGGTATACTGGCACTGGGTACTGCAAATTGCCTAGGAGCACTGTGTGAGTGTCTTTCCAACAGAGAACTGCCAATAACGAATGAACTGAATAAAAACACACATAGAGAAGGTAATGCATTTACTTTCTATCCCTTCGAGGAAGGAAACTGTCTGGATAATTATTGCTGATTACTAAATATTCTAGGATTAGCCAACATATTTCAACAGCAGAATTATTCCGATGTTCTGAACCTTAAATTCTGAGTGTACTTATAACCAAACCAATGATAGCTCACAGTAGTGGTGTTAGTAATGTCCTTATGAGGTATGACTCTCTTCTTTAACAAAAGATTGTTACAGTAAATTAAATACAAAATGTATTTTCTGTCATTTAAATATTTTATTTAATTTCAGAAGTCTAGCTGCTAATCGAGCTAGATATTTAGGTATTTTTGCGGTTAATCAATAACATTAAGTTTACTGGTTTAACCAGGATTTGAAAGGATAATGAGGCTTCAGAATTGCTAATACTATTTTATTCTATGATGTTAAAGAGAAAATATCCTGAGCAGGAAGCTGAAAAAATCTAATTAAACTTTAAATTAAATTACTCTAAGTAAAATCATCATATAAACTTTAAGCTTTACAAATATTTTGGCAAAGCATACTGGGAACAATTTCAATCAGCTCTCAAGAAAACCACCAAAATCCACTTTCTGTAACCAAACTTTGCTGAGTGTTATGGAGAACTGCAGGAAGGAAACAACAGCACAACTTTTTACTTAGAAGTGCTCATAGAGGTGCTGTGCAGAATCTGCTTGTTAAACCTGACATTGCCTTGCAATTCTGCTACCTTGAAGAGACAGGAATAGCATCTCTGTAAAGCCAGGCTTTCTGTCACTCACAATAGGTCTCACCCCCATCTATAATGGCATGGAAGAAATTCTATGGGAGCTGAATATCAGAAATCAAAGAGTGTGCTTCCAGATCCCAATCACCTTTCCCATCAGCAAAATTAAATACTTTCAAGGCCAAAGGCTTTTTGTATTTTTGAAGGTGGCAATGGAATATGAAGATGTAAGTGCCTGAGCTGAATGCAGAATTGCCAGGCTTTACTTATGAGAAGACCACAGCTGTAATGTTTGAAAGAATAGAATCAATGCAGACATGTTTTAAGCATCACTGTAATGCAGTTCAGACACTAAATCAATCAGAATTGCCAAAGATAATATTAGGTAAGGACTGAGAAAAAAGACAAATGACAGTTGTTTCTAAGCCAACATTAGTATTTCCTCACATTCAGCAGCATTTGTTTAAAAGCTGAGAAGGTGTTCCTCCCCTAACAAAACAGAAATTTAAAAAGAAAGATTGTCCAAGCAGGCTAAAAATCCGGGCAGGTAGAACTAGTGATAAAGTGATATAATTAAATTAAAATATAGTATAATTAAAATAAAAAACATACCAAATGTGCTCCCTTTGCTATTTGAGTATTTTTCCTTCTCATGAAGCCTCAAAAGTAAAGGTTTCCTCAATAAATATTCATTCACTAAGTTCAAGAATATCTCCAATTTCTTTTTTTTTTTTTTTTTTTTTTTTTACTGGAAGAAAAGCAGGCACTTACAATTGCCTTGGCTCTAGTAAAAAATGGTGAAAACAATCTGCCAGCCAGAATTTACTGATGTGTTTCCAGCAGTTAAAAACTATGATCAAGAAAAAGGGGAGTGGATTGTACAGCAAATAAAAGACATGGATCGGCATTACTTAAAAGTACAGAACAGAATAACTACAGGAAGATTTTCCTTAATTTTCAATTTGCTATATGCAAATCCGTTGTGCTGTGATGGGGAGTTAGATCATGTAGATCATCACTGCTGAGGAATAGTGCTACAAGCATAGCTTTCTATGAATAATCAATATCATTATTTTAACCAGGATTCAAAGTGAATATTTTTTTTTCTTTATTTTTTTTCTTTTATTCTTTCCTTCTTTCTTTCTTTTTTTTTTTTTTTTAATGAAAGAAATACACTTCAGATATTTAATGCTTTACAATGTTAAAACACTTATTTTTGTAGCAATATTTTGCTTGGAAAAGACCTTTAAGATCATCAAGTTAATCTAGCACACAGCCAAGGCCAATACTAAACTATATCCCTAAGTACCACATCTACATGTCCTTTAAACACCTCCAGGGATGATGACACCACCACTTCCCTGGGCAGCCTGTTCCAATGCCTAACATTCCTTTAGTAAAGAAATTTTTACTAACATCCAATCTAAACCTCCCCTGGTTCAACAACAAGAGGCCATTTCCTCTTGTTCTATCACCTGTTACTTGGGAGAAGAGACCAACACTTACCTTGCTATGAAAAAGACAAGCATATATTAACTGAATTCCCTAACCTAAGTAGAAACTTAACCAGAAACTACTTTGAGATGAGTAAAATTCTAGATAGAGATTAATGAATAATAAGAAAAAAATAATACAAAGGAAAGACTTGAACCTTTAAGCCCTTTCAAGTACAGCTCAAAAGAAAGTAGTTAGGGAACTGAATTCAAAGGAACATGAGTTAGAATGGATAGCTATAAAAAGTGAACCTTTCAGAGGAAATAAAATAGCAAGGGCACAGAGTACATGTAAAGGATGTAAAATCAAAACTTAAGTGTAGCTGAATAAAATTACTTCCACCTCCAGCTTCCAGTGGAAGAGAATGAGTTAAGTAAAGACTTCAGTAAGAATGAAGAATCTGTGAAGGCAAACCACAGGTCAAAAAATACTGGTTGCTATATAAACTGCTGTAGAAAACTCAGTAAATAGTCCAAATCAGGAAAAAAGGCCAAAAGACAATTTTGTATTTATAGAATCTCTTTATGAACAGCAGATTTATAAACATCAGACCTTTATACCATACCTACTCAACACAGAGCAAATTAAAAGGAAGCTTTCCCTGCAAGTAAAATAGTCACACATTCCTGGTCAAAATGAATATTCATGACACAGAGAGACCAGTATAAACTAATCATTTTTGCCCAGTTTACCGGTTCTTGAGATTAAGCCTTTGGGAAATGACAACTTTCATAAAAACAATGAAAATACAATGTTGGTGTTTGGTGACAGATTGTATTTGCTTATGTCTGTGCATGTTGAGGAAATTTTTTTATTTAGTTAAAAAGCAAATAATCCTTTCTAAATTTACTAGTTCACAAAACAGCACTGGTACCTTTCAATGACTTAATAATCCACTGGTATGAAAAGACTGTCAGCTGAGCATGTTGATTAGCAGAGCTATTTCTTTTGTAAAAAGAATTTCTGCAACAGAGTCGATGAGCCAAGAATTAGAAACTAATAAACTATTTTGCTATGAAAAATGAGGCATATATTAACATTATCCCACTCCTTCACTTTATTTCTGTAAGCAAATCACCTCAAATGTACCGGCAATGGAATTCTGTAGTATTTCGATGTGTACAAATTATACAGCATTGCAGCACCACAGGCACAGCTGTCTTGATGTTTCTCTAGATTTTTCAGGAACAGCAAGTAATAATATAATGAAATATTAAGATTATGCAAGCGTATGTAATTCCAATTTATCCTCTGAGAGAGTTTAAAGAGTTTGTAAAATCCTTTTTGAAGCTTCCAATTTTACCCCTTGCAAAGTTTTCACAAATATGAGTAATAATGATTGCTTTATCACTGAAGAGACCTTAAAAACAGACTTACATTATAAAAGTTTAATTACAATTAAAGAAAACCCAATTCTTATTTATTTTACCATGTGTACATAGCTAAAATTTTAAACTGCCTCTGTGAGATTACCTAGCTGTTGTTCAACACTAAGACCTCTGGAGGCTGATCACTGCCAGACTGAAAAAAAAAATTAAATATTCAACTAGGCAGATCAAAGATCATAAAAAGACTAGGGAAAGTTCTTTTTGCTTATTTTTTAAAAGCGCAGTTATTATAATTTATCTTGGGATGATTAGAAATGCAAAGGAGTCAGAACGCACCTTCTGAACCTTTGATTGTGCAGCTCTTCACAACTTTCAATTATAAAAAATAGCTTGAAATGTAATTTAGCTGGGTATTTGTATCAAATAGCATGATGGAACTGGGTTTTTTGCCATGGAGGTAAGCAGAACTGAAATGAAAGTAAGTAGGTTATTTTATGGAAACATGATTGGCATGATTGTGGAGTCTCTCAGCAGCAAAACTGATAAATGTTAAGCAATGAAGATTTCAGGTATGATACTGATGAGGCCATATGGGAGCTATATTATAGATAGAAAGCTGTAGTATGGCCTGCCTAGATACAGCTGTTGTAAACTAAAACATGAGCACTGAAATCTCCATAGGTAAGACATGATTAAAAAATAAATTCTAAACCAAATGATTTATATTCATTACTCAAGGCCCTTGAAAGATGACTAATGTGTGATTCATATTTTCTGTATGGCAAACCTACTACTGCAAAACTTCTACTAAGCCTTTCATTTAGATAAGAAGAATGAGTTCCCCAATAAATTAAAACTCAGCATCTTTAGTGTGATAAATTTTGATCAAGCAAACCAAAACTCCAGAAAATCCTTGCAGATTTGAAACAGTCAGTATTTATCTTTTGAATTATCATTTTAATTTCAGTTGAGTACAACCATTTGAAATATTGCTTTTTAATGGTGGGCCATTGAGACACCTCTTGCCTTGTATTGCAAATGCAACTGGATTATAGCTATATGTCCAGTTGCTCATTCACATACTTATTTGAAGGTTCACATCCAAAACCTATGTTTGGACACTGCTTGGTTTACTCTGTTGAAAAAAGTTAATTTATTTGAATAAAATTTGGACTGAAAGTAGTAGTAACTTAACTGGAAATGGCTATTGTAGATGTTACTTTTGGGATGAAAAAGTCAATATATTTAAATGAAACTGCTGAGAAGTCACATTAAAATTTAGAATCACTTCAAACATGAAGAAAATGGAAATTATATTGGAGGTTTACAGAGAACAAGTTTTTAAAGTAACAATTTCAATAATATCTTTTACTTTTTTCCTCTATGATATATGACGGATAGAGATACAGATGACAATAAAAATTAACTACAACCATTTTCTGCTTGAATTGATAGTCTCCTTCAAAAGTTACAACATCTAGATATATGAATATGTTTAAACCTTACACTTAGATTTTACAGTAAATAATTCCTGAAAAGTAAAAAATAATCTTATTTTTCCAAATGCATATATGAAAGCCTGGATGTGCATTTTTCTTAAAATGGTGTAAATGATTCTGGGTTCCCATTAGTGGAACATAGAGCAAAAACTGCCCTTGTACAAATTTTTAAAAAATTAAGTTTTAGGTGGCTTGTTTGTTTTGTTGGTTTATGTGTGTTTTCGTTTTTTAGTTAAAAAATAAACAAAAACCAAACAAAAAACCCCAAACAATAAAGGCTGTATTTTCACTTTGTTGATGATAACCCTAGGATTTGGAACACTCAGGCTTATGTTTTTATAAATAACTAGTCAGTTACAAAACAGAATTTCTGTTTCCTTGATGAAAAATAAAGGAATCAATGAGTAGGAGGACTATCAAACAACAATCAGTAGCTTCATAACCACGGATGTGAAAGAATGGGACTTAGATATCCCTAGTACAAAATGAAGGCTTTAACTTCAGAGCTGATTAAATTACCTTTTCATTTTATCTTGATCTATACTAAAAACAAGGTGTCACGTATTTGTACAGAATACCACGAAAAATTGGTAGAATCTAAAGAGGGAAAAAATAAGAATGAGAAAATTGTTCCTCACCTAGTTACAGGAACAAGTAGCAAAAATTTCCCATTTCAAAGCTTTCTGAAAATTCTATAACATACTGCTGCCTATATTCAAAACCTAGCTGAAATGTCTATTCAATTTGCTTCAAAAATATCTAAAAAAAATTATTAATGATTAGCTTTTGATAAAAGGGTATTTGCCCTTTAGTGAGGATATCCTGTAAATAAATAGTTTGATTTTGAAAAGTCAGAAACTCAAAGGAATTTATTAGTTTATCAATTAAGTCCAGGCATCTCATTATCTGTCTAAATTAGAAGCACAGATTATTTATATAACTGTATAATATAAACTATATAATATGAATATATATATATACATATATATATATAAACTATATAATATTTTCATATTTATATTTATAAGTAGCAAACTTCTGTTATTGGACTGAGAGTAAAGCAATAATGCACAAAATTTAACACCTTGATATTTTTGCCTTTAATACCTGGTCAGTAGTTGACACAGCTGTACTTTACCTAAACTGGAAAAGTTTGTCTGGAAAGCTCACTTTAACTGTATCAGAAGTCATCTAAATCACCTTTAGTTTTAAAACTGATTCACAGGGTGCCTCATAGGGGTTTCAGTGGCTAGTCCTTTATGGCATATGTAGATGTACACTTATTTCTGTCCTGTACTTTGCCATCACTGCAGCACATTGAAAAATCGTTATGATTATGTGATAATTACTACTGCATTCTTACAGTTTAGTAAATTGTTTAATTTAAGCAACATGGAGCCACAAAGCAGCAGGATCATTATCTAGATTTTTAAAATAGCTCTACTATAGCACTTTTAGTGTAAAAGAATTAACTTACTATTGAAAAATTAAAAGCA
The DNA here is from genome assembly GCF_036169615.1 of Heliangelus exortis. Lineage (NCBI taxonomy): Eukaryota > Metazoa > Chordata > Aves > Apodiformes > Trochilidae > Heliangelus > Heliangelus exortis. Next base: position 25,416,094 of record NC_092425.1, on the reverse strand, counting down.
AACATTTAGATAAGTGCATTTGTGCACCCTGTAGAGGGTACAAATACATATATTAAAAATTCCATTATATACAAATATATAGTATGTATTTTAAAAGTCACTGTAAAATATGCTTTCAAATACTTTTGTGTTTATGAAAAAATGAAAATTGCAGAAGAAACCTTACATGTATTTCTACAATGCTGAAAAGGAGATATGTTGATACAACACATGTTGATGCCTATTAAGACAAAAAGTAAAACAAAAATGTTAGTATCCCCAATTGTTGAAAGTCATAATTTTTTTTTGAGATGAGAAATTAAGCTACACTACCAGTTCCTTCAACAAGGTTGTTTAAAAGTTTCTATTTGATACTACCACAGTAACCTTATTCATTACCTATTATGACTCTTTTCATTTCTGCTCTTTATTAATGTTCTGTTTTTCTCTGTAGAAGTAAATTACACAGATGAATACAGCACACTCAAACCTGGCATTATTGCAATGCAAAAGGGCGAATGACTTAACTTAGATAAGTATTTACTGCATTTTCAATGGTAATTCTGCAGCTGTGAGAGACAGCAAATGTGTAACAATAATTTGTCATTCAGTATTCTCACCTTCAAGTCAGCATAGCAATGAAGCAAGTCTTTTAATTTAGCAAGAAAATGAAAGCAGGTGTATTTCAAATAAGTGAACTGCAATGGCTGTAAACCACCAATGGTCATGTTAGTGAACACATGCCTATCTGTAATCTGTATTAAACACAAGAAAGAGCAAATTTTCTCCAGGTATAGGCAAGATACTAAAACGTACTGCAATATGCTAAAATTGGCTGAAATACACATCTTTTGCCAAAGACTCCAGAATATTTGCAGGCAAGAACCACAGGAGAGTTGCCACATACTTGCAGGGGCTGTAGGAAGAGGGTTTATGTCAGTAATTTACTGCTAGATCTACTGTTCCATCTTCAAGATGGGACTGTGCTGGTCACAGAGTAATTTATCACTGTTGTTCTCAATACTCCATTCTATGTCATCAAGGAGAAGTATCAGGACTCATATAACAACTACAATTCAGATTACCTGACAAACCCTGTAATAACCCCTCTCTGCTCTGAGTCTCGCAGCATAACCCTAGTCTAGCTTTTGTTCTTTTACTGTTTGTGAGAAGACACTAAAAAAATCCCACTCTTGTCACTGCTGCTATCCATCTATCATAAATTAAACACAGGACTTTTAAGGTTTAAGGTATTTTCCTTGCCTTGCTAGGAAGCAAGCCATGTCTGGCTAAAATTAGCAAAGCAGGATTTACTTCTGCATGAAAATTCGGTGCAATCAGCTGCCAAAGAAACCTGTTGTTCACGTACTCTTAGGCATTAAACTACATTATGTTCAGGCACTTTCAGAACAGAATATTGAAAACCAGGCATCAGGGCTGTCATGTCTAGGGAACAGAACATCTTGTAATTTGGCAGTCATTGTGAAATCCTCTCTTTTGCTTTACCATTTTTAAGTTGGAATTACAGAAATAATGTATTTTCTATGTCCAGCTATCTGTGAGACACAGTACCAGGTTCAGAGACAGGTTAAAAGACAAAAAGAAAATCTTCTTTATTTTGCATTCTCTTCAGATCAGCTCAAAGAGGTATTTCTCTATATTACACAGTTAACAACCCTTATTAATCCAGCCTTTCAGTTTTCACTGAAGAGAACCTTACTTGGAAAAACCTCTGTTCTTTTATTCTTAAACCTTACAAAGGAATTTATTTCTTTAAGACTCAAATTTTCTTTTTCCTTTAGTCTTCCTCTGGCCTCCAGATATCATATCACTGTAAGTAATGTGGTCTGTTTTTTTCAGCAGGAGACTCCCCTTGCTCCATTTCTTCTTTTAAAAGTTCCTTTTGATGTCTGTACTAATTTTTCACATTAATGTTTTGCCAGAATTAAATTGCTTTGAGTTACTGTTAGTTTTGCTGTCATGAAGAAAAAAAAAAAAAAAGTATTTTCATTAAAGCTTCAAATTCAGAAACTCTAATTGGTCTTCTGCTTTCATCCTAAAGCTAAATTTAAACCAGGGAGGCCAGACTAAGAATGACAATGAGAAGAAAAAAACCCTGCAACTATAAAAAGTCTGAAAACAGTCCTGACAGCTAAAACATGAAACAAACTTGATGATAAATACTCTTTCTGCACAGTATGCTTTATCTATTGTGTTTTCTCTGCTTCACACTGAGAGCGCAAAAACAGATTAAAAAACTTGTCCATCATTTGGCAATGCTGCTAAGATAAAAATAGCAAAAATAATACAGCTGGTTTGCTTGATATGAAAATAATATTTTTAAAAGGTATTTCCCTTTGATGTTTAATGAGAAAAGACTTTCAGATGTTGTTACAAACTAACAATCCTACCTCATGTTTTCAACCATAAATAGGAAAAGGAATTTTTCAAGGGAACCTAGCACTGGGCTACTGCCAGTATTTTGCCTTTTTGACCTTGTTTGTCTTGTGTCTTAGCATGATCTTAGCATGTACTTTAAAAGCTGTATGTGCTGCTGTATCTAGACCTTTGATCACTGTAACATACTTCCTTTGAAGCCACTGATACAGAAAAAGGACATGAAAAAGCACTATTCCTAGTTACACTGCAAGTGGTGTAATCTACAGTACTTGCTGTCAGTTCTATCATTCTTTATAAATCAGGTTGGTTTAGAATGATGATGACTTCAGGACAATGTCTCCACTTGAGTTAAAAATCACTTTGGCATTTGTAAGGAAATAGAGCTTCCTGGAAGAACTGAGAGCCATTTCTGTGTTCATGTGATTGCCTATACATGAGTATGTGTGGTCTTACATCTCTGCTGTAGCAGTCTTTTTCTAGCATACTCACAAAAATATGTTCTAGATGTTTTACGAATCTGCTAATACCTTCAATAAAAGCAAGACATTTGCTAAAGAACAGTTACCATAAAACTGAATTCTAATGCCTTCTGAGTAGGAACAGATAGATAAACACATCCCACTATAACCATTACCAATATTAGTGTTGACAGGATCAATACAAGTGTTCTTCATATATCTAAACATTAAAATTTATGGTATGCCTGTTGACTTTAGTTTATCTATGACTGTACCATATACCACCAGGAAACACTGACATGTAGGTTTTAGTGTGGGCTATCAATTATAGTGTGATTATACCAGAAATGAGAGATCTCCAGTTGCTTTACCTTGCTATGCTCATTCATTCTATCCTGTCTTCCAGTGAAGTGTGTTTATTCATCCAGCTTTCTCATCTTCCCCTCACTGTACAGAATCTTACTTAAGTGAAATTGAAAATTCATATAATTACATACCATAGTAATCACATATTAAAATACAGTAAATAATATGAAGCCTTTTAAATTATTCAAAATAATACAATTATACAGTTGTATGGTCTGGAAGGGACCTTAAAAATTATCTAGTTCCAGCCTGGCCATGGGCAGGTACACCTTCTACTTGACCAGGTTGCTCAAAGTCCCATCCAACCTGGCCTTGAACCCTTCTAAGAAGTGTTCCAGGAAGTGTTCCATCCACAGCTCCCTGGGCAACATGTTCTAGTGTATCATCATCCTCACACAAAAGAATTTCTTCCTAATGTCTAACCTAAATCTACCCTCCTCCAGATTAAAACAATTAATCCTTGTTATTTATTTACATGCTCTTAGAAGAAGTCCCTCCCAGGCTTTCCTATAGGCCCCCTCCTACCATTTTAGGAAAGATATCGAGGTCCTGGAGCGGGTCCAAAGGAGGGCAACCAGGCTGGTAAAGGGACTGGAGCACAGATCCTATGAGGAGAGGCTGAGGGAGCTGGGGCTTTTCAGCCTGGAGAAGAGGAGGCTCAGAGAAGACCTCATCACTCTCTACAACTCCCTGAAAGGAGGCTGTAGCCAGGTGGGGGTTGGTCTCTTTTCCCAGGCAACCCTCAGCAAGACAAGAGGGCACGGTCTCAAGTTGTGCCGGGGGAGGTTTAGGTTGGACATTAGAAAGAATTTCTTTTCTGAGAGGGTGATCAAGCACTGGAATGGGCTGCCCCAGGAAGTAGTGGATTCTCCATCCCTGGAGATATTTAAAAAGAGACTGGATGTGGCACTCAGTGCCATGGTCTGGTAACTGCAGCGGTAGTGGATCAAGGGTTGGACTTGATGATCTCTGAGGTCCCTTCCAACCCAGCCAATTCTATGATTCTATGATTTTGAAAGGATGCTGTAAGTTCTCCCCACAGCCTTCTCCTCTCCAAGCTGAACAACCTGAATTTTCTCTGCCTGTCTTCATAGGAGAGGTGCTCCAGCCCCCTGATCATCTTCTTGGCCCTCCTCTGGTCTGGCTTCAAGACCTCCATGTCCTTTCCATGTTAGCAGCTCCAGAACAGGACACAATACTCCAGGTGGAGTCTAACATTTCTGTGTGAATAATACAGCTATATATTATATGACATTTAAAATAAAATAAACAAGCAGAAACTTAAGAGAAGTGTATAATAGTGATCATGAAGTTCAAAACCAAATCAGGATTGATCAACAGATGAAGAGGTGCTAGTATAATTTGTTTTGTAGAAGAAAAGGAAGGAAATTCCACCTCCTCTACAACCAAACTATATAGCATTTCATTATTCTTTCCATTTAAAACATTGATATAATTCAGTGTATAATTCAGATTCAGCACTGATATAGTAATTTTCCTTGTAATCTAAAAATCTTTTTTTGCAGTATGTATCTTGAAGTTGGGTTTTTTTGTTTGTTTTTTTTTTTTTTTTCCTGACCAACCGATGTCTCTGTTGTTAGTAAAAACAAGCCCCCAGATATTCCAAAATGCTGTCACTAAGCCCTTTGCATTAGATGATTATTTTTATTGATAAAAAGCTTCATCTGTATAATCTTTGGTTTGGTGATCAACATTACCACATATATTCTCCTGGCACAGATTCAGGCTATTATTTTATAGAATAATGCTGATTTTTGTAACTTTTCCTTCTGCTATTTCTGTTGCTCTTTCTCAATTTCTATACATTTCTTATATACTGCTTAATCTTCATACACAGGTACATATAACCTACTTTCTGAACCTTGAGCAAAGCCACATTGTTATATACTTTTAATTCAGATACAAAGGCCTACATACATTGATGGTATTTTTCTAGAGCCAAAAGGATGGCTTGTTATATTTGTGCCTTGGTGTGCTGAATTTAATGCTGTCAGACACTGTGAAATGTAAACTTGTCATTAGCCACAATGAGGACAGGAATTTAAATTCTCAATGTAGGCTGAAGCCTGCAGGCCATATTTCGTGGGTGATAGAATTTTTTTTCTGGAGTAGCATCCTGTGGGTGAAATTATTCCTAGCTCATAGGAGTCTGCTATGAATAAGCTTTGAGATGCATTGCAGAGCAGCAATTATTTGAGTCCGTGCTTTTCACAGTTTTGCCTGCATACCTGTTTTATAAATAGATCTACAGGTAACAGGGAAGTCCAAAATGTTAATGGTGGAAATCTGCTAACTTTTCCTCTGAGTAAAGCTTGTTTTAAACCGTGGACTGCCTTGGACTCAAGCAATACCTCCTTCTAAGGATTTTTGTATTTAGTTTCTGCTACTTTCTACCTAAGATTAGAGTCAAGATCTTTCCGCTCATTCACGTATGTTATGAAAGTACGATGTATGTCATGACATATTCTTCTCACCTTGCAATTTATGGCTACTACATGTATTAAAAGCTGGGTAAAAAAATTGCCTTAAGATAGGATAAAAATTAAAAAGCCACTTTATAATGGTTTCAGATAGGATTCAGAGAAAGTGTGCAACTCTGACATGTAATACATGGGTCACAGTAAAAGGTACTTGTATATAACTTTTCATGAAAAGTCAGATGCCTACTATATTTCCTAAAAATGTAATAGTATTCCTCCTATTCTGAAGACTTTAAACATTAAAATCCATATTATCTTCTAGTATCTAATGAGAACACTGTTCCAGCACAAAACAAGATATTTTTTCACCTTTAGTATTATTATTATAGGATGAATATTTGGACCCTAAATCCTACAGTGCCTTGCAGCCCAACCCTTATCTCCAACAATAGAGTTTTGTTTCTAGGCAGAAATAAATCACAAGTAAACACCTTAAGGCAAAAACAGAAAATGGGAATACTGGAGCTCTTCATGTTTCACCTTTCCCTTCTGTGAGTAGTTACATTAAAAATAGAGATGGGTCTGCCTGCTCTAATTTAAATGTGCATTTTCAAAACTACCAAACCCTAAGGGCATGTGAGTGTCAGGCTTAGCTCAGGTTTTAAAGAGTTAGGTTTTTACTACAAAATCTGAACCCAATTCATAAACAATTCCTGCATTAAAGCCTTCTGATTGTTTAGTGTGTGTTTTGTAAACAAGATGGTTTAGTTCGATTTTCAAGTTACCTCAGTTTACTGAAAAAGGAGTAATTTTTCACTGGGCTTTGACTTGATACCCTTCAAAATTAGAACTACTATGGCATTTCCGACTCTGCAGTCCCTCAACTTATAATGTGAAATATAATTGGGAATTTGATGCAGATATTGGCAGGTTTTCCTGCTTTCATATATTGGTCAAAATATCCAATAACTTAATATTGCCAAGGTTTCATCTGAAAACCAGATTTAACCTGGAAGTCAGAATCAGTCTCTGGATGAATACTGCCCTGTATCAGAACAGAGCAAATAGTCTCTCCTTAACTTTAGGAACCTATTGGCTGTGTTCCGCAAAGCAACAACTCAGATAACTACAGAATCAGCTCCAAAACATAAGCTCTATTTCATAGAATTTAATGGACTACAGCCTTTCACCCTACCTAAACACCACTGTGTCATTTTGCAGGGGTTTTTATCTTTGTTTTCTTTTCTCCTGCCTGCCTGTATACTGGCTCTTCTATGTGTTTGTCTATAGAACAGCCTTGTTGAATATTTTTCAGTGGAATGCCTATAAGAGCTAGCACATATTTTCCTAGCCTGGCAGAATTGCTTGCACATTCCTCTGCTTTTGGTACTATTCCCTTTTCAGAGAAAAGCTGTTAAAGCTTATTTCTCTTTACATGCATTCCTGAGATTAATCATGCCGTTCCTTGGCATGCTTTGTTAAGTGTAAAAATAAAAATCTTTCTTTTACAAACTGTTATTAGCTCAATGTATTCCTCCAACAATCTGCATAGTCACATGCAGGGTGATGTAAGTACACACAGCTTGCAACCTGAGCTGTCTATATGTATTCTACCCTTAGCTAAAAGATATAAATCTAGTTGTGCAATGTCCTGAATAAGAAATTTATTTTTTTAGTCTCACCACTTTCAGCCTGTCTAGAAATTTTCCACTCCATAGACACCTTAGAGCTTATATATATATATGCCTGTAATAAGCTCTGTAGCTGTACCTCAAAAAGTAATGCTCTGACAGGTGGCTCTCTTGCCAAGTGGTTAGGTGCCTGCAATAACATTTTCTTTCAATCAGAGCTCTCATACAGATGAGCCTGGACATTAAGTGCTTCCTTGAAATCTAAATAAGCTTATCAGAAACTTTTTTAATCAAATACATTTCGGGGTACATATTAATGTAGTGATTACTGAAAATGTTACCGATGTATGATGATAAAATAATACTGTTTCTTTCAGTGTTTAGGGTACTGAGTGTTTGGCATATCTACCTAAGTTTATTTTTTATAACAGTAAACATCATAGCTTTACTGTGATCACATTGTTTGTGTAAGCCATCTAAAGTGATAAAGGGTTTCCCTTCATCTTGCATTACTTCACTCTCCAAACTCCATCTGTCCTGAATGACAACCACCAACAGAACATGGTAAAACCAAGTGCATTCATACTGAAATTTCTATTCAGTGTTTGAAGGCACTAGATATATGCCAACTGTAATAACAACATATATCCCATAATCATTTATATTCTATATTTCAGTACTTGTTATAAATATTTTACTTCTTTTCCAGCCTAATTTGCAAGTTACATATATTTCCTCGTATTTCTGTCATATTTCCTTTTATAGCCGTGAGCCATATTTCTACTTTATCATTTCCTTTTAACTAGCCTGGAAGACCTTTCTGTATTTCAGTTACCTGCAGACTCACAGTCCTACAGAATAATCTTAAAATCAGAACTGAGGTACTGATGCACTCCTCTGCATGTTAATCCTGGCTATTATTAGAACACTATTAGAATATGAGTATGTAGGAATTTTCTGAAGTTTCCTTGATACATCAAGGCTCTCATCTTTCGTCTAGAGAAGTAAATGGCTTTGATCAAAGCCATACTGCAACCATTCTAAGTGTATAGTGTAGTGTAATGAGAAAGATACTTGCAGCCCTTCACATATTTTTCCGACACTATTCTAATGTCAAAGTAGATTCAACCTACACATGCTCTGCTATTAATCTGAGAAGGTTTCCATTTAAACTGAAGTTTCCATTAAAACTAGAACTCCTGTTCTCGTCTGACTTTCTGCACAACTTTGCTATTTGACAAGGAACAAAGCTCATAGGAGGTCATAATGATCTGCAAAGTTTGTATGCCTCTTCTTTTTGTTTCTCTGACTACTGCTAGAAGCTATGTGTAAGTCTTATTACAAGTGCAATTCCCATTATAAGATCTATGATTATGTTTGAAATATAGAATAAAAGTGATTTTCAGCTAATTATATCAGCTCACATGATACAAACATGGAGCTCCATATATTTGAAAATTTTTTATTAGCTTATCTATTTCTAGAGGAAAATATTACTGTTAAAGTACTAATTATAATTATTTAAAATTCACTTTAATCCATAAAGAACTTAAAGTCCTGTGATAAAACAGATTATAGCAGTCAAACATGCAGGAACAAGGGATGAAAGAAAATAAGCCCGCAGTTAAGAAAGTAATAGGATACAATATAAATTAGTTTTACAGAAAAATGAGTAATATTTTCTTAAGAAACTATACTGGATTATTTAGAAAAAGTGGTAAAGCTCATTTGCTGCATCTAGAAAACATAATAGGATTTGACTGCAGAGTAGCAATGGTTTCTCGTGGAAGACCTATGTGTTTTAATTTGCAAATCCATATTTGCCTTGCCCTTTTAAAAAACATTATTAATAAAAAAGCCACATATGCAAGTACAACTGATTCAGAAGAAGGTACCTAAACATGTAAAACCCAAGTTAGGCTACTGTCTTGGAAGAAATCTTGGAAGAAGGGTAAGAGCTATGGTCAAATAAAGAACACTAAAGCAATGTCTGAATGAAGTATATAGATAAGAAGAATGTTCACGAGACTACAAGAATTGAATTACAGTCTCTTCTCCATTAAAAATGAGAGAAATACTCTTCTTAAAAACCCACAAATTTTTAGCATAATTTGGATAAAATATTTTAAGTTTCACAGGAAAAAATGTTTCTGATAACATGCTTTTTAGACTTAACTGAGCACACTACCTCAAAAGTCAGAGGAGAAAAAAATCTTACATTTTCAAAAAAAGTAGGTGTTTTCTTAGATTATAATTAGACCACCTCCACTTCACTTAGTACTTCTTATACAGCTGCTAACAAGTTTTTGGAAGTTTTGATGGAAACAATTACAAGCATCTTTTGTGGCAGTGTCTCAGAAAAATGTATACTGAGCTAGGGCTTCTTAATCTATTTTCTTAAATCTAATCTGGCAGGATAAGGCTGAGTCACGATATGTACTTGTATATATACTTGTATTGTTACTAATGAGTGTGATCAATACAGTGTTTTCAAGTTCTGCTACAAGAATACCTTGGAGAGATCATATGGCTGTTAAAAGAAACATGAAATAAAAGCATAGAGCAGAAAACTTTATACTGAGACTCAAACAACAGAAGTAAAAGTCAAACAGATACTCTTGCTCTAATTAGAGAGTGAAGATGACTTTACGATACTATAGATGCTGTCCATTCATTGGGAGAAAGTGAATATACTGGATGTAGAAAGGTTTTACTATGTGCAGAAAGAAATCTTAGAGCCCACCAGACACTCAGCTCCGTATCCTGGCTTGTTTCCCAGCTCTTTGGCAATATGTTTACTTCATCTTGCTTTTCTCTTCCCTCCCTACAATGGGCTAAAATACTTGTTAAACTTGACAGTAAGAGCCATCCCTGTATGGAGGGGCAAGAGTAAGCTGCAATTTTAGCAGCTCTGCCTTTTGAAATAAAGGTTGACTCCTTTGTCTTCTTCCCTTGAATGAGCAAGTATAAAAGAGCCAATACAATTAAAAGAAAAAGCAAAAGTAACAATTGAAAGAATCATAGAATCATAGAATTGGCTGGGTTGGAAGGGACCTCAGAGATCATCAAGTCCAACCCTTGATCCACTACCGCTGCAGTTACCAGACCATGGCACTGAGTGCCACATCCAGTCTCTTTTTAAATATCTCCAGGGATGGAGAATCCACTACTTCCCAGGGCAGCCCATTCCAATGTTTGATCACCCTCTCGGTAAAGAAATTCTTTCTAATGTCCAACCTAAACCTCCCCTGGCACAACTTAAGACTGTGCCCTCTTGTCTTGCTGAGGGTTGCCTGGGAAAAGAGACCAACCCCCACCTGGCTACAGCCTCCTTTCAGGGAGTTGTAGAGAGTGATGAGGTCTTCTCTGAGCCTCCTCTTCTCCAGGCTGAAAAGCCCCAGCTCCCTCAGCCTCTCCTCATAGGATCTGTGCTCCAGTCCCTTCACCAGCCTGGTTGCCCTCCTTTGGACCCGCTCCAGGACCTCAATATCCTTCCTAAATAATGAGTCTTAACCAAATCAGGCAGCTGCCGAATATTAAAGTCAGACACTCTTAATAGGGAAATACAGAGCTGCAACTTCTCTGAAACAAACAGTACTACTGCTGACATATTTTTCTTGCCTGGGAAATATATTGATATCTGAATCATTAGCCTGTTTCCACTATAACTTTTTCCCTGGAATGGACTGCCTATATAAAAATTGGCAAATAAAAGTGCCAGAAAAATAATCAATGAAAAAACATAAGATTAATCTTTCAAGTTTTATTAATCAAGAATTTCTCACACTGCCATATGCTGTATCACTTTTTAAAGCTGTGAATTGCAAAAGCTTTCTTCTAAATTTAGAAAGAAATCAGGTAAGATGAATCCCACATAGTCACAGTGGCTTATAAACACACATGGAATGGGCACACTTTAGAGAATTAATTTCTAAAATACATCTTGTATTGGACCTATTAATAGTAAAGTGTTCTCAAAGAGACACTGTTCACAGCTAAGCAAGAAAACAAAATCAGGTTTTCACTGTAGTACCATACTAAATTTGCCACATTTAAGAGTTTCATCTCGAAATAATCACAGCATATTTTTGCTTTTTAATATTTTTACTTTTTTGTTCTTCCACAGCTCCTTCACTATATTCACTACAAAAGATAATGATTATCAAAACACAGGCTTGAGAAAAATACACTGATTTTTTTTCTGTTTGATTTTTGACACTAGGATGATGCCTTGCCAGGTTTCATCAGTTATATCACATTAGATAGTGAAATGCAGCCTGGTTCATGCAGCTCGCAGGGACTCATCACCTTTAATGTGTTTGCTGAAGAATTTAAAGGTATCACACAATCTTTGGACAGAATTCAAAGAGCTACTATATCAAAGATTGATTTTGTTGCATGAAGATAGAATTATTTTTTTTTTTTCCCTTTGGCAGACTTTTTTTAAAGAACATTTTTCTTGAGATTGCATGGAACATACAACTTCTAGCCCCAACTGGGAAATTTATGCTAAATAATTTCAGCTTCAAACTGAAGTCAAGATTGAAGCATAGATGTCTCATTATAGATTTATGATTTGGCTACAGATTATAAATAACACTGCAAAAAATCTTTTAGGGATACATAAATATATACGTGGTTATTCTAAGTTTTTCACAAATATTCATTTAGAAATCTAATACTATTGGCTTCATTCTGTGGAACAGTAATCTTCTTCTCTAACAAGATAACAGAAGGGTTAAACTAAAAAGGGATTCAAAGGATACAATTTTGAAACTAGGTTTTAATAGTCTCATTATAAGAAAGTTTACTAATGAAATCTGATTTCAAGACAAGCTTATTATCCAGTGATTAGAATCATCCCAGCTCCCTTAAATTACTTTTTAATAAACAGTAAAGATGACAATAATTTTCAAAAGTAAATTACTCTTTCAAATTGCAACTACAAAACACCTTCAAATGTTTTCTTAAAGAAACTGCCTGAAATGCTGGACGTTAGAATATCTAACGGAACATAATTTGCATTTATCTTTATAACATAAATGACAACATTAAGAACCTGATAAATTCTCCCATATGCATATTCTCTTTGTGATGTTTAAATGCCACCTAAATCTTTCTTTGGTGCGTAAGTAGTTAAAATCAATGGTTTTATTTTTTAAACCATAAAAGAATATTTCTAGTTCAACGAAAGAATTGAAAATTCAGTCCTAACTCTTGTTTATTTTTTATTTCAGCCACAGAAGGAAAATCAATTACTTATACAAAAAACTTGAGTAGTGAGATTCTCTGGTAGAACCGAACAAGTATACAGTAAGCCCTGAAACTCAGATGATTATATCAAAGCAGAATTAGCTTTTCCTAGCCTTTACTTTTTTGGGGTATTATTATTATTGTTATTGTTATTGTTGTTGTTGTTGTTATTATTATTATTATTATTATTTGGTTGGGTATAAATTCACATACAGCCAGCTTTATTTCTTGAATTAAGGAGAAAATACTGTTCTTTTCACAAGGGATAATCTTATATTCCATGCTAAGCAACACTGAATAAGTTTTCATTACTTCTGCTTTCTATACCATTGATGTCAATAGTTTCTTTGGGAACTCAAGCCACTTGGAAGTTAAAAACATCTGAGCAATCCTTTGCTTTTGAAGCCTGATAAGAAATATTACCATGACATCTACAACTTATGCTTATATTTCTCAATGGCAGGATATGTAATCTTCAGTGCAATTCGTAAGATATTTTATTTTTTAACTCATGATAGATACTCAGCCATCTCCTGTGTCAAATGTAAGATAACTTTCTCAGTATTTAACCTTAACTTTCTCAAATTCGAACCTCAGCAGGAGTCAGTATTGTTTTTTTCTTGTTTTACAGTTAATATCTTAGGTTTTATTATGGTAAATTTCTCATACAGTTGCTACCTCTGACAAATTGCTGCTGGCTCAACAAAACACTGATGTCTCCCTCTCCTGACCCTGAATTTGGTAAACTGGTAGAGTTTAGTTTATCATATTGGAAACTGCATCATCACTAAACTGTCTGCTTGTAAAAGACTTTAATTTTGGTTTAGCAGTATTAAAAAATATTGATTAGCTGTGGAAGATATACAGAAGTCAGATAGGGATGAAAGGGAAAGAAAGGTTATCCCACTGTAAGCAACAATTCTGAGGCTTATGAGGAAAGTTCAATCACAGCTTGACTCTGGACTTCCTGGATCTATTTTAAAGATATATCTGGATGAACATGTAGAAATACCTAACTCTTTTTATAAAGGGCTTCAAGTTCTTAGTAATGTGTTTCTTAGTTTTACAGACCAGAAAGGGATATCTTATCATAATCACCATAAACCAGAACCATTTTATACTTTCTATAAAAACAAATTTTGATACTAGTAGGCTGAGTTCAAACTCTGTAAAACAGACATTCCAAGATGTAGACTGACCTAAAGATAAACACAGCTGTAGGTCTGGAGAAAAGATGAAAAAAACCCAACAGTTTTCATCATTGTGAAGGGGCATGACCTCAATATATGCCATGAATGCCACAAAAATTGTTTAATGGTAAAATATTAACAGCCAAATCAAGGGTGGTCCTGCAGAGTTTAAATTCAAGTCTGCCTTTGGAGGAATTGGTTTTTAGATTATGCAGTATCTTTTGGTCGGTTAAGCAATCACTGATGATGAGATCTTCCTCTTCACTCTCCAGATTTAAAAAAAAAAAAATAAAAATGAAGAGCTCACATCAATTTAGAAACCTTATTAGTAGCGTACCTGTTACTTTCAGTCTGTCAGCTCCAATGACAATCTCATCTTCATCTGCAGAAAACAATACTCTTCCACCTTCACTTGCCCTCACTTCAAATCTCTTACACTGGGCCTCTACAGCATCAGCTCCTGAAATCCAGAAAGTAATGTTTAATGGTCTCACTTTGTAAGAAAAAAAGTAATAATCAGCACACATGGAATATCCAAAACATAAAGAATAAATGAGACTTCTGTAAAATACTTGATGTTATGTGAGCTTGATAGGTAATTTGTATTATAAAATGTTAATTTACAGAGTAACTACTTTACTATTGCATATCAGGATAGAATTTAGAGAAACTCTGAAAATCTCTATTTCAGTGTCATGTGTGGAAGCCAACACAAAAGCATAGAATGCACTTAAACTCTGAGGTCTGTAAATGCCAACGCAGAGAGAGCTTTCTGGTGTGTGCTCACCTTAAATAACATTTGTTTGCCAATGGTGCAGAAAGATGAGACTATTCCACTAAGACCACCAGATCAGCACAGCAGAAAGAGTATTTTCATTCAGTTATACACAAACTTGAATAGAATAAGAAACAAAGCAAACCCCAATGAACTACTATCTCCCAATTCATCTTATATTCTGTGAAAAAACCCTCCCAAATCTCTCAAAGTTCCAAACTCCTAAAATAATTCTATAATCAAGCAGACCTACTGAATGTCACTTACCAGTGCATTAAAAAATGTGTGCAGATACCAAACATCAGAAGAATTTACTATGTTTTTCAACTTACAGGTCTTATTTTTTCAATGTTTTACTCACTAAATTGTTTATGGGGTTTTGTTACAAATTTAACTAAACTTTTTTATTATTATTATTTGTAAGAGAAAATAAAGCACTAGTTTTAAAACCATATATAGCTGTAAGACAAATTACAAGATTTTAGGGAATAATTATCTGACAATTTTCTCACAGATTCTTAACCAGAATTCTAATGTACAGCTGGAATGACCCATCAATTTATATGGGTAAAAATTCCAGGGAAGTTATTATGAACAAAGGAATCCATGTGTGCCATTTCAGTTTATCAGTCTAGTTTATAGGTTTGTGACAAACCTGCTTCTATAATGTGGAAGGTTTCAGTTTAATATGCAAATGAAAATTACAAAAATATACAATAAATATAAAAACTGTGATGACTAATTTTGGATTAGGAATTGCCATAGAAGCCCTGAAGTTGCAGAATTGACTATAAAATTAAAAAAACAGTTCCTCTTACTTTCAGATGAACTAAAATTTGTACTATAAAAAAAATTATGGCTATTTTTTAATTTTAAAATGTAAAAAGAAGATGGAAAGGACTTATAAAAATACTTGTAATCCTCCATATACTTTAAACAATTCACACTGTCTTTTAAAAGTGTATTCTGGTATTTTCTTCTATTCTCTGTACAACTAACTGTATTGCAAATGTGATAATCATGTTGTTGGTTATGTTTTTTAAAAAATACTAAGTTTTAGAGAGAGAGAAAGGGACAAATTTCAGATAACATAATGTTAGCCACGCTACCTCTCACAAACATTCCAGGATGTTCACTAACAAAAGGTATAACTAAGACAAATTGTCCACCAGGATAAACACAATAACAATATCTATTCACCAACAGTTGTCTTAATTTGTCAATTACCCTTAACTACTGTCCCAAAAGTCAGTGGTGGTACCCCTAATAATATTGTCCCTCAGCATATTGGATTTTTTTAAATTTTATTTTATTTTATTTTTAAAGGCTAGTATTTAGCTAGTTGTACAATCAGGAAGGTTACTCTGTTCTTTTACACCATTCCAGATAAATATACCTTTTAAGAGAGCTATTGAATTTATGTATTTATTTCTTGTATGAATGCTTATTTAATGAAGCCAAATGACGTGCAGGCATTATCAGATCTCTGGTGAGTTCAACAGCCTGTTCTGTCTGGTGACAGAAATACAAGATGAAATTCAAAGGTCAATTTACCAATTCCTTCAATTTCACAAGTCTGCAATTATGTTAAACTTAAATGTTGTTTTTCAAAACAATTCCACTGCAAAATAAATCATACTGTTGTTAACGCCATCCAGCTACACTATGAAATCTGGATGACTGACTCGGATTACTGTAAGAACTGTAACAAATCAGATGGAAATTATTGACCACAACTTCCAGAGTAATTGTCAGCTTCCCGTTTCAAATAAGGATGCATGCTGCTATTTAGCCATTTTGTTAAAGTTGGAAGAACAATTGTGCCCCCTCTGTGTATCACTGATATTTTGCCATCATGTTCTCTGGAGCAAAAACCAGGCCTCATTCCAAGTTTGTTTTGCCCTAATAAAATTGTACACGGAAAGGATCAAAATCAAACAGCCTTGCTACAGTAAACAAAGAAACCTTTTACATTTTACACAAGCCTTTTACAATATCTAGCTTTTCTGAATTGATATCTACATTCTCACTGCTCTGTTGAGTATCTTTTTTAGAATTTAAAAAAGAAGCCTCTCATACTATCAAAATACTCCATTTTGATACAATTTCAGAATAGTACTCAATTTTGGTTTGGAAATACTTGTTCTTCATTTTGAATTATTTAGAAGGATTACAATTAAAAGGCACTAATTTAATGCAAAACTTATGAAGGCCATTTTAAAACTGACCTAAAATATATTGCTTAGAGGAAATATGGGAAGCAATAATTTTTCCTGTTTTAGCTACAAGACGGATTTCAAAATCTCAAAGCCCTTCTGGAATTGAATATTTATTTTTATGCACAATTCCAGTTTTCAATAATTTTGCAGATTTCTTCTCATCTAAGTTCTTAGAATAGAATGTATAACATCAATGAGTCTGCATTTTGAGTCATTATTGAGTCATTATTTGAGTGATAGATTTAAATTCTGTTGTAAAAGTAATTTTCAGTTAACAAGAAATATTAATTTAATTTTTAAACAATAAACTCATTTTTCAGGTTAGTTAACTACCAAAATTTCTGTGTGAAACTCGTGCCTAACGGAACATATTGTCACATATAGACAATCACAATAATCAGGATCACACACTTTAAATTCTTTAAACACCGCTATATATGATGCAAGTTATGGAAACATAATAACAGGGATGAACTTTTTAGTAAGGTTTGTTGTGATAGAACAGTGGCTAATGGTTTTAAACAAATCTAGACTAGAAATATGGAAGACATTTGCCATGATGAGGGTGGTGGAACTCTGGAACAGGTTGCCCACAGAGAAGTCAGGTGCCCTATCCCTGGAAACATTCAAGGTCAGGCTGGATGGAGCCTGAGCAACCTGATCTAGTTGAAGATGCTCCTGCCCTGTTGTACTAGTTGACCTTCAAAGGCCCCTTCCTACCCAAATTAGTCTATGATTCTACGAAATATTCCATTCAATAATTAGAGACAAAATAGTACAATACAACGTTTCTTTTCCTGGCCCAGGAGACCTGCTCTCTACCAGGGATGGGTTGTAAAGTGGAGACTCCACCAGTGTGCTGCCTGCCTGACAACAGCAGCAGCATCCTGCAGGGATACGGAAGCAAATCTGAAAAAGGTGGAATTTATCCTTGTTCTGCAACCATAGTTATGGCTCAGAAACCAAGGTTAATGACAAATAAAGTAATACTAAATTAGTTTAATCTTTATTTAATAGCTAATGATTGCTGAGCTACCTAAAAGTGAAATTATAAGTACTGTAATGCTGTTAATTTACACACTGAAAGTTGCTACTTTGTAAAGAAAAGGGATTAAGAGAAAATATGAGAGAAAACAAAGAGAAAAAAAAACCTGCCACATTCTTATTCATTATGTATCATTGCAAGTAACAGCCCATATCTCAATAACTGACTTCTAAAAATTGTGATGTATTTAGGAGAATATAGCTTTTTATGAAGAACAACAACACAAACCAACGAGCTGGAGGCTTCTACAAAGGAAGACATATTTTAGATGCTCTAAATTTGTGTTTCTTCAGCACCACATTGTATAAAAGTACACCAAGAATTCAGCTAGTCCAAAATATCATTACAGGATATATCTCTAGGTTTTATGCTAAAAGAAATGGCCTTTTACTTTGTGTTGCACTTGAGACTTAGCAGTGCATCACTTACTATTACTCACTCACTGCTGAAACAGTGGTTAGTGTATTCAAGCCACTTGAGAGATTACTTACAAAACATAATACATGTTAAGTTTGTCTCTTTGATGCAGAAGCAGATGTGAATGTTATGAAAATGATTTTGAAAAGTTAAACTGCCTACAGAGTAATCAGTTAAATCAAAATGGAATTCTGTTTCATTATGTTTTCATTTCCCAGCTGAAATGAGTAAGCAGTTGCATGTGAAACGTATTAGTGTATTATCTTCTTAGCTGTAATGCTAATGCAATGTTTTTGTTCCAAAAACACCCTACAAAAATACACATCTCATAAAGTGTCTGAATCTTGAATAGCACTACTAAAAAAATTAGAGAATCGGTTCTTAGAATATCATGCATGAACAAAGCAAATCTTTCAAAATCTTTAGCTTAAGCTTGTCGAGCAATCACACTATCCACTAAGCTTATTTTCAGCAAATCATATCTGCTTGAATAATGCATACTTCAGTTCAGAGGAACATGCAAAAAAAACCAAAAACAAAACCAAATTCTTTTTGGAAAGGTAATTTCTACTAAACACATGACTATCTGAAAAATCTTTCTAGCTGTCCTACTTTACACTAGAGATGCAGTCAGCTTCTGTCATCTTGTGTTCAGAAAAACTAATTCCTTGTTAATGGAGCTGCATAATAGTGAATTGTATTATTATGTTTCTGTGGAATTCCATAATTTCAAAGTATATGGATGAAAAAAGTCCATTTCATATTTACCCATATGTAATGATGGTTTAACACAGACTTGTTGCACAGCAGTTGCATAATCAAAACAATCATGAAATCAGCTACCTTAAAAAAGATTTAAAGCATAAAATGATTAATTTTAGTTACAGTGAAGACTTGTTAAATGAAAATGCTGGGCCAACCATACAATATTAATTCAGAATATTATAGTACTGTAAACGAGATTAACACTAATAGACATTAAAATCCAAGATAAGTATTGGGTCTATTTTGAGCTCATGGAGTGCATAGCTTGAATTATTAAGTATTTGATGATGTCAACAAGAATGCATGCTTTTAGCATTTTTTAAAATCAGTGATGCCTTGTACTATTTTATTATTATTCAGGAAAACAAATTATAACCACTAATTGAGATTATAATAAATACTACCAAGAACTCATCAGTCTTCTAAGATTAGGATATGTTTATAAAAATAAAATTTTAAAGATGGAAAAGTAAACAATCCATTTACCAAATACAATGTAATGCTGATTGGGTGAAATCTTGATATGGTAATTAACATCATCACATAACAGAAGTGTAAAATATTGCTGGTTGCTATGAAGAGCTGAGGTCAAATTTTCTGTATGGGATAACTGGGTGGCTTGGGTGGGGGTCTTCTTTTGGCATTACTACAAAGCTTACTGCTGTGGAAACTGCTGCTCCTCCTGGGTAGCATATATTGTTTTTTTTTTTTCACTGTTTGGAGAGAATGAACAGGTATAACAGCTTCCTGGCCAGTTTGGATTCATCAGCAGATTGAACCTCTTCTAAACTAATTTTGTTATGCATATTTTGCTTTATAATGCACTGTATCATGGTTTTTACTGTAGGAAAAGATATTCCGGTTTGATGGCCTTTTTTTTTTCCACCTGACTGTTTTCCACAAAGTTTACCTCCCTTCCAATTATCCATAAAATAATAGAAGTAATAATGCTTGTCTTATCCTTGTGAACATAAGAAATGATGTAGAAAGTCATTACTGTGAAAACAAGATTGTGGAAACGATTTTCCTAATAGCAACAGTTTCTACACAAACATTACTTTAGATTAATTTTTTAGATTTTTAGGACTATCTAACACTGCTCATTACTCAGCACACAAAATATGTTTGGGACTTTTAACATTAGAATATCATATGTATTTCTTTCTTATCGGTAAAGTGCTCCACCCCCACTCCTATCAGCAGCAATGAAACACAAATATTAAAACCAGGCTGAAGGTTCTTTGCCTTTTATTCTGGTCTGGTTCTAGACATCTACAATGCTTTGCCATTCTCACTTTACTGAAGCATAAGTTGAAACAGAGATGCATGAGTAATAACAACTGTCAGCAATACTAAGTAGGTAAGAAATTACTTTTTTTTTTCTCTTCTGTTGATCAAGATATTTTGTGTGCTGATATGAGATACATACAAACACCAGCAGTTTCATATCTGCCTGGTGAACAAACCAACCTTCCATAATCACCTGGCAGACAACAAACTCAGACATAGAAATAGATAAGAATTCAAGCACTTTAAATTTAATATAGGGTCTAGAATTCAAAGACAATTACCATGAATTCATGATCTTTTTAAATGGAAAATATAATGAATTTCAACATGCTCTCTCCTGATTCTTCAATGAGAAATGGGTAATACAAGCATTTATTAAATGGAGGGTGTTTTTGGATTACAAAGTTACTTTTATGAGAATGTGTTGATGCTTCTGAGATTGGAGATAAGAGAGACAAAGCATTTTTAATAAATATTCAAGCCCCAGCCCCAGTCTGAAATCAATATTTTTCTAAATATCAATCTCATATAAACCTTATAGAAATTTTTCTTAATATTCATGGAAATGTTAGTTATATTATTTTGGCCACCAGAGGTCTCAGAAGTTTTTCAGTGAAGGCAAATGCAATAATGCAAATGAAAGACTTGTAACAGTTAAATAGAAGAATAAAGAGAGCTTTTAGCTGAGAGCCAGACATCTACACAAGCAAACGTTCATGGCAAGCAGAACCTGTTATGTGTTCTGTTTGCTGAGGGAGGGAAGGGACCATCTCTATTGTGTGAATACAGGGTGAAAGTAGCAGTTAATAAAAAACCCTGGTTGGGTCAGTTAACAGTTGCTGGACATGTTATGGAGACATCAGGGAGATACTGCTTTTAGGAGAGGTTGAAATTTGAGTTTTCCTGCTCTGAATGATTACCTGTTCTGAATGTTTCCCATTCTGAATGATGACAAGGGAAACTAGAGCAAGTGACAGGCCAAAAGAGGCAGTGCATGTATTTGTTACAGGTTTTTTTGCATGAAACTACAACGAACAATACCAGCCATCAATATGAATTATTAGCTTGGGGATAAACCACATATATATACACATAGGAGAAATATATAGGAATAAAGCAAATCAGGCAGAACCATCTGAATCAGACAACAGGTTTGGCAGGAGCATGGCTTTAGCTTTTTCACAACCTACAGACCCACTTGCATAAAGAAAAGATAAGTAATATTACAGGTTTATGACTTGGTCAAATGGAAACTCATAGGAAAATTTCGCCCTCTTGGACAGGTATTACAGAAACTTACATTGCCTGTCACTGTAGCAATGGATATAATATATCCTTCCCTCAGCCTGCCGTCCTGGTGCTTTCTGATGGTGACACTCCAGGTATGAAAATACATATATAAGTTGCATAGAAGTTAGAGCAGAGAGCATTCTCCATGCTATGAGGCTGCAACTGCAGAAGAGCAAACCTGTGCTTTTCCTGTGCTGGCTGGGATGGCTAAAAGTATCTTCACTCTCTGCTCCTGTGGCTCAGCTGACAGGCTATAACTTTAGCTATAGCATCTTAAGCACTTATATGGGTCCTTAGATAAAGAAGCTAAGCAAGCCAAAGGAACATACACCAGGCACCCAATTGTCTGTATAAGACTTCAGACTATGTTTTGACCTATTTATAACCTAAATAATTTCATTTTATTAAAAAATGAGCTAAATATTTGAATTGAGGCTTTTCATGAGTATAATGAGTCTCACTTGACTGATTTCTTATAATACTATTATAATGAAATATATTACAAATATAAAAATATATGTAAATAATTTATTAGAAATATACCTAAAACCAAATTAAAATGGCTAAATTAAAAATTAAATTATTAAACAAAATACATCTAAAGTAAGTAGTAAAGATATTAAATCATAGATAAATATATGTTAATTTTTATTATCAACCTTCTTATGTCATCTTTCCTATGGATGTTTTTGTCTGTTGTCCAGGAAGCTTTTGTGACATCAGTTAATAGCCACATTACATTAAATTCATCTTATCTATGCCTTTAAGTAAAATTTCACAGACAAGTTCATGCAAATGCTCAGTTCATGCAAATGAATTATTACAACTCCAATGTATTTTGGAGTACTTCAAAACCAGAATGGCAATTGAAAGCTTAACAATTTTTCTTCCTCATGACGAATACAACCTGAATAGTACTAAATCCTAAGAGATTTTTTCAAGTTTTCAGCATTACCTTCAGCCTTGGAATTTGTAGCTTTCTGCAGTGTGAGTGGTTTTTAAGCTAATTATATACCTTTTGGAAGCCAAAGTTTACAGAAGCAGTCTGTGCATTATATTTCCACCTAAAATTAGTGGGAGAGTTTCCATTGTTTTTCTTAGCTGACTTAGGCTACTTTTACATTATTTGCTCACTATTTTTTTAATGAAAATCCAAAGCTGCCTGCTAAGTAACGGAAGCATAATATTTACAGTATTTTCAACTGAAAAGAAATGAGAGTAAAAACAAGACAGAAAAGTACCTGGTATGAGATAACTGACTCCATTCTATGCTTAAACGAACAGCACATTCGAATCAACTACCAAAAGCACACACAGGTCAGTGAGGGGAATATGAAATTTCTTAATTACATAGATGAAACTCCAAGACAAAACAGGAATTTTGCATATCTCTTTGAGAAATAAACCATCTTGCAGATCATAAGGTCATCCATTACTCTGTTTCTATTTCTCATGATACATTTCCTTTAACTCAGACTTTTAGTCTGACATTTCTACTGAATGTTCTAAAAATTTCCCAGAAAGTCTACTGGAAATGGCCTATCTGTAAATCTCTACATTGCTTTTTTCTTTGGTTAAAGTCAGATCTGATGTTTGACCTCTGTGTATCCTTGGAGACCTTATCTCACATCCACATATTCTTTAAAATAATTGTTAATACCCCAAGTATTTTTCTGCTGCCTGCTTTATCATTCTGAGTTGAACAGTGCTGGAACTGATAGTGAAATACTTTCATGTCTCATAACTATTCCTTACCTTTTGTCTTCCTGATTTTACCCTGTGACCTTTTCACTAACTGTTACATATCTTACATTGTGAAGATTTAAAAAGAAAGATATCTCAGTTTTATATTTCCTACTGGTAATGTTTTCTGCAGGCAGAAGACAGAATTATTCTGAAATCTGTTTATCTTCTGTAGGTATTTTAAACATTTTTGGTGCTTTATTAATATAATTAAAAGCTAACAAATATTTCTACTTGTATTCTTTAAACACACTTATTATTCAGGGCTGAGTTTTCTCTGCCTACTTTTTTTTTTATTTCTATCTTTTTTTTCCACTCTGTATTTTATATAAAAAAAAAATAAAAATTCCCAGATGCTTTTGGCAGTTTTCCATGGACTTCAAATATAACCAACCTATTGTGATGAGAAAATATTGTATAATACTATTCACAATGTACTAAGTAGAGCGTTAAAAGTTTTTTGAGTGCAACTTAAACTTTTTAAAGATTAATAATTGACATCACATTTTGAGAGAAGACTGAAACAAAAGATATGAGCCACCAAAGAACCTAGAAATTTTCTTTGAAAAGAAGGTAAAAAGAAGTTTTATGTTCTTAAAAACTGAATTAAACACAGATAGTTAATAACATAGGGAGGACTGGAAAATGCATTTTTTCCAAATTTCTCAGATTTTCTGGTTTAGCTAGGAGAATAGAAATACACTGAAGTAATCTATGCAAAAGGTGCTAGAAATTCATATAATCACACTTTATCTGAGAAAGATTTAATGATTTAATGAAAATGAATGTACAAAATATTAAAAGATACACAATGGCTACCAGCGGATGTTTCTGGGTAGTAAAACAAGAGTAAAATATTATAGTCTTATTACTAGAAAATGATGATTTTATACCCTTCTGCTACTTTTTTGCAGATTTTCAAACTAGCATCCACTATGATGACAGAACAAGATGAAGGTGGCTTAGCCCAGCTCTCAGGATTTTTATATTATCAATTTAGGAAATTACTTGCCTCTTTGCCCTTGGCAGTGGGACAAAAGCCAGGAAAGCTTCAGAAGCAAGAAAAAAGATGATTTTGGCTCTTAGCTTCTAGAAGAGTCTTGTCTGATTAAGGTTCTCAGTAGAGTTCAATGTTGACTTGTAACACAGAAGATACAATTCAATTCCCAGATACCTCAGATTCCTACCCTGCTGGCACTTACATTCTGCATCTTAATCTGTGATTTGAATCACTCACAGATTGTCATCTTTCAAATACAGCACTTAAAAAAGCTACGTTGATACCCTTAGGAGTAGGATCTAATTATAATGGAAAAAGTTTTGTATCACAGGAAAATCTGATGTGTCCTTAAAGAAATGTATGATTTTGTGAGAAGAAATCTAACCTAGATGCATATAGATGTATAAATTCAGAGGCAAGATCTGCAGCAGAGGTGGAATTTTTCTCTGGACTTGCTGAAAGCTTTTGCTTAGGAAATCTGGCAAGCCAACTAGAATTATTCCCCCACTGAGAAAAACAGATGTGGTAAATTAGCATCTGGCTTCATACATAAATTCCACACAGAGATAAAGTTAAAACCAGCCAATGAAAACAAACCAAAACCCCCAAAAAAGCAAGTAAAGAACAATAAAAAACCAAACTAGGGACAGAGGATAAGCAAATTTCCTTTCCTTCTTAAAAGGAAGGTGACTGTGAGAACCATCCTGTCATCCTCTTCCTTAACAGAAAACTACTTTCTACATTCCAGAAGCAAAATATCTAGGAAGCTCTTAGTGCCTGACAGCTTCAAAGTGGTAGTGTCTAGGTGCCTTGTGACAGAAGAGCAACAAAACATCTTCTCTAAACAAAACATCTGTCCATAAAATCACAAAAAGAAACTCAGTAAGTTTTGTGACTCTGCTGTTGAAACAATTGCTTATAAAGGCAACGTTTTCCTTAATTCTGATTTGGAAAAAATGTTCACTAGGTATTATTTTGATCTATAAATGATCTCAGTGATTCAACAAGGGAGAATTATTCCCAGTGACTAATTCATTTCAGATTTATAGAATGCTTTTTTCTCACATGAAGAAACCTAGTTGAAATTTTAAAGTATTTAATCATATATTCAGTTCCATCTATTCATAATTCAGCAGCAACTGCAGTAGTTGTCACCATAAGAATAACCTAAGGATAAAGAGGGTATTTTCAGATATTTACGTATCTATTACAGAAATTCTAAAAATCCATGTTAAACATACCTTTAAATGCCCTGTACACACTTAACAGAAATTCCATCATGACAGCTCTGTCAATAGCACGATTTAACATTTCTAGTATTGGCATAATATGGGATTTGAAACTCCACACTGTTGACAACAAACCATGTTTAATTATGGATATGAACCAGTATTTTCCAATGTATTATTCAAGTTTTGGTGTTATACATTGGAGTTGGTTTTGGAACTGCATATTTTTATAATACTCAGAGAAGCAGTACAATAAATAGAAAATAAACTTCAATATTAGTGTTTTTAAAAACACAAATTAATTGTAGCATGACAGTGAGATGCAACTTATGATCGTCTAGAGACATGCAAGAAAAAATTTGAGAAAACAGGGTTATTTATTCATTTTTTTAATACTAATGATCTAGTTATATGAAACAGAACTTGTGATCTAAGAGGTTCATGAGCTTGTATGGATAAACAATTTTCGTGGAAAACCAGACAAATGTTTCCAGGCCTGACTATCCACTTGCAAAAATCTCTTTCACATAGAGAAAAAGGATGATTTCCCATTACAGGCTCAGTAAGATAACTGATAGACCTCAGACTTTCAAAAGATAACATAGCTGAATAAAGATTCCAAGTCTTCAATAAAATTACTCCTCACCCTTATTTTGATAAATCTCTTTGCTGTCACTTCAACATTGTAAGCAGCAGCAGCATGCTGTTGAGTTCCTTCTTCCAAATGTTCTTTGTAGCTCTGAAGTAATGGAGAATATAAAAAAAGTTCTCTTTTTTTAATTTTTGAAATTATGTTTTTGTATTTAGTAAAGCTTAAAAACGGCTTCTCTTTTATTTGCCCCTATTTCGCCCTTCACCTAAGCAACTCTTTTTTGAATAATATATTGTTACAGCTATTAATGAGCTGTCTGAATATCAGGAAAAAAAATAAAGTGGTAAAAATAAAATCTTTATGTCCTGTCAGGGACTTGCTAAAGGTCCAGATGCTCTAGGTAATTTAACAACGCTTAGCACCCAGCAGCAGCTTTTGAATATCACAATGGATGCACAGCACCTGTTCTTGCAGTTAAATTAAGTATTAGCAGTTGATAAATCTGACGACAAAAAATGAGAATCCTCTTTTGAAGATGTATGCTGTAGCCCTCAAAACCTACTCAAATATCTCTAAATAATGTCTATTTGTTTGGTTTCTGGCATCTTTCTCATACAAAAAGAAATCACCTCTCTTTCCCTGCTCTGGACATTTGAGTAGTACTTATGCTGTCTGTACTGGCCAACAGTGTGTGGGTAACAACAGCAGGACAGATGGCTATGGATTAATGTTTAAACAGTAACACTTCTCTACAACCATGAAAACCACTAATGACCTCTTTCCAAAAAGGCTCTACATCTACAATTAAATACAACCACTGTTCACAGTTCCATGTCCTCTAGTATAGAGGGCATATGGGAAAAACCAAACAAACAAAAAACAATACTGAGGATAAAATATTTGAGAACTGAAAAAGAATACCCTTCTCCCCAGTTTTCAGCATCAGTTTTCTGGAAACAGTGGAAGCATCCTGACTTGAATTTAAAATACAATGAGGTAATATAAAAAGCCTATAAAGCAGAAAAGAAGAGGAGGACTGCTGTACTGCCGGAAAAGTAGCTGTTAATAATTAAAATCTGCTTCAGTGTACATGTGTTCTTACTACAGATTTCTAGAGTCAAAGTTAGCAGTGAGATGAAACACTGCAGCACTGAGCTGAGGTTCATCCCTAGTGTACTGGTGATCCCTCTGCACAGGGTAAGCCCTGCACTCTTGCTCGTCCTCATTTGCTGCCTGGATAACACTGATTTAGTGTTCCCTTTCATTGCTTTTCCATCAACCCTAAAGTGACAGGGGGTACACATCATTAGCTATTGCCCTCTCATGAGAAAAGAATCCTGTGTCTGCAGCTTTTCCAAAACTTTACTGTGGGAAGCCAGCACGCTGCCAGTCAGTCCTCTGTGTGTCTGGCTATTCCTGCCAGCACCAGCTGTCAGCAGCTGGGACTTGAGGCATCACTGGAAGCCCAGATTCCAGCAGGCTGACTGAGAAATTGTCTGCTACTTGTCCTTCTTCCTCCCCTCTTTGGATGTATTTTGCACTTCTTCAAAAGAATCATAGAATACCTCAAGTTGAAAGGGACCCATAAGGATCAGAGTCCAATTCCCTGCTTCTGCCAGAACTACCTAAAAATAAACCATATGACTGAGAACATCATCCAGACACTCGTTGAAATCTCACAGGCTGTAGCCACTTCCCTGGGCAACCATGTTTCAGTGACAAACCACTCAGTGAAGAACCTTTTCCTATTGTTCAATCTGAACTTTCTCTGACACAACTTCATAACTTTTCCATATGTAAAAAAAGAAATGTCCCACTTCAAGAAAAGTGGCTCAATGAAAAATTTTATAGTGACTATATGCAAGCAAATTGGAGCAGCTGCAGAAGTAAAAAGCACACTGCTCACTGGCTGCATACACCTTCAAAGATTTCTAAAGTCCAAACCTTAGAATGCATGTTTTGACTTTGAAAAGACATCTTCTCCTCCATGTGCTTGTCCTTTACAAACCAGCTCTAGATTACAAGAATAAAAACGTATCAGAAAACACGTACTGGACTGTAAAATTCCTTCAAAACATAGATGATGAACAAACTTAGAAAAAGAGAGAGAAAATAACCTGTGTGTATTTTGTCTTTGACTAATAGTCTTCCATCTATAATATTTGTAGTAATGTTCTAAATGTACAACGTGTTTTTCTTTATGTCTGTCATAGACAGTACAAGGTGCTTTCCTCATTAAATTGATACAACTTCAGATATGAACTAAATCAAGCTACACCCTGTATAAGAGGTAGAAATAGGAACCTGAGCTCAGACTGAGGGAAGGAAAAAGAAAATAAGTTGGGTCAAGATTCAAATGCCAAAAACTTTTATTCTGAAGAAGACAGAAAAATGAAAATATACTGAATGCAGAAATAAGAGGAAGAGGTCTCAAGATCCCAGCTCTGGAAGTACTTCTGAAGTGTTTAAATAGTTTAACAAAAAGTAATTATTTCTAAGATTCAGATAAAATTATGTATAACATGCTTGTGAGGATGTTAAAGCAAAGAGTTTTATATCCACAGCAATAGACTATCTTTGCTGTGCTTTTTAGGACCAACAATGTAAAGGCACACTTATCTCTGAAATAACCACACAGAAATTGTACAGAATTTAATTTTTGTCTTACTGCTGCTTATGTTTTTGTTTACTCATGGGGGATTCTTGACATATCAACTGACACGATATGCAGTTGTGTTTCAGGAATGCAGTTTCAGGTTAAATAATGGCCATACCTACCAGGAGAATTAGCACTTAGTCCAAATAAGTGACAGAGATATAGCTTGATGCTCTTTATTTTTAAAGCACAGTTTTCGTATGGCAATTCATAGGGGAGATGTAAGATTTATTTTACACCTCAGGGTATTTCAAATACTAAACAGCAGTGTAACGTGTGTCTCTGCACATAACATAAATAAGAGTATCTTAAAGATATGAAAGATATTGTTTAAATATTCGAACTGTACCTAAAGGACTAGCAGTGACCTGAAGTACTGCAGAAAGTATCTTTCAAAGAGATTTTATTACCCAATACAAACTGTGTTGCAAATGGTTGAGGATGCCAAGTATATTTAATAGTTTTATGAGTTAATTAAGTAATGGATATATAAAAAAAAGTATTATTTTTCAATTCAGTTAAAGCAAGGACTAGTAACAAGAGCCTAAGTTCACCACTGTTGAATATCAAATGTACATATGCAGATTAACACAGAGAATGATGCAAGTAATTTACAAGTGAACCAGAAGTAAAAACTAAAAAAGAGTAATTTGCAACTGGTTTTACTGGTCCATTAAATATTACTCCCTCTTGCTGCTGAACCAAAACAAAGAGGCTTTGTATTATTGGAACATGCCTTAAACAGAGTTGCTGGTGAAATATGGATGAATTTCAAATAAATAACAGGTTAATTTTTAAAAGGCTATTTTGGCAGGCCCATCAAAGTGCTGGCAAAGAAGTTTCAGCCAGTTTTCAGAGTTTCATATTTTCCTAATATTGTACTTCAAGATAATTAATTAATGGGAGTAGATTCTCATGGTAACTTAGCCAAAGTAATTAAGAGTATATCTGAATATATTTTACGTGAGCTCCTATTGCAAAACCTGTTACAGCACAGATGGTTTGTAAAAAGACTTTTCCAGAGCCCAGACAGACAGAAACAGAGGTAACGTCACATTGCACTGTAAATTATGAGAAGGGATGAGACTCAGATTCCAGCTGGGCATTTCAACTGTTATGAGCAGCATGGCTTGCTTTCTGACTGCCTCTTGGCTCATCTCACACGTTTTGCCAGGAGGAGATGTAAAGCCATATGGCCTCTCAGACACTGCTCTGTCGTACCTTCTGCAGTGATTCCTGAAGCTGAAAGACATCCTTTAACTCTGCAACTAAGTGCAAGGTAGCTAGCTTGTACTAAAAAAGGGCATGTTATCTTGCATCTACCTCTCTTTAAAAAAATCTGACAATGGATTAATACCACAAACCAGAAGATGAGCTGTATTCTCACCTCCAGATAAGCTGCAGGTATTCCTACACTTGGAAAGAGTGTTCAGCTGGCTATAAAACTTTGATAAGAAACATTCTATTGTAAAATGTGTATACTCAGAATGTATATTTTGCTGTATAAGTTATCTAAATATTCTCTAAATTGACAGCAACTGACTTAAAACAAGGGAAAACACAAGATAACAGAATAACATTAAAGAGGAAATTCTATTTCAGGTGCAAAAGTACATGAAAAAATTTAAATGATGCAAGCAATTGGCACAGAAATCACAGTTTCTGTGTTCATTGTTTCACATTAGAAAATGAAGGAATGACTTCACTAAAGCTAGAAACTGGTGCAAAAATAAGAAGAGCCTGACCAACGATAACATGCCACAAAATCACCTCCATTTCTAATTTCCACACGTTAAAGTTGCTTTAAGAAAAAAAACCAACTTTTTTTTAGCTAAGGTACAAAAGAGAATGTTGATAAATAGATAACTGATTAATCTGATTTTGTTTCTAAAATATATCTTCTTAACACTATTCATAGTTCTACTGCACCACAGTGGTTACAAGAGCAATTCTTTAACAAGAAAATAAGACTAGCAGAATGTTTATTTTAGATTTTTGAAATGTCAGTCTAGTTTGAGAGTACAGATAGGCAAATCTCCCTGATAGGGAAAGGAAAAAGCCATTATTTCACGTCCTCACAGTTAAGTTCTGCTCCATATTCTATAGAATCATAGAATGGTTTGGGTTGGAAGAAGCCTTAAAGATCACTTAGTTTTGACCGCCTGCCTTTGGCTAACTCTAACTAAATCTAACTAAATCTAACTAACTCTAACTAAACCAGGTTGCTCACAGCCCCATACAACCTGGCACTGAACACTTCCAGGGAGAGGGCATCCAAAACTTCTCTGGGCAACCTGCTCCAGTGTCTCATCACCCTCACACTGAGGAATTTCTTCCTAACATCTAATCTAAATCTATCCTCTTCCAGTTTAAAACCATTAACCCTTGTCCTATCACTACATGCCCTTGTAAAAAGTCCCTTGCCAGCTTTTCTGCAGGCCCCTGCAGACTATAAGGGTCTCCCCACAGTCTTCATCTCTCCAGGCTAAACAACCCCAATTCTCTCAGCCTTTCTTCATAGGAGAGGTGCTCCAGCCCTCTGATCATCTTTGTGGCCTCCTCTGCACTCGTTCCAACAGTTCCCTGTCCTTCTTGTGCTGAGGACTCCAGAACTGTACTCCAGGTAGTGTCTCATGAGAGGGGAGTAGAGGGGGAGAATCATCTCCTTTGACCTGCTGGCCATGTTTCTTTTGATGCAGCCCAGGCTACTTTTGCCTTTCTTGGCTGCAAGCATACGTTGCAGGTTCATGTTGAGCTTCTCACCCATCAACACACTCAAGCCCTTTTCCTTCAGCTTGTTCTCAATCTGTTGTCGGCCCAGCTTGTATTTGTGCTTGGGAGTACCCTGATCCAGGTGTGTGACCGTGCATTTGGCCTTATTGAGCTGCATGAGGTTGGCATGGTCCCACCTCTCCAGCCTAAGTCCCTCTGGATGGCATCCCTTCCCTCCAGTGTTTTGACCACACCACACAGCTTGGTGTCATCAGCAAACCTGATTTTCTGATTCTATGATTTCAGGCTGCTGTGTATGCGAAGATGAAAAAATACATAAACATTGTTCATCCATTGTTACTTAAACATGTTAATATTCCATTGTCTTAATAGATAATTATTTCAGCTTCATAAAAATCTTAAATAAGCAAATGTCTGACAACAGGTACCAGAGATCTAGATTAACACAAGTAACAAGTTCTACCACAGGCAATTCTAAATTCAAGAATGTTTGAAATGTTGTCTCATGCTTCATATTTTATTTCACATCTGTATGTTGCAAAGGGAACTTCACAGACTACATTCAGGTAGCAATTTACTGTCATCACCTCTCAAGTGAAGGGGTAGCAGGATGTGTTACCTAGTTGGGTATTGGTAGATATAGACACAGGGGATTGGCACATGTGATACAAATAAGAACGATGAAGGAGACCATTTCCATTCCCAGAAGTTTCCATATGCATAATGTCTAATGTCCAATAGTTTCTGCAAAATAACCTGTGTACTTGTGGTAGAACACAGTGAGGAAGCAAGCACATTTGAAAAAAAATCTCAAATACACAACCTAAATTTTGTGATAAATGGATGGAGTGTCATCAAGTTTAACAAGTTATTTGAATGGCTATCCCTTTTAGTGCTGTTATCAGTCATACCAATGCTGTAACTGAAAACTATACATCTGCCTGCTATTTTCAAAAAGTAATTACAGAAGTGTGATATAAATTTCACTGGTATTGCAATAATTTTTCTCAACTTGCATAGCTCTAGACATCTCAGTGAGCAGAGCTCCAGGTTCAGGAGCTCTCTAAAGCTGTGACTTGTAGAGCTCTGGACATCTATGAGAATTATGAATCTTTCTTAAATAGCCCAAAGCTTAGCAAAAATGAAATGCACATTTTTGCACATTTGAGATATCCTCAGGGATCTTTAAGAATGCAAAAAGGTCAAGCAATAGCTGCAAAGCCTGTCAGAAGCAATAAAATAAAAGAAGAAGAAGAAAAAAAAACCTCATGAAAAAATGAGAAAGTTGGTGAAGTAATAATCAAATCTGAATATGAAGTTATGCTAAATACACATACGGGTTTCAAATGTCATCTTTCAGCCATACTTAATTTGATCCCTTTAGCATTTGTCAGCCTAATGTACCCCCCATTCCAAACCAGGCAGAGCTATACGTGATCTGTGAAGACAGCACAGGAACAACAGACTTTTGGCTTGAGGTGAGCAACTATTTTGCATTTGTAAGACTGGCAGAAAAGAAGCAAATAATTTTCCATGTAGCTTTAACCTATGGGAACACTGACTACAGAGAAAGGGTTGTTTCAAAGTAATTGAGTAGAATGCATGCTGCAAAGGGTATTGCTAAGTAAGGGATGGGAAGAGAGAGATGGGACTACTTGTTCTTATCTAGTTGAGATACAAAAATCTGTGGATGGTCATCTTTACTCTGTAGATACACTTGATGTCACTGCTACATCTGCTCTGCTAGTCTTAAATGGCATGTCTGAAATTGAAGGCTGTAGAGTCCTTTTTGAGATCAAGATACAAACTTGGCAGTTTCCTGACCATATGTCATGAATAGACTGGAGCACAAACCTACGTTTCTAACTCACTTGGTACAGATCCCAACAGAAAGTGTTGCTACACCTGTGACTGTCTCTCTGTACAGTTTTCATTGTGAATAAAAATACATTGTATTGTAATAATAGATGCATCCTTGGTATTGTAAGATCTGGAGACATGAATTCACAACATTTAAACATGTAGCCACTGAATTATCCCGTACTCCTAGCTATCTTTTATTTTTCTTTTTTCTTTTTTTCTTTTTTTTTATGTACTTTTTCTTTACTTTTCCTAGATGAGGTATGAACCAAAAATGTCTTAATGATGCACTTTACTGAAATACTTTGTGTTCCACAGTTACTCACAGAACTGCAAATCTGTTATCAAGGCTTTCAGTGGAGTTTTTTCATCTCCATGGGTGATCATACAATATTTTTCCTCCCAGACCCAGTTTACACTAATCTACCTTCCAGTTTAAAATCAGATGCTCTTAAGGCAGTCCTAATCTTGCATAGTGCAATTCCAAATACTAAGGAAATAATTTTAGTTGTCCTAAAATTGGACATACCAACAATTTGAATGTCAGAGATGAGAGACCAAGCTATTTATTGCCTTGAAACATCACTTATGTCCTGTCAAAGACAGGAAAAATGCCAATGATATGACACGTGCAGGAAGTGCATCATTAGCTACCAAAATGCAAGGGCATTCTTCTTTCTTTTCAGAATGTTTCTACCATGCATAGAAATTTGTATTTCAATGCCTCACACACAGCTGCTTCAGCATCTAGCAACAGTGAAGGGACAAAGAGCATTTCTGAAGAACGCAGGGACTTTCCATAGCATATTACAGCTAACAGAAATAAATCTTTTCTGATGTTAGCAAACCTGGAACAGAGAAGTCCCCTTCCCTTAACTCAGCAGTTATTTCCATGATTCTACCTAGACAAAAATTTAAAAATTGTCTTTCTCTGCTCTATACAACAAAATATTTTAGAAGGGTAAGAATAATACATTTTGAATTTTACGTTCCTATTAATTTCTTTAATTTCCAATAGGACAATGTTCAGGCTTTTACTGATTGTACTGGTAGTTACGAGTGCCTGTACTAAGTAGGAAATATTAAATATTAAACAATAAAATAAGGAATATTTTATATGCATTCAATAGTGCATGAGGAATTTATAAAAATTCAAGAAGATTTTTATGTTAATATAAGAAAACATAAAGGCAATATAGCCATCATGGAAAAGAAAAGGAAGATAAAGAATAAGAAATAATAAAAATACAGTATTGCAATTTAGCGAACTTCCAATCTCCAGACACTCTGCACCAGCTGCACACCAAGAAGCTTACAGGTGCTCACTCTCATGATGGCAATGTAAGAACACATGTTTTCTTCAGGCCTTCATGTTTTTAGAGTATTAACCTCTAGTGTGATGTCTTTAAGTAGGTCAGTCTCAATGCACTTGCATATATTTTCAGTGTTGGATTCACTTAGCATGAATAGTGTTAGCAATCACAATACCATATTTATTTCACTCATTGTGAATGTTTGCCATGGGCATCTCACCTTTTAGCAATTACCAGCTGAAATGGAGGGTTTTAATAATAGAGCTACTAGATGAAACAGAACTATGTTCCATAAACACACCGGGCAAGTACAATATGGCTAGAACAGGTGTTAGCTTAATTTTCCTCATCTGTAGCTGCTAGCAAGTCTGGTTACCTTTGCACACTTATTTGATGTGGTCATTCAGGGAAATCAGTGCAGATGGTGTGTCACTCTGTAGGCACTTGCCAAAGATTTTTTACAACTTGAAGCCACTGTCTCCAGCCATTATGAAAGCTCAATTACAAATAGAGTTTAGCTAAAAACTATTTGTGAGCACATCCTCGGCATTAGAGGAAAACGGAAGGAATAAAACAGTTTTATGCAGGAGTATGAAATATGTTTTGCTGAAATTTTTTTTAAGTTTTTTTATTACACCTGTCCCCCCCAAAAAAACATGTTACATTAAGGTGTATTTTAACTATTCTGAGCCATTTCCACTTCCTCTGCTTTCAGTTAATGCTGAATCTTGCTTTTATGATCCACTGAATGCACTGGGTTTTGTATGAGGACACAGACTAGATTTTTTTCTCTGACTATTCAGCAATCTTTTACCTGCAATGTTAATCAATGAAACCTATTCATAAAGATAAATTGATATACATGACAGTCTTATAAAGAACACTCACCTACTGTCAGTTGTCCAGTTAACTGTCCCATGTGATTTCTTGCATTCACTGTTACATTTCTGTCAGACTGTAAGACCAGCGGGCTATCCTGGGAAACATGTATAAGACAATACATGAGAGAAAAACAAAATTTAGGTAGAATTAAATTAGAATTAAATATAAACATGCATGCTGAGAGGGGAGTTGTGCCAAATATAACAGCTTTTAAAAAAGAAAATCGAAGTATTTTAAAAGTCCGTTTTTTAATACAAAAGAATAACAAGAATAGTACTTTAAGCTTATAACCTTTCTACATAGAATTCGTGTTTTAGAATGCAGAGTGAAACTTAGTTTATATAAATTGGGCTTTATTTTCTGAAAATATTACAAAGTTACAAATTAAAAAAAGTTATTAACACAAACCTGTTTCCTTATCTTTTCCTACATACTCCAAGCGTATTTTTTATTACCTAACAGTACACCACATTATTCTATTAATCTGTACAACCTATAGTATTTGGATTGCACTTAGCAAAACCTTACAAAGAGAGCTGTGCATTTTGTTGAAGGTAAAAGGTATTATTCTCAAAAAGCAGAGAAAGAGAGCTCTGGAAATGTGGTCATATAACAGACAACCCTGACCCACAACCAACAGTACCTGACGAGAACTATTAGCAATCAAGCTTACTGATCATGGTCTCATTAGAGAGGGATGAGTGCATGAGGGGAGGGAAAGTTAAGATGTGGCTGCTGCTGCAGAAAGGCCCTTTCCTCCCTGGAATCACCTCCTACCACACTGTTCATCCCCTGAAGTGAGATCACAGGCCCATTAATGCTTCTGGCAGTTTGCTAGCACTTACCCATACTTAGGGAAGTTTATCCAGCACCAATAAGACAGAAACAGCTGGAGAACTGCCCTAGGTAGGGGCTCGGAAAATATTTCAGAAAATTACTATATATTCATTCCCTGGATATCCATTTTGGTCATTCCTGCATTGACCATAGTAGGTTATAGGGACTACCTGTGTGTCTGAGTGTATGTCACTGAACATATTGGTTCTTCCTGATCTCAAAAGATTTTTGAGAAGGAATTGAGGAGACATAGATAGAGATTTATTTTTACCTGAATGACACATTAGGTTTGCAATTTTCTATCTATTACATTCCTTTAAATCCAGGGCTTTCCTTTGTAAGAACCAGTCTTTTCAGTTGTTTTCACTATGTTTATTAACTCCAAATGATACCCAGTTCCCTGGGAAGTCTGAAATTATTCTGAGCTAATTTCTAAAAGTTCAGGTGTACTTCGTCTCTCACTGGACCATGCTCTGACCTCTCTAGCATCCTGCCAATTAGCTCTGCATCACAGAATCTGGCAGATGAAAGTCACTGTTTAGCTTGTCCATCTTTCCAGATAAAAAGCTATAATTATCAGTGAGACACAGTGTTCAGTGTGACTGGTTTGAGCTAAACATGTGATGCAATCAAGGGAGCTTCTGGCAACAAAAGCAGATGCTAAGGACCTTTTTCTCAACACTTGATTTGATTTCCACTTTCCTTATGGTCCTTTGAAGATCATTAGTCCAGGCAACTGCTGCTCTGGGGAAAGTGGTTGTCCTGATACACAGCTGCATGGCCAAAGTATATTCTTAGGGAGCCCTTTTCACTTATGCCTCTTAGATTTCTTGTGCTCAGTCTCTAATTGCAAATGAAGACCTAAATCTATAAATTCTTAAGTCTCAGACCTTAAATCTATAGTCCTTAGTTCCTGGATGGCAGGAACTAAGAGCCTAGAGCTGCAAGCTTAAATTCTGGGCCAAAAAAAAAAAAAATGCAGTTCCAAAACTCCCATCAATTTAGGCAGTCCAGCATTTTATCTACCTGCTCTGTTTGCCTGAACCTTGGTTTTTCACAGGCAATGCCAGAAGACAAGAGGTTCAAGGTACTTAAAAGTAGTCTACTCAGAGGAGTTAGCAGCTCAAATAAGACTTAGTTAAAATCAGTGGAATTGCAGATCTTCAAGAGCTATAGTAACTAAGGCAAGTGTCAGTCATGTAAATACAAATTAGCATATATCTACAGCATAAAAATGTTGGATAATTTTATCTCTGGGTCAGAAAATTAGATCTGCTACTCTTTTGACATAAACCTCATCTTGCAATTTAATAGATTTGATATTCTACAAAATACTGCACATTCAGATGGTAGAAGTGCCATTACAGTGTTTTTGTGGCAACTGGAAATTTAGGAAAAAAATGCTTTGATGAATATATGCACAAGTAATAGGATAGAAAAATGGATGACGAAGCTCTCCAAATACTGCAGAAGCACAGGAAGATTTATTTTTTAAAGTCAGAGAAGCCTGGAAACACGCATAGTTACTGTCTTGATATAGTTTTCCAGGCTGATGCTGCCCAATAACTGACAAAGAATAAAAAAGCCAGACTGGTATGTTAGCAAATAATTTCTGTGTATTAATGAAAAACCTGATTACACCTGATGAGAAAACACACATGAAAAAGGGTAAAGATATATTACTTCTGCTGCTGGCATTATATACAAAGAAATATATATACACATATCAGATCTTCCATTAAGAGGAAAATATAAAGAATACATTCCCTTACATGTAATTAAGTAATGTAGTTCCACAAAATTAGTTCCGTGGATTTCTGTAGCTCAGTGTTAAGAATTTCAGGAACAAACATGCTCCATATTTATAATACAATCACATACACACAGTATAAAAGTTATAGTGAGCAACTCCAAGGAACATCCCCAAAGAAGTTCTTCAAAACTTAATACTATTTCTTGACGCTTCGTTCATTTTAGTGCATGAGAAACAGAAATAAAAGGGCAGATCTCTATTGCCCACCACAAGCTTTCAAGCCCTGGAAAAGGCCATACCATAGTTGCAGCCACAGACCCCTGAGTTCAGAAGCTGGTTTTGCTGCCTAAAACTGCAGCAAAGGACACTGGAACAGGAAGTTTGCTGAAGTAAAGGAAATCTATACCATTTTTGGATCTTTGGAATTTGATCTTGGAGCAAAGTAGTCTAAAAATCCAATACTACAAGCTCAAATCTGTATTATAAAATCTTCCTCCACAAAAAGCACACATAAAAAAAATTGTAACTGGAGAGCTGACCTTTTTCCTCCCCCTTCCTGTCATGGAAATTCAGATCTTGCCCTCCTGTTTCTTCATTTTTCATAGCTGACATACCAACACAGCTTATTTCACACTCGCTATAATTCCAACTTGAACTCCAAGAATGTGTGATGAATTAAGAATAGCAGTGTGCTATATACATTTTCTCTGAGACAGGTATAGTTCCACATATACTACAAAACCAGTGAAAATTCTTTAAGTGGAACAAGTCACACTATTCATATGATAATTTTTAAGTATTCAGAAACAGCAATAGTAGGGAGTTCCTTAGATATCCTTTATATTTGTCATATGAAACATTGGCACAGAGTTGTCTGTGATGTTACTAATTCATTAATATTTTCTTTACAAAAAACAGATGTCATTTTAAATAAAGCATAATAAGCTGTATATCTACTCATCAGCAGAACACTCGAGCTGTGTAATTCTGCAACTGGTCAGAAAAGACATAAATTATTTGTGATGAGATTTTCAAAATTACAAAAAGGAGCACAGTCGAAACATTCTTACAGTTACATAGAGCTTTTGATAAGAAAAATACTCTAAAACAGAGGGATCCTTTCAGGGCCATGAGGGCACCAGCAGCCCTGCCCAAGCTCCCTGGGGCATTCCCTGCCCCTGGCGGGACCATTTTAGTCCAGACCCACTTGAACCACTGACAGGGATTGGCTCCCCTCAGCAAGCAGTCAGCCCTCACTGCCTCCTGGCAAATATGAGGATCTCAGGAACTTGTTGATGCTCATGATACTGCAGGAGAAGACTCTTCATCACAAGTGCTGAAATATCACAACTTAATGATTTTCAATAGTTTATTCAGGGCAAACCAGATGAACATGACGCTACCTATCATAGTCACTACTTATCTAAAACATTTATGCATCTGGGATTCATTACAGGATAAATAAAACCAGTTGGGTTTGGGGGTTTTTTGGTTATTTTTTGTTTTGTTTTGGTGGGGTTTGTTGGTTTTTGTTGTTGTTGTTGGTTTTGTTTTGTTTTAAGCATTCTTGAATCTGATTCCAGTTATAAATACAATGAAAAATTTCGGGAAAATAAGGGTTGGTTTGCGTTTTTTTTGAGTAAAGTTTACAGTGCACTACTAATAAGCGTTAACTTTTATTTTTGGAGTTACATGAGCAGATTACTTATGACGTAATTTCACTAAACAATGTTCCGCATGAGCAATCATAGTAAAACTCTAATTTTTTACAGATGGTTC
This sequence comes from Heliangelus exortis, assembly GCF_036169615.1. Taxonomy (NCBI): domain Eukaryota; kingdom Metazoa; phylum Chordata; class Aves; order Apodiformes; family Trochilidae; genus Heliangelus; species Heliangelus exortis. The sequence continues at coordinate 25,376,198 of NC_092425.1, read as the reverse complement.
AATTATTGTTAAGATATTTTGGACAAATTTCATGCCTTTTGTACACCATTCAACCAGGCAATCCCAGCCAATTAGCTTGGTTTTGAAGAGCATTTCCAAATTGCACCTGTTAAATTAGAAACAGTTTAAATGGAACAATTTAATTCCGTTTAGTTTAATTCAACATTAGTTTACTCTAGGTAAGATGTAACACTGTATAATTAAATATAATCCCAGAATTATGATCAGAACACAGTTAATTATGATTACACCACCCACTTTGACTCTCTTAGGAATAGCAGCAATATGTATACCCTAACTTATAGTGCAAGCACAAGTGTTGGGATAGAAAGAAAGTAAAAGAAATATACCCTGAATCTTATTATTTTAGAATTGATTATTTTAGAATTAGAGGTAGAAGAAAATAGGAATGTGGAAACATGTAAAAGTTTTACTTTGTAAAGAATGGTACTTTGTTGGGAGTAGAAAAACTATGTACTCAGCATTTATTTAAGTAGCGAGATAAGGATAAGACTCTGCATATCAAAGTTAGTCGAGTAGAGATAGAAGGAAGCTGGTAGTAAAAACAATTTGGAAGCTAACACACACCAGCTGGACATTAACCAAGAGAATAAAGGTGAAAAGGACACAGAGAGGAAGACATCTTACTTCATCAGAGGAAGACTGCTTACTTCATCGACGACCACCTGAGGGAGACACACAAGCGCAGAGGGGGCCAGTGTCGCAATTCACTGATGAAGCAATCTACACATGCATATGTATTAGAGAACTCTGTAACCTGTCGAATATCCAATTAGCTTGCGAAATTTTCCAGGATAAATTGTGGCCGCGTTTTGACTGACTTTGGAGCCAGATTTGGGTGGTACCCCTGGTTCCCGGGGCCTCGAAATAAAGTACCACATATAACCTCTCCCAAGTGGTTATGTGTTTGTTTCCACTCTAACACAAGCACTTTTATGATTCCTGTGTTTGGGCAAACACAACCCTTTAGGTTTCTACACAGTGCCGTATAGGTGTAAAACATAATGCAGTAAATAGACAGGATTCTGATCTGCCAAACCTATCTGTTTGTGAGAGGATGTAAGGTTATATACTGCTCTGTTGTTTGAGGATATCTCCATATAGATATGGCAGGACATTTCCTTACAAGGTTCTTACCTACCCTGATAAACCAATGACTCAGAAGAACCATTGTATTTCCAAGGTATTTTTGCATTAAAATAAAAATTTAAAATAAAATCAGTTAGACTTTGGTTTGTTGAGAAACTCACCATGGCAATCCCCATATCCAATCACACAGTGGCTGTACATTTCAAGACTTCAGCAAAGACAGGGAATATGTTTCCCCACTGCTGCATAGCCCCACAGCTTGTCTACTGCTTTAGAGGCTCATACTGTTAGTGACTGGAGAAGTTGATCACTGTCTCTGGTCAGTGACCCAGGCATTAGCACCAACATTACGTGAGTTATTTGACCACACCACAGCAACAAAATGGGAACTGAAAGAAAGAGAAAATACTCGGTCCACTGGTCAGTCCAGCAGCCCAAGGGAGTCAAAGAGCAACTGAGCAGTTTTGCAATAATAACATGGACAATTCAGGCAAATGAGGGTTAACAAGTATAAAGACTTCTTTGAGGAATTTAATGCAAAAGGTTTGGGAGAAGAATGAGAAGGACTGAGTGTCAGTCAAGACTGGTAGAAAGCTGAGCAAATAAGCTGTGAGAGCATGGAGATCATTCTGTGAGAGTCCGCTTATCTCACTGGTTGGAATTTGCCTCAAAAGCACAATTTTAAAGTGAATAGCCCTGGCTAAGGTGGGTGGGTGATGCCTAGATAAAAAGAATTCACCCATTTGTGGCACACTGGACCAGATGGAAGCCCTCCCTCCAGGCAAGCCTGTCTTCAGTGGCTCTCATGCTAATGAACCTGGCTTGGCTGAGCAGAGCAAGGAGTGGGTGAAGAACCGATTGCTGGCAGTGAAGGCTGTTGGAAGTCTGCCCCAGGCCATAGCCCTGACTAGGGTGAGGAAAACACCTTGATTGTTCTGCTGCTAATGCCCCTGGCTTCTGCAGCAGCTGACTGACAGCTAAACAAAAGGGACTCAGGGGTATATATGGCTGGCCATGCTGTGGCTGTTTTGTTGTCTCTTGACCCACCTCCATCTCACATCAGACCCTGTCCAGGATCAGCACCATCTTGAAGAAACTCGCTGGGCAGCTGGGCCCCTGGTGGTGACTCTCTCTTTCTCTTTCTCTCTCTCTCTCTCTCTCTCTCTCTCTCTCATTCTTTCTTCCCACTTTCTTACTCTTTTTCTCTCCCACCCCTCTCTCTCTCTCTGTTTCTCTCTCTCTTCTCCTTTTCCTCTCTCCCTTTTTTCCCTGGCAAAATATCCCCCATACTTTCACGGGGTTCTATCATTTTGTTTGTGTCACTTGTCAAATAAAAGTCTATGACTGCACCTGACCTTAAATGGTTAGATTTTGTTCATGTGGATCAAAAGAAAAAAATAATGTAATGTTACTCTGGACTGTAACACATTCTTTATCTGTTTACCCGCTGTGCAGAACTAGAAAGCCAGCATGTTGCTCAGTAACCTACCTTACAAATGCAGAGGTAATGATTGAAGCGGACTAAGAAAACACATGTCTGTAAACCTAGGAGTCTCAGAAACAAACTTTCTATCAGGAACTTAATTATTAGCATTAAGAAACATGAAGGAACTTGAATAAAGAAAGATTTGGAAAAAAACAGACCCATAAATGCCAGCACTTGCCAAGTTCTTGAGTACTGAATAAAATGGAAGTATCTGTTAAAACTAGTGGAAACTTTTAAGAGCTTAGGACCACCAAAGCAAAAATTAAAGAAAAATGCTATTCATCAGAATATTCACAAGATACTCTTTCCAATAACTTTTCCAATATTCTTATTTATCAATGTCTTTTCAGTGAAATACAGATTCTATTTTTCCAAATCAAGGAGGGAATATACCTCATTTAATTGACTCACCAAAGAACTGAAAAGCTGTGGAAGACAGGTAAAAAAAGAACAAGCAAATGGTTTGCAAAAAACCCTAATTGATATTGAAAGAAATATCATACTTGAGGGTACTAACAAGGTTCCAAAAAGAATACTTTCTGGATAATTCTTGTTCGTCAAAGCAACATATCTCAGTTCCCAACCTCTGGTCTCTTTCCATGTCAGCCTTCTTAAATGCTAAAGGCAATCACAGCTATACTCCAGCTTCATGATACAGGAAATCTGAACCCAAACTTGGTTATACCTACCAAAGGAGGTAATAGAGATGTAGCCAGCAAGAATCATACACAGCATTCTGAAGACCCACAGGAACTGGTGAAGCTGCGCAGTGATCATGGCCATAACCTCCAGACAGAAATAACTTCCTTGTTTTACTTCCTCATATAATGCACCATGAAATTTTTATGACAGCAGAATTCAGACATGCATAGGAAAACTTAGTGATAAAGCAGAAACAGATATTTTAAAAAGCAGACAGAAGACGTGACTTTTCTGGAATTAATTTAAACATCAAACAAAATTTTAAATGGACTTCAGATATAAACATCTCAGCTAAAAATAAAACAAGACTAAAAATGTACTTGGAGGAAGCCTGTTAAATACCCAAAGCTTGCTCTCTCTAGTCATTAAGCTTGTGACACAGCAAGTAAAAACGTATATTACTAAGCTGCAAAACCCCCAGAAGACTTTAATTAGGACAAATGTAGAAAACAAATGCAACTCTCAAAATCTGAAACCAAAATGTTAAGGGTGGAATCACTATACTTCACTCCTTTCAAACCATCATTTCTTCCTGTGTGGGTATATCAGTTACTGAATGGATTTCTTTTACTAAAGTTAGTCCAACAGGAGTCTAAAAGCCCCTTATGCTATTTCAGATCCTGGAAAGCAGTCTTTCAGTTCCTGTTTGAGTGCTGGTTTCAACCACGATATACCATTACAGTGAAACAAGACCATGTTTCTCATGCCTTTTTAACTTAAAATGGTAAAACTTGAAATATAGCAGCAATTAACTGCAGGAAGAGGTTGAAGACGTTACAGGAAAATCAAAGTATATGCACCAATTTAAAAGTAATTTTCTACCATTTCCTACTGAGGGAGCACTTCTCTGCAGAACTGGAATTGCATTTACTTTAGACTCACTAGCTGAGTCAAAAAAAAAAAAAGGTGTAGTCAGTGATCTGATCACCTAGATACATGTGTAACTTTTACCCAATTCCTAGTTACTGAGATGTCTATGACATGTCTATGAGTTCAACATCCTATGGAAAAATTATAAAATGAAAAAATTGCCAAAATAAGCTTATTGTTATATTTACCTAATAGCATGGAAAACCTGACATAAAAGTTCTAAAAAATGTGAAAACTCTAGCATACCAATAGCTCTAGATTTCACTTCTGTGGTGCCTTTCACACATTTCAGTCACTAGGTTTTGGTTTTTTTTTTTCACTGATTTTTGTGACAGATCTTTTCATGTTCTAACGATGAAGAAAGATAAACAAATTCTAAAGGATGGTTAAGGTACAAAATTGAATTTCAAAAGCACATAAAATGTAGCAGAAATCTGGAGTAGTTTATCTCAGACAAAGTCACAAAAACTTACTACTAATAATAAAAAAGACCATTTAGTATATATCAAATTAGTATGTTAAAGCAAAATATAAGATGCAAAAGTAAGGCAAGACTAGTAATTTACTTAAAATATTTAGAGAGTTTAGCGAGAATATTTGCATTTTAAGTTAATATGAAACTTATTTTTTTATAGAAAGTTAAGGCGGTGGGAACATATTTGTTTAAATTATGTCACTAGTATTAGCAGCAGCTCCAATAAAAAAAGTCAGAAATAGCTATCTGTATTTTTGCTTCTTTACATAGCTATCTTAGTTTCTACAATGCTGGTATTTCCTGATAAGCCTTCCTTCAAGAAGAATCACTCACTGCTGGATCCTAATTACCTTGGTAATGCTTTCTGCATTGATAGTTGTCTCTACTGTTCCTGTGTTAAATAAGCAGAAGCAAACAGATTTCAAATGAACTCTGAAAGACCCTACTGAAAAGGAGGGATATTATTGTCACTTTACTGAGCCTTACCCTGCTTGCACCCATTGCTTATTATGTCAATTGTTAGATGCTTTCAGGCTTCATTATTGCACTTCCTTGATGCAAGCGCTAGCAATTCCATGGATGCTTAGCATGAGGTATAATGAGGCTTTAATAAAAGCAACAGAAAGAATGAGAATGGCAATTACAGGAATAACAAATAATACATTGATTATATTTAGTAATGCCTATTATAAGAATGATTTAAAATTTCAGAAAACATCTTGATCATGCTATCCCAGGGATGAGGACTTTTATGGCAAAAGTCTCAGCATGTATTTTATTGGCTGCTAAGCACAGGAATTCGGTCTAAAAATGTCTTTCCAGCATTTCTTTTCTGCAAGTAACATCTGTGGCATTGTTGAGAAAATTAACTGTTGGCTGCCTAGCTAGAAAAGTCAGATAACTTTCCACATACTCTGGCTTTAAGAAAGCAGGAGAAGCTAATTGATAACTCTTCTGTTTGAATTATGGAACTATGCCTTACACCCTTCCATACTACCTGCAGTCAGTCATAGTTTTGTTTTCAGGACTGAAACTATTTGGGACAGTCCTATCTTATAAGAAAGGATCAGTCTCATTATTTCTTTTCCTTTCCTCTTAGTCATTAAGCTTCCCCAGATGATACTGCACCTCTGAAGCTTCTTCTTCCCCCTTTCCCTACTGCAAGTCATTCCTCACTCTATGATTAGGGCTGCTCTGAATTTCCCAGGGAAAACGACACCTCATAGAAACTTTTTTTGCCATTCAAGGGAGAGGACTGTGACTATCTCATATTGAGAGACAACAGTAAAACGATCTATAACAAAGATAGCTCACATAAAAAGGAATTCAGATGCTTCATATATTGGTTGGTTGTTCCAGTTTCCTCAATTTTTTAATATCTATGTTAACAGCTAATAAATAGGACAGAATAGTCTTTGCTTTCCAGTTTTCCAGGCAGAATCACTACAAGATCTAGATCTGAATTACTATTCAATAAAATAAACAACTGCTGTTACCACAAGTTAGGAAGAATCAGTAAGAAACCCAAGATTAGGTTGAACACAACAGGTAGAAGATAGAATTTCAAGATTAAAAAAACAAACATCCAATACAGGTCAAACATTTGCCTATAATTCTGACATACTAACAGCTAGAAAGTGACCTTGAAAAGGTTTTGCTATTGTTGATTCTTTAACCTCGCAAAACATTTAATAAGAAGCTTTGCCATTAGTATGACACAAGCTTGGTCAATATATCTGAGCTCAGAATTTGCTTCGTGTCTCCTCTAAAACTTGTCATCTCTGGAAAGGAGATATTCATCCCCCCTTTATTGCAAGACATGACTTGGTGATTCAATAAATTGCCTCTCTGCAAGAAAATTTGCTCTGAGACTTGACAATCACAGACTAAAACAACTCACCAGCCCTGTTCTGAAGGTCAAAATTGAGGAAATAAAATGCCATAGAGAGGATTATGGTTCAGGGAAAGAAGCAGGATATGCCCCTTTAGGGAAGCATATTATTTTCCAGTGGGAACAGCACTAGTGCCAACTTTGCAGTCATAGATAATTGCCACCTTTTAACAACACAGATCGTTTCCAAAGGATGTAATTAAAAATTCGTCTTTCTACTCTCTAGCTATTGAGAATTTATTTCTGTTTCAGTAACTGCCTAACTTTCTGTTACCAAACTTTTCCACAGAAGATATTAAAATACTGGCTAAAACTTCTCTCCACTGACAGAGGCTACAACAAATACAGTTCTGTGACTTTGCAGTTTTCTACAGATAACATTAAGATTAAAATAGCATGAGAAATGTCAAGGACCTGGATCACTTGTGCAACCTGCAGCATTAATCAGCAAAGTTCTAAAGATGGAATTTCTTTTAAATTCAAGATTATAGAGTGATATGGGAAATTTAAAATGGGGGTATTTCCTTAGCAACAGTGCTATGCTGCCAAAAAGGTCTCATTCTGACTTGCATTAGTTTTTCAGTATTTCTCATACTTCTGCAAAAGGAAAACAATCTGCATGGTACTAAAAAAGATAAAATTCTGAATTTTTTTCTTCACTAGTGACACCAGAGTGGTTTTAATATGTTATGTTGTGTTTCTGGAAACTAGTCAAGCTCTCCAAAATGTAAAGGGATGACCAAACAGTTCTGGGTAATTCTGTATTGGACTATTACACTAATTGTCAGTACAAACATTATGTTTCTAGTGTAATCTTATTAATATTGTTCTATGTCCTTATTCAAATATCTGCAAAACATTTCCAGTGTATGTTAGTTATTTTCAGCAAAACTTTAGACTAATTAGTTTTTACTCCACGTTTATCTTAAAGGGCGTTGAGGAGTTTTGAGCTCTGACTTTTGAGAAAAAGTAATCTAAAAAAATTAGACTTGGTTTGTGATTATCACAGAATGTTTCTTCCAAAGAATAAAGTATTTATTTTAAAACTGCCAAAGTTTTAGAATATAGGAAAATTATGCCAAAGTTGGCCAAGATACTGTAAAAATTATATATGCAACATTATAATAAAAATAAAATATCTAACAGTGAACTTTTCCAGTAAGTTCTTCTGGACTCTAGGAAGCCTGTCTGAATCTTTTTTCCTTGAATCTTGTCAGACTTTCCAGCATTCTGGAGCATTATATTCATGATATATAATCTGATAGATTTTATCCTTAAAATCAATCCTACAATGGAAATAAACTCTGGAAAAATTGTCATGAGAACTTAGCTGCTATTGAACTAAGCAAAGATACTGTTCAGTCTACTAATTCACATTTTACTACATACTAAAATTAAGAAAATTCCTTCTCTTAGTATTGTAAAGAAAACATTGGTTCTTCCATTTTTGAATCTGTAAGATAATGAAAAGAATTTATATTCAGGGATTTTTGGTTAAACTCCTTTCAACAGTAAATCAAAACAAAAATTTTTATCAGCTGATCAACATTCTCAGAGCTAATCACACAAAGTCTGCACAGAGAAAATTTCTCACTGAAAATCTTCCAGTGTTTTATTCAGCTTAGAAGATATATATATATGTGTGTATGTGTATATATATATATATATATATATGGGTAACAGAAGTCCAAAAGCATGGCCTCAGAATTGAAATAAGATATATTAAACATCTCCTAGCACTGGTTTAAATGGTGTAAGACTATTTTCAGCTTTTCCAGACCCAGAAAACAACAATGAAAGGAATACTTTTTTATCTTCTCTCAGGATACAGTTTTTATTATCTTTTCCTTGTCAGCCAAAGTAAAAGCTTACAGTGGATCTACCTCTAGCCTTCGTCCTGTTACAGAAATTATCTTACTCACCAAAGAATAAAACTAGGAAACAGCTAAAAAAATTAAATGTTTTTATTATTTACACTGATAATTTCATTGTTTTCTAAAAAACAGCTTGACTAAAACCATTGAACTGATAGAAGAGGGAAGCCCTGCAGTACAAGGCTTTGACCAAAGAGCAGAGACTTCTTAAACCAAATCTAAGACTAGAGAAATACTTCTCTGCCAAAGTACCTAGCATGAAATCACAATAAGCCCTCCAATATTTACAGCATTTCTGTTCAACAGATGTATGGCAAAGTGTAGGAAGTAGATCAGAACTTTTGTTCAGAATGTCACTATGCATTCATTTGTAACAGTCATTAAGATATTTGAACCAAATGCAGATAGTAAATACTCAAAGTACCAAAGCCAACAAGAATTGATTTAAAGGGTTCCAGTTTCACTTCAGATAACAACATACAATGTTAATTTAAACCACTGATAATTAATGTGGTTTTATATCGGGGTGAAATTTATAGTTAACTCCCTATAGATCTAATAAAATACAATTCTGTACAAAAATAAAGTTTAACTTGTAAACTGCAAAAACTGCTATCTAAACGGCAGCACAGTATTTATGAGGCAAACTGTCCTGTCAGTCAAATTTGGTCTTTTGGATTCTAATAAGTAACTGCTTCTTAATTAGTAGCTGTCTATGTGATAATTCCTCCCCCAAATAGCACCATTCTTTTGTTTTTACTTTATCTATTTTGCCATGGGGGATTACACAGGCAGTTAGTACCTTGAGTACAAAGGATTGCCAGGTGATAAAGTGGAAAGCCATTCAAAGTCAAATTTCGTAATCATGTTTAAATATTATTTCTTGTAAAAATTTAAGGAACATCTTTTTGGGACAAATGTTTTGCACTTGCAAAATTTAACTCCTTTAAAGTGAATCCTAGCTAACTGGCACAAGTATTTCAGTTTCTTCTGTTAACCTTCCTTGCTGTTGTATTGTGTCCATGCCATAGGGGTAGGGGAGCAAGGTTAAGTACAACATATCAAGAATAAAAGAAAATTTTCTCTGCTAAAATGTCAATCTAAAAATAAATTTCAGCTAATTTTAGCTATATTCCTACTAATCTACGACCTTTATATAAGAAAATCTGAATTGCTAAATTTTTATCCTCTGTAAGTACTGTATTTATACTATATTTTTAATTTATTAATCTCTTATCCATGGTGGTAACATTTCCATGAGTAATGGAAGATAACCATCTATATATAGATGACATAATGGATGGATAAGCTTGCACCTGGAGAATGAAAACATATATAATATGCATATATTTTGAAAAGAATTTTCTCTAGCAGCCTGTCAATAAATCTACGCAATATGCTCCCAATGTGATCTTAATAGCTGGAAAAAAATTTTTTTTTTTCATCTCTCTTATTTAATAACTGTGATAACATGTATGGAATACAATGCTTTAATCTATAATCAAAAATAGCTTTTAAAAAGCAGAACTATGCATCAGATGTGGGAAAACCATACCATAGTTAGTTTTGCTTCATCTCATTAATCTTAACTAGTGGATGGTTTTTTTTTAACCAATACAGTCACAAAAGCCATGATGAAACACAGTTGTATTTCCAAATTTCCTGAGCTTGAATTTTATCTGATCCTACACAGCCATCAGTCAATAGTCCTACCTCAGCTAAAGGCTTTGTTTGAATGCTTGTCATCTATCAGTTTTTCTTCTGATGGTCTATCACAAAACTGTATTTTAACAGTGTGCTCTTTCTAGGTCAGCTCTTCTGAAGTGTCAAACATCCTGTGGAAAAAGGAAGAATTCTTGCTGGGAACAATTCTACCCTGAGTCAGCATTCATGTAGCTTATTGTCAGGAAAGTTCAGGCAAAATTTTTGAAAGAGAATGCAAAAGGCAAGGGAAATTCTAACCATAGGCTACATTGTAATCCACGTTTTCATGTCTTATAAATTATGCAAAATGAATTCTAGCAGTGAAAGTACAAGAACACTAGTCAAAGTTTATACAAATGGAAATGGAGATTGTCAAAATCTACAATATTCCTGCCATGTCACATGAGACAAAGTTCCATACTGATTTCATTTTGACAAAAAAATCAGGAAGGTGACATTTAGTTTTACTAAATTAATCTATCTTTATTTTTATACGTTATACTGAAAACAGATAATGAATAACATTTCAAAATCAGGGAGGCTGTCTATTGAAGACAACAAAAAAGGCTGCCCAAGTAGAAAATTTCCAGCATTCAAAATGAAAAAAAATTAAACACTCTGACACATAATTGTTTCTCCAGCTGCTTTGATATGATTCTACTTTAAAATGTCTCAGTTAATTCCTGAACGCACAAAGCTATAGCTTTTAATCTTGCCACCTCCTAGCACCCCTTTGGAAAGACAAACCTTTTTTCCGTCATACAACAAGGCACGTGCTCTACATGGCAGGCCTCAAAGCCCTCAGTACCTTTTAATTAAATCATTAAAAATTAATTAAATCATTTTAACTAAATCATGAAAAGCAGTTGTTTCTTCCCTGGCCTAGGCATCAGGATTCCCTACTGCCAGTCGGTGAGAAAGGATGGACAGATGCAGCTCATCTGGCTTTCATGACAGATGAATAACACCAAAACGCACAATTTGGGAAGCACTCCAAGTCCCATGATACATTTCTCTATCAACTCATTCTCCTGACAAGCTGAGCTATGAGGTTGCACTGCACCCTTCAAGGACATGTTCCTAAATTTGTTTCAGACTCCAATGGAATTTCTTCCCCCATCTCTAAAGGAAGCATATGATTTATACAATTCGGCTGCTTTTGCATGGGCATTCAAAAAAAAAAAAAGGCCAAATATATCAAATTGTCCATCCATTTTTACTCCCTTAGTAATTCTTTCGGGTGATTAAGCTACCAGTTCCCACCAAGTAGATGGAGATCTTGCCAAGGAACTTCATTGTCAAGGTAAAGTCCTTCACTGTCATGGAAGTCCCCTTCTCCTTAGCCAAAAATTATGTTCTGTCTAAGGTGATTTCATCTAGTTCATTAAAGCATTTAAATCAAAATTCTCTACTGCCAGCTCAGCGTCAACATTTAGGAAATGCTATCCTAATGTAAGTGCAAAGAAAAAAACCCAAATTAGTTCTCCAGATTAAGTTTGCTGCAAGAGAGACAGGGTACTGAATATAAAATGTTAACCACAACACAAATATATTACCCAGTACATTATTATATGGTATATTATTAAATAATGCAATGTATTAGATAATACCCAAGATTACTCTGTTCTTGTGAGACCCCATCTTGGAGTACTGTGCCTAGTTCTGAGGCCATCAACACAGGAAGGACATGGACCTCTTGAAATTAGTCCAGCAGAGGGCCACAAAGGTGATCAGAGGGCTGAAGAAAATTGGGGCTTATCAGCCCAGAGGGCAGGAGGAGCAGGAAGACCTTACAGCTGCCTTTAGTACCTGAAGGGAGCCTACAAGAAAGTTGGAAAGAGAATTCTTCCAAGACCATGTAGCTACACAACAAGGGTTAATAGCTTTAAACTGGAAGAGGATAGATTTAGGTAGGACATAAGGAAGAAATTATTTAGTGCGAGGGTGGTGAGACACTAGCAGAGGCTGCTCAGGGAAGTTGTGGCTGCCCCCTCCCTGACAGTGTTCAAGGCCAGGTTGGATGGGGCTGTGAGCAGCCTGGTCTGGTGGGAGGTGTCCCTGCCCATGTAGGGGGGTTGGAACTAGATGATCTTTAAGGTCCCTTCCAACCCAAGCTATTCTATGATCCTATGATACAGAACTAATCTGAGATTATTTCAAAACATTTCCACAGGAGGACTGAAATCTAACCTATGTAGGCATCTTCTGTACAACTATCTTGCATCACCTTATTTCAGCCTTTAGTTTAACTTTGTAAGATGTCACAAATGCTGCAGTGTCTCCCAAAGGTTGAAATGGCTTTGTCTTTTACTGTCTCGGAACTTCTTTTCCCTCATGTATTGTATAATGTCTACCAGTACTTTTATTAATATAGATTTGACTCTACTTTACTACTAGTGATTCCTGGTATCTGAATGCTGTAAAAATCAGAGAATTGAAATCAGAGAATTGATTGAATTAGGGGTAAAATGTCAAGAACTGTAGTAAATGGAAATTTCATAGAATTTAAAAGTAACATCAAGTTCTGTACAATCCTATGAATTCTTTGGTTTCTCTTCAGAAAAAATAAATATCATCTTTGTAGCATTAATTAGAATTACTAAAGTTTAAATTATTTTCTATTTTAGGTAGCTTGAAGGAGAAAAGTCCAGTCATGAAGTGATAGACTGCTTATAACTTAAAATGTTTTCTTATGTCTTTCATTCACTTCCTTGATATATTTTATCCACAATATATTTTATATATATATTTATATATATATATTTATATATATATATATATATCTATTTTATCATGAAAAAAAAGCACTGGTTTTCTGTGCTGATGTTAGGGAAAATGACACATGCATTGGTCAGTAGCTAAAAAATCACAGACTTTTTTATTAACAAGAGGTTATATTTTCTCAAGTATTATGCAGCAATTCTGATAGGTGTAAATAGATAATACACTTGTAGGAAGAGTGGTGCCAGAGATGACAGAGATTTCTTTATGCTGATTTAGGTGCAGAGGTTTTGTGAGTACATGGGGATTTATATGCAAGATCTTTCTGGATGGTCTCTGCTCATTACAAAATGGCCTTTAAGTATCTGTTTGCATCAATTAGCTGTCTTTAGTAATCAAACTTCACTACTATCTAAAGAGAAAAAACACTCCAGATACAAAACTGCAATTGCAAGAAAGATGGGAAAACCTGAATGTTCTGAATTTTCAGGAACAATGGTAGAAGAGAAAAACCAGCAGTAATTTCCTAAGCTATCTTTTCCATTTTGTCACTATGGTATCAAAGAACCAAAGCCTACTGCTCTGACACTGCTGATAATGAACTTGTCTACCTGAGCTGGGTGCTCAATCTTTGTGGCTTCTCTGTACCACTAAATTATTTTTGGAAAAGGCTGGGATTTTCAACACAAATACGTGTTCTACACCTTTGCCTGAAAAACTTTAAATTTCTTCACTCACAGATTCACAAAAGTGGCAGTATAATTTTTAATTCATTACTGAGGTGAAAAACAAAACAAAACAAAAAACCACAAAGAAATAAAACAACACACAAAAAATCAGCAGCAAATCCTGATTAGGAACCATAAAACATAAAAAAATAAAAACATAAAAATAAAATAAAAAAAATCAAACACAAAACATCACATAAAATACAGTGGTTGAGAATAAAGAGCTCTGCCTCATTCCTGGAGTACTGAAAAATTTTCACAACTGTTTCGAATTTGTTAAGGGTCCAGACTTGCAGCAGCTTCTCTGGACTATTAAAATATTTTCACTACCAAGAGCGAGTATAAAAATCACTGTATTTCAGACCAGATTCCTTGTGGTGACATTGCTTCAGCTGTTCTGTATGCCCACTTCTATGCAGATTTCAAAAGGTTAACACAAAATCATGTGGCATAATGACAATTCCTATTTATTTATTCTAATTGCCACAGTTTCGTAGAAGATTGTTTTGGCCAAAAGATTACTTTCAAGCATTCTTTCTCAAGACAAAGCCAGGCTTTATCACAAGGCCAGCTGTCAGGGATTGTTTGTTCTCTAAAATTACAAACTTTGGATACATAAAAGCCCAAATGTCATCATCGGTGTAAGAGGCTTTTAGCAGAGGAAGACAAGTTGATCTGTCCAACAAAGAAAAGGCAAAAATAATACAGAAGGCTTCAATTCTTATGATTCCTATCTGTTTTCACTTTCAAGAAAGTGTTTCATTCTATGTTTACTGAAATGAAATAATGCACATATTCACATACATAACACACAGATTTTCTAACTTGGGACTCACGGCTGATATTTTTACATGATGGAACAGTACCAGAAACAAAAGATGATGTGGCAGTTCTCTTTTATCAGCTAAAAAGTGAAAGTAATTTTCTCTATGCTGATCTGTTAAAAAATTTAGGTGTTGTCTCCTGACTCTCCTGCCTCACTTCTCCCCTCAAAAAAAAAGACCACTAAGTCCCTAAAGTAAACAATCTGTTACTTTCTGTTACACTAATAAGTACATTGAACCCACATTGGTTGTTCTGTCAGTTTCTGAATAACTGAGTTTGAATAATTATTGCTTAACATATCAAACCTATCTCAAGGGGGATTAATGATCATTTATCTGGTATATACTATATTTTGAATACATTTTGTGATCATTTGGGGTTATGCAATAAATATATAAACTGAAATGCTAAAAATTCCTAACTTGTAGTCCACAGGCATTTTTTAAAATCACATGTGAGATTGTTCCAGAGAAATTTTAAAAAATCTGAAAAATCCCACTTTGTTATATTTCCAGTCCCTGATAAATCTTTTTGATTCTTCATCTAGGGTTGGTCCTTTTTAAGGGGTACTCTTAGACTTGTGCTTGGTGCAGGAAGCCCTAAAGTATAATTAGCTAAAGGTAGATTTTGCATTTGCTCCTTTCTTATTATTTGTAAGATCTCCTGTTAGTCCCAGACCCTCACAAACAGTGGCATTTATGATATTGTTGCTGGATTTAATTTACTCTGCAAAGTTAAGAAGCTGAAACAACAGCAGAGAGCAGCTTCCCTTCCTTTTATCCTCAAGGAACATATTGCATTAGTTTTAAATTTGTTTACACTCCTATTCTGACCACAATACATGTTGTTGTTGTAAAGCTATGAAGTTCTATATAATCTGAAGACCAAAATTAAATGTTATGTAATGTGGTCTCTCTTCTTGTGTGTCACAACAACAGCACGTACCCCCAAGGATATTCAAGAACTGTGCAACTGTAAGCCAAGTGTTATTAAAGGAGGAAAAGTAATTTTTCTCAGCAGACTGAGATATGCCTGAGTCCAATGATGTTTATGAAATGAATGTCTCATCTCTTTGGCAAGAGACAAAAAGGGTAAACATACATAGATTTTCAAATTAGAACAATTAATTAATCTGGCTTTCAGTACAGTGTAGACCACAGAGCCTTAAGTCAGTAACTTCTGCATTGCTTTTGCTCCCACATCCCTTAGGCAAACCATCAGGCTCTCTTTTTCCCAGCTAACCAAAATTAATTATATTTATTAAAATATCAATGCAGGCCAAGATTTCTGAAAATACTAATTTCAAATCTAGGCAACAAAATACAGGCAGTCAACTCCCAGAAGATTCTTGTATGAAGAGCAACCTTAGCTACATTAGTAGCAATGTGTAACACTCTTGTACACTGTCAGGGATTTGTAAGTTAGTGATAAACTCTAAGAGGCTATCAGCTGAGAGAATCTATGGCTGTTAAGTCAAATACTTCTAGTATAAATAGTTCGATAGTAAAATTCTCAAATGGGAAAAACTTACCCTTGCATTTAATAAGATAAATTTCAGAGAAATTGCATAAGATCACAGTTTTACAGTTCAAAATAATTCTTGATGCAACTTCAAGTTTCCATATATTAACTACAGATACCACACAGGCACATCGACTTCAATGTCTTTAGGAAGAAAATACATTTCAGGAAATACAGAAGGACTGAAAGTACCAAAGTAATGCAGAGAAGAAAAACAATTTATATCTTTCCCTGGCATCTCAAAATATACTTACTAAGTACTTTAAAGTAAGTGCAGCAGTTGACATCACCTTAACTTACGGTTTACTGTCCCTATTAACATTTAAAGTGCTATCAAGCACTAAGTATAACCATTGTTAGTATCTGATGAGGACAGGGCACAAACAGAATTTTACTGCTAAGGCAGTTGCCTTCCCCATTATTCTAGTTTCTTAAATTGCATAAAATCTTTCAATCTATTACATCACTCTGTTTTATATTACAGATTTGCCAGCCTCTAGGAGGACAGGGTCTGGTTATTTTCCAAATAAGCCTGAATATCCTTACAGAAAAACACATGGACAGATGGCTGTCTTCCCTGCTGATGTTACATTGGAAATATGCTTGGAGGGAAATACTGTCAACATCTCTGGAGCCATATTTTTGCATTACCATATCGGATAGTATTTCAACATAAATAAATCCATGAATAAATTTTATATTAGTGTTCAATGGAATCTTATTTGATTGGTAAAAAATGTTCTTCATTTCTCTTTATTTTTTGTTGGGAAAATAAAGCATGCAACAATCTTCCAAAGTAAAAACTTCAGAGGAACAGTATTTTATGAACATTTTAAAATCTATTTTTTCCAGTTTAGTTCACTTAGAATAAACATCACACACAGACTTAGATAGTATTGAAGGCCTGCAATCCCAAAATAGTTTTAGCAACCCTAAGCTGATGAAGGTGATCATAAGCAGTCAGCATGGATTTACAAAGAAGAAATATCTGATGAAACTGACAGCTCTCTACAATGAAATGACTAACTTGACAGATGAGGAGAAAGAAGTTGATGTTGTTCATCCTGAGGCTTTTGACCCTGTCACCCACAACTCATCACAGCCAAAGAGATGGCCTAAATAAAATGACAATTAAGTGGACTAAAAACTGATAAATAGCTGGATGCCAGTCCAGTTACCAGGGAGGTACCCAGTGTTGGGCCCAGTCCTATTCAATATCCTTATTGACAACCTGGATGAGGGGATCAAGTCTACCCTTAGCAAATTCACAGATGACACCAAGCCTGGGGGGAGTGTCAGTCTGCTAGAGAGAGGGTAGGAAGACACTGCAGAGGGGCTGTGCAGTGGGTCAAGGCCAACAGTAGCAGGTTCCACAAAACCAAGTGCTGGGTCCTACAGTTTGGCCACAAGAACCCCAATCAGCACTGCAGACTGGGGGAAGAGTAGATGGAGAATGGTGTGACAGAGTGGAACCTGGGAGCAGTGGTTGCAAATCAATTGAACAGGAGCCAGCAGCATGCCCAAGTGGCCAGGAAGGCCAATGGCATCCTGGCTCATATCAGGAATAGTGTGGCCCGCAGGACTAGGGATGTAATTCTCCCCCTGTACTCAGCACTTGTGAGACCTCACCTCTAGTACTATGTCCAGTTTTGGGCCTCTCACTTCAAGAAAAATATTGAAGAGTTTGAGTGCGTTCAGAAGATCACAATGAGTCTGGTGAAGGGACTAGGGGGAAAGTCTTATGAGGAGAGGCTGAGGAGGCTGGGGTTGTTTAGCCTAGAGAAGAGAAGACTCAGGGGGAACCTCATCACTCTCTTCAGCTACCTGAAGGGAACCTGTTGTCAGGTGTGGGTCAGGGTCTCCCAGGCAACTCGTTACAGGAAGAAAGGGCATGGCCTGTGCCAGGAGAGATTTAGTTCAGATACTAGGAACCACTTCCTCACAGAAGGGGTGAGCAGACATTGCAATGGACTGCCCAGGGAAGTGGTGGAGTCACCATCCCTGAAGGTGTTTAAGGAGAGACCGGATGTGGCACTCAGTTCCAGTCTAGCCACTGGTCTAGCCAGTGTGGTGGTGTTAAATCATAGGCTGGACTTGATGATCTATGAAATCTTTTCCAGCCTCAGTGATTCTGTGATACAAAAAGCTGTAATCTGTGGCACAAAGTCCAACTGGAGGACAGTTCATTACAGGTATACCTCAGGGATCTACACTGGAACCAACATTAATGACTGTGTCCAGTTCTGGGCCCCTCAGTTCAGGAAGGATATCGAGGTCCTGGAGCAGGTCCAAAGGAGGGCAACCAGGCTGGTAAAGGGACTGGAGCACAGATCCTATGAGGAGAGGCTGAGGGAGCTGGGGCTGTTCAGCCTGGAGAAGAGGAGGCTCAGAGGAGGCCTCATCACTCTCTACAACTACCTGAAAGGAGGCTGTAGCCAGGTGGGGGTTGGTCTCTTCTCCCAGGCAACTCTCAGCAAGACAAGAGAGCACGGTCTTAAGTTGTGTCGGGGGAGGTTTAGGTTGGATATTAGAAAGAATTTCTTTACTGAGAGGGTGATCAGGCATTGGAATGGCTGCCCCGGGAAGTAGTGGATTCTCCATCCCTGGAGATATTTAAAAAGAGACTGGATGTGGCACTAAGTGCCATGGTCTGGTAACTGCAGTGGTAGCAGATCAAGGGTTGGACTTGATGATCTCTGAGGCCCCTTCCAACCCAGCCAATTCTATGATTCTATGATGAAGAACAATTTGTATAATTTAGTCATGCATGAAGACCTGCCTTTACTTGAAACCTGCTATCTCACCACAACTCAGTAAGATCTTCAAAAGGATATATATATCTTAGAACTTTGTGATCTCCAGGTGGCAAACGTGAAGATAAGACACGATTTATGAGTACAAAAAAAGACACAGATCTGATTGACATTTGCAACTGAATTCTAAAGAAACATTGAACTCGTTCTTAAACTTGATAAACTTCAAAGAAACAGGCAGTCTCTTACTTAGTCTAGTTACACATGTATTTATTTACCAAATGTTGTGCGGTAAAAAGTTAACTCTTGTATTCTGAAAAATACTATAGCCTGATAATTTAGAATTGTATCATCCGTCATCTAAATAAATTCACAAGAGTACAATATTTATTAATGTTAATAAATGAACTGATATTAAAAATATTTAGTTTTACAGTAATTTGTTCTAAAGTACTGTTTTAAAGTTTCTTGTTTTTTAAGTATCAGTACCTTAATGTTATATCTGGATCTTCCTGTAGAACTTTATGTACATTTATTTACCAGAGGTTTCTAAAATAAGTACTAACCATATCTTAGCACCAGAAAGACTAACATGAAGTGGAAATCAATTATTTGGTTTTCAAATTATTTTTATCTCTTAGCTCCTTTCACTCTGCAGGCTACATGAAACTTTCCCAATCTTCAAATCAGATATACTTGAGATCTGCACACTAACCAAGAAGAAACATTACTGGCCTTACTAGGTCACCAAGACTGACCAAAAGAAAGTTTTTGTGAACAGTCATCCAGTAGCAAGGAAACTTTTACACACTGAGGCCAACTACAAAGTAATTTTTTGCATTCAGTATTGCATAAAAAGAGAGACAATAAAAAAAAAAAAAAATCATGGATAAATCCATGCCAAATTAGTCCTGGTAGCATAGCTGAACCAGACTGACCTACAGCAAAATGCAAAAGTAGGAGCATCTTTAAGAAATTACTGAGAGAGCAGATGATCTCTACAGGCTGCTACCAAAATCACTGGGGTACAAGAATGGCTCCAAGACATATTCATAGCTACTAGATGTTTTTAGTGCAGATACGAAGCACAGAATTTTATCTTATATATTCTTTCCAAAACATGGATTAAAATAGAAAAAAAATGTTCTGTTCTTATTTAAACCTACCTTTCAACAATAACTTATGAAACTCAAGCTATAGCACAAACTTTGAGTCATTACTGCAAAAAAGATTATACAAGGATTTGATGCAACTCTGTTTCCAGCAGGGAATCAGCAACAGGATTTATATGGGCTTCTACTCTTGCTAAGAAATCTGTTATTTTTAGACAAGAAAAAGGGAACAGAAGCAGAAAGATGAGAATGAAAACTGACACCATGAGTAAAGAAAGATAACAGTGTCTGAAAGACTGGCTATGTTCAGATTTTTTTTAAGGCAAATCAATTATCTTTAATCTGGAATTAAATTTTTTATTTCTTTTTAATCAATTTATTCATATGCAGCTGATTTATAAGCAGTGATAAATTAACAAGAATTACCATGAAAGGAAGAATGAATAGAAACTGAGAGAAAAGTCGCTTGTTCTAAAGGGGGTAAGTGTTGTTTCTATAGGAATGCATAGGGAATAAAATAAAGTTCTGTTATGTACTGGTAACAAACACATTGAAAAGAACAAATAAATCAAATAATCCTCGACAATTTATATTCAAATTCATCTAAGGATTTTTCATTTGAGGCACAAGAAAAGCACTTATGGTTTCTTATAAGAAGGCTAATTTGAAACTCATTCCATAAAACCCTATTTTATCTGCTCATGTACATCATGCACCTTCAGTGTGTTTTTCTTTTTATAAGAAATAATTACTGGGATGCTGAAAGTTTTGGTCCCATCCATATACAAAAGTAACAGTCCTGTTTGAATTAAATTCTCTAGGTGCCTCTGTACTATCTTTAATAAGGATTTGTTAACAGTGATTCTTATCCTCAACCCACAAATAGAGCATTGAGACTACACGTGCAGATTTTGTCACTACTACCACGCAGTTTTTTAAGTTGTTTAATAATCAGAGCATTTGCTCAAGAAGTAGGAGGTATGGTCTAATCCCTTTTTCAGCACGAAGGAATTCAAATGTCTCTCTGACTTCTCTATCAACTGTGCCAACCAAGCTTCGAGCAAAAAAATAATAACAATGCTGTGTCATTCAAAAAGAAAAAATAAAAATAACACTTCAGTTTTGGAGGATGGATATTGTAATTTTATAACATAATAATTACAGTGACAGTTAAGTTCCATTGTGTCCCATTCTCAAGTCTCCAGCTGGAAACATCTGTGACAAGCTCAACACAATCTCATAAAGATATTATGCAGCCAAACCACATTTAAACACTAGACACTTCAGAAAAACAAACTTCTTTCTCCTTCCAAACCCAACCCTGCTGTGCAGTACTGATGGCATCTGACTTCCACTAGAGATATGGTTACTGCAGATGCTTAAACATTGCTTTCTAGCCTCACCTGAAAATGATACTCACTTATTTTCTTATTCACTTTTCACTTACTCACTTTTTTTTTTTATTATTTCATGTTAAATAACCATAATGAATGAATGGATTTATATTTTTATCAATCAGTTCTTTATAATGCTTAGACTACTAGCCTAGCACTGAGAGTCCTTTTTAAAATTGTTGTTTATATCTAATCACACTGATATTTAACTTACATGTTCTAATGCATGCACACGAAATGTAAGTAATACCATAGAATCATAAAATGGTTTGGGTTGGAAGGGACCTTTAAAGGTCACCTAGTCCAACCCTCCTGCCATGAGCAATGGCATCTTCAGCTAGATCAGATTGCCAGAGCCCCATCCAGCCTGACCTTGAATATTTCTAGGGATGGGGCATCTACCACCTCTTTGGGCAACCTGCTCCAGTGTTTCACAACCCTCATTGAAACAGGAATCTCCATTATATTTAGCCTGCATGTACTGTCTTCCAGTTTAAATCCACTACCCCTTGTGCTATTGCTCAACTAAAAAGTCTGTCCCCATGAATGGACAAGGAGCTCCTGGAAACACTTAGATATAAAAAGACCACCTAGAGAGAGTGGATGTGAGGACAGGTAGCCTGGAAGGAGGACAAGGAATTTGTCTGAGAAGCCAGGGATCGAGTTAGGAAAACTAAAGCCCAGATAGACTTAAGTCTGGCCAGGAATCACCAAGGGCAACAGGAAAAGATTCCATAGGCATGCCAGTTATAAAAAGGTTGACTAGGGAAAATGTGGCCCCTCTCCAGATCAAAACAGGAGACCTGGCCACATGGGGTACAGAGGAGACGGAGGTGCTCAGTGACTTTTTTGCCCCAGACTTCACTGGCAAGGGCTTTGGCCCCACTGCCCAGTTACAGAAGGCAAAGACAGGGACTGCAAGAAGAAAGACCCCCACTATAGAATAGGTTCAAGACCATCTGAAGAACCTGAAAGTCCACAAGTCCACGCAGATCCTGAGGAAACTAGCGGATGAAGCTGTAAAACATCTTTCTGTCATATTTGGAAATTTCAGACAGTCTGGTGATGTTACCACTGGCCAGAAAAGAGGAAACATAATGATGCTGTGCCATCATCCATCTAACTGGTTCTATCTTTGTAGAAGGTTAATTCATTGGTCAGACATGACTTCCCTGTAGTAAAGCCATGTTGACTGCTCCTGATAAGACTCTTGCCTGGTGACAGCATCAAGAATGAGTTGTTCCATCACCTTTCCAGGGATGGATGTGAGGCTGACTTGTCTGTAGTTACCTGGGTCCTCTTTCTTGAAGACTGGAGTGACATTTGCTTTCCTCCAAAGGTGATGGAGAGCAGCCTAGCAATGACATCCACCAGCTCCCTCACCACCTGTAGGTGCATCCCATTAAGACCTATGGATTTATGGATGTCCAGATTCATTAGCTGATCCTTAACCCAGTCCTCATCAACCAACACAAACCTCTCCTTTATCCCGACTTCCTCAGCAGCTTTAAGGGTCTGGGGCTCCTGAGGATACCCTCCAGCCGTATACACAGAGGCAAAGAAGGCATTCAGCAATTTTGCCTGCTTTGTATCCTTTGTCACCAGGGCACCCACCTCATTCAGGGGTGGGCCTACATTGCCTCTAATGTTTTATTCGTTATGTATTTGAAGAAGCCCTTCCTGTTGTCCTTAATGTCTCTTACAATGTTTAATTCCAAGGAGGCTTTAGCTTTACCAGTTGCCTCTCTGCATTCTCAGACAACAGTCTTACATTCCTCCCAAGTGGCCAGCCATTCCTTCCACAATCTATAGGTTCTCTTCTTCCATTTGAGTATACCTAGCAGTTCCCTGTTCTACCATACTGGTCTCCTAGTTCCCTTTCTTGATTTCCTTCCCATTGGGATGCCCCGATCTTGAGCTCAGAAGTGGTCCTTGAATGTTTACCAACCATCTTAGGCCAGAAGACAGAATACCTCTGACCTCTAAAAGACATTTCCTCTGAAACAGGAAACAGAAATCAATATTCTAGAGTATGTATAACAGTGGTGCTACTGCTGTCATCAAGTTACCAGAAGACACACTGACATACAGTTTTTGCTGTGTCTACCAGCAGCTCTATAGAGTTCAAAAGCTTATTGCATGTATCATTTAATAATTTTGCTTAAATTGCAGAAGTTGAACTGGGAATATAAGCTCTATCCATGACAATGACCCTGTTAAAGTAGCTATTGTTTTGTATCACTTTTCTCATTTTGATTTTTTGTTTACCTTGAAAGTCCAACTAAAGAAGTGAAATAGTATTTATGTATCAAACTCAAGAAATTATGAAACTGACAAATTAACATGGTCTGTGCAAGATTAAGCCAGTATCTTTTTTTACTTTTGCACTCTACTAAAACAATCATTACATGATTTTATGCTTTTTCTCCTATAGGTATTATTCTTATGAAGCCTATATAGGGTGTACAAAAACTGTGCACTAGAAGACTGTTACAGTAGGGCCCACACTTAAGTTCTCGTAATTTCTGGAAGGTACAAAGAATGGTGGAAGTAAACAGATGAGGATAAAAATGCCCTTAGAACTCTGGATTCACTACTTGCATTTGTCAGAATTTTCTGGTTTTACTTTTTGGAGCTAAAATTTAAAACAGTATCCTTTTTAATCTTTTCAATATTCCAGAGATTTAATGTATTTTCCTTCCCTGGAAACAGTCACATTGATATACCAGAAAAGTCTGTCTGGACTCTAAATATCTTTGCCAAAAGAATGAGAAGTTAGCATATGATAATGTTTCTTTGTATCCCTCAAACAAAACCTGCCAGTTCTATTTCCATATCTACCGAGTCATTTTTGTTTAGTTAATATTTCAGCTGAAAAAGCTATACTCTTCCTAACACACTTTGAAATCTCTGACTGCTCTGAAAAAATTTTAGTCCAGAAGATAACAACCTGCTGATTCTTCAAAGCTTTTTCAAAATTTCTCCATGTAATTCCTTTACTTCACAGTACACCATACTGTGAGCAGACACTGACACACTCACGGTGCTCTTCTCCTTGAGACAGATTGAGCCTCTTTGCAGGATATCAAGAGGAGGCAACATTTCCCTGTGGTCAGAGGATCCCATTTGGAGGCTTCTGTTGTGTTAGTTTGCAAATATGATTAGGCCTACTTGCTTTTTATAAAAGATGGGAAACTGTCTTTCAATGGTAATGAACTTTTAGAGGAAAAGGACAATTAGTCCTCTAAGCCTTTCCCACCCTGTATTCGCTCTCCCTCCCTCCACATATTTGGGAAAAAATGAGAGATATTATCTGATGCACCTATATAATCTACTGCTCCATATAGTCAGGAAGAGCAAAGATAAACCAAGCCTCTCCAATACAAAACACAGAAGCAAGTTGTGTTTAGTAGGAATTTGTGAGACATAAGATGATGAGCATCACTGTGGGGCATTAGTTATAGAACGAGAGTACACCTTGCAGGTGACAACATGGAAATTTGTTTTCAGTGGTGCAAGGAAACACTTTTAATTACCTAGGAATTGTGTTTGGGGTGAAGATGAGTCAGCCCTATACATCCTTCACATTATAGGGATTAAGGATCAAATTTTGATGAATGAAATTTATGGAAAGGCATTTACTACAATGAACTCAGTGAGAGCTGGGCAAACTCACATTAAGAAATTCTAAAAGTAGTAGAAAACATTACAAAGTTTGTATTAATTTTACAAAATTTTACTAGGATCACTAATAGAACCAAGGTGCTACTCTTCCAAGTGAATGCTCCAAACACTCGTGCTTATACTATCACATTAATGACTTCTCCCAATCTTCAGGATTTATACAAATTGAAACAGACCCAGAAAGAGAAGGAAACATCCTCCCACCCCCCAAAAAGAACCCAACCAACAACCAACAAACCAGGAAAAAAAAAAAAAAGCAGAAAGAGAGAAAAATAGAGAGAGGGACAGAGGAAGAAATGAGAAAGAAAAAGGGAAAGAGAAAGATGGAGTGAAAAAGTGTGAAATAGAGAGGAAGTGGGACAGAAAGTCACTGCAAAATGTGTCATAACTAATCAAGTATTTTGTTATTCTGATTTCACAGTCAACCTCCCAATCAGAAAGACTGAAAACATAAGCAAGTTTTCTTTTGCTTTTCCAAACAAGGGTCTTTTAACCAAAGAAAAATTGGGATGATTTCTAAAGAAGAAAAATGTGTTTCAACTATGAGCTTTAGAAAAACTTCAAAACAAGTAAACAACTCAAGGACAAGATGTAGCTAGTTACCAAGCAACTAATTCTGTCACTCTCACTTCTACTGTGTAATACCATAAACCTCAAAGTTTATTTTTCCTTTATTTAATTCATTAAAATAAATATATAGGACAACTTACAAAGAACAAGGCCTATGGGGTAGGATTTATCTCAAAAGGACAAGCTGAGATATACCAGAAAAACACTACAAAGGCATGGCAGTTCTACAAAACCACAATGTGTTCCACACCAGTTATTATATATAAAAGCTAGTGAAGAAAAATGGTATTATATAAAGCATAAATTATGCACTCAAATCATTATTGCTTATTGGACAGGAAAGATAATAGCATAAGCAGATGGGTAAGGAAAGAAAAGCACCTATGTTGTACAGTCCTGTATATTGATTACAGATATTACAGGCTGAAAATAACTAAAAAAAAAAATAAAAAAAATTGAAGCTAAAAGACTAAGAAAACCTGAAAAAAATGCTGTCTTAGAACACAAAATGCAGCCTCCACCAATGTCAGTCCCATTAATAAAATGCTATAAAGACACTTACAAAATCTGGGAAAGGAAATAAAGGAACTTGCTTTTAGTTTCCTGCAGGCTAATGTTAACTGATTAAAGTTTTTAAAAGAAAATGTTTTCTGATTGCATTTAAGCCAACCAGAGAGAAGTTGTGATGGTCAGCCAGTTATCTATTAAAAACATTATTTGTGCCAGCTTGGAAATATCTCAAAATACTGAAGAATATTTCTTCTATGACAACAAAAGACTAATTTATCTTCACTGCTGTTTCCCTCCTAATCCTTCATAAATATCTGTAAATTAATGGAAGAAGCAGCTCTAAAGACTAGGTATGCAATGTGCACACCCTGCTGCAGAAAGAGTAACTCTCTGAAATTTGCTCATTCTATAATACAGTATATTTTCATAAATGCAGAGTAATTCAATAAAATAACAGGGACAGTGGGCTCAAGTTTTGCAAATGTGAGACAGGTTTGGACATATATTTTGATTATTCTCAAAATACCATCTTAATTTATATTTCAGACGAATTTTTAGTGTGATTAAAGTAAAACAGATACATAAATGATGTCCCAAACAGGCTAGCATGTTGAAAGGGCACTGCTTCTATAGGTCAATAAATATTCAAGAGCTGCTATTAAAAGCTATCGATTTTGCTTCAGATAACATTTGACATTAAATTACTAAGGACCTAGGTAGAGCCCAGGGCAATCAGATAGAGCTGTGCTATTAGGTAAAGGCTTCTGGTTACAATTCCACTTTGGTGCAGCAGGTGAATTCTCATAGAAGGCAATTTTATAATTAAGAATGAGTTTTGTTGAATTAAATATGAAAATAGAAATTAAAACCAAAACAGCTGCTCTTTGGGGATATTAGGCTGATGGTTTCAGTGTACCAGTAGATTTTCAGCTTTTCCATTTATGAACATTTTTGTCATTAAATCTTACATCATCAGAGTTATCAAAAAGTTGGAGACTGGAGCTGTTGGCTAACTGATAGCTGGGCTGTGTCATCTCCACTGGTGAAGACACATCTGGAATGCTTCAACAACAGCATTTATTCAAACTATACTATCAACAGAAAAAATAACTGACAATTTAAAGTGTTGGTATTGCTGTCTGTGGACATAAGAGTTAATATACTGACGTCTGTTTCAGTGGCACTTGTGTCAAAGCTCTGATAAAAACCTCTGGCTCATTCAGAAATCCCATTTTAGAGACTTAAAAATAAAGATATTACCTAACCATTTTAGAATTAAATGAGTGATCTGAAAGTACCTATCTCTGTCAGGAACTAAATTTGATAGACCACTGAGAGTTTTGTCCAACAGAATCAAGATTAAAATGCGTAATATAATGAAAGACTTTTCTGTTCTAATCCAATGACAAGAGACAGCTAATAAAAGCACAATGCCATACATTTAAAACCATTAAGATTTAAAAAAAACCAAACAAATAATGACTAATTGTTTTAAGGTAATTACTAAGAATACACAGTAGCCTATCTATTTTGAGGAAGGATTAGAGATTTTCTGAAGGAAATTGAACACCTACTGCTATAGTAAATAATGCATATTAAAATAAGCAAAAAAGTTATCTGAATCTTCATATTGCAAAATCTTAATCAGACATTAAGTGGAAGAAATATGGAACAGTGAAGGAGAATAATGATTAAACATAACATACTCTTCTGTAACACTCAAGGTTTCTGTACTGGACAATTTTAACTGGGAAAAACTAGACCAGCAGGTCAGTTACCAGCATGAACTACAATGATAATTGTATTCAAGAGCACTGGCAGTGAATATTACAAGAATTATCATTTTTTGGCATCTTACATTTGATATTTTAAGTTAAATATGAAAAAATATTAATTTACTCCAGTCTTACATCTTCAGAAATTTACTAATTTTCATTAACAAAGAAGGAAGCAATCCTTAGCTGTTATGGAATTAGGCTCAAAGCCTTAGCACTTAACAGCAATCTTACTTCAATGAAAATCTAAACCTTATCCAATATTTCTTGCTTTTTTCACAGAGGCCTCTAAAATCTATGAGAAACTACAGTTTCTCTCAAATCTACAAAAAAGAAGCTGTAGGTATATACTACTGCTTACCAAAAGTGAAAGCAACACAAACAAATAAGCCCTGCACAAATAAATCCTGCACATTCTCCCCACACACCAGGGATTTTTACTACTGCACTATTTTTAGATAGCATGGTATTTTGGAAAAAACAAACAAACAAAAAACCTGAAAAAAAATCAAATTCTTAGAAGATAAACCTGAAATAAGGATCTTTACCAATTCCTTCCTAATTGAGCATACAAACATGAGCATAATTAAATTACTAGTTAGAAAATCTAGCTTGCTAGCAACTAGATACATTTACTAGCAATAAGAGTATTTCCCTGAAATCTTCAACTGATAGTATTTAAATCACTTAGGATCTGTACTGTCTGAGACTGAATAACACTGCAATATATTTAAGCTGAATCCTTACTTTGGTCAAGTCAAATCAAGCTTCCAGAGATTTTACGTAAGTGTGATTAGCTATTTTACATTGACAATATAAGCTCCTTATTTGACAAGATTGTCAATGTCTGTATTTGTCCCACTGGCTGTTACAACTCAGGTTCACTTTTTTGGAATCAATCTATTTAAATTTGATCCATTTACTGGATTATTGCAATTCAATTATTGGCTTTCAGCTGGTGTACAGCTCAAGGTTGGCACATGATTTCCTTCTCTTTTAATTTCCTTTTCAATGTGTCCTTATGGGGTAGGGTAAGGTAGGAAATCACTATGAATGATGACTAGAATTTCCTGTAAGACTGTAAGGGCAGGAGCTTCTGAGAATAATACATGATTTATGCCAAAGGAAAGTAGAGCGAGATATTTCATAATTTTAGAGATGGCTGCTCATACTGTGGCTCTTGAAAAAGATGAGACATAAAGCATAAATAATATTTTTTCATTAAAAAACTAACAAATAATTATCTCAACTTTTATATGAAAAAATCATCTTTATATCTCAATTGCTCATATGAATCTTTATGAGAAATTCATCTTAGACATTTCTGTGAAGTAACCACATACTCTGGTAACCTGATCTCAGAAGTCAGTCACAAATATATAAATAAATTTAGACTGACCACTTTGTTTTCCTTACTCTGGTGTCTATGTGCATACTGATGAATCAGATGAGAGACTTCTGGCACTGAATGTACCTTCACGTTTTGACATGCAAACGATATTGTATCCAACATTACACCTGCTTCAAGCAGCACAGATGTTATTTCATGGTCACTTTGGCCTGTATAAAAATACAGTATGGGGTTTTTTTGTTCTTGAGAATAACAACATGAAGAAAAAATTTCCCAGATCTTTCCTGTGTTCTCTGGCTAAGGAACAATATGCATGCCTGCACTGCAAATTGCATCATTTTTAAAAGACATGAAAAATTTCCAGGGAATAAAAAAGATTCCAATGCTGGTGGTTCACACTAAACATAAAGGAGCCACATCAAAAACTGTGGACATGGTCTCAGAGGCAGGAAATCATGTCCAGCCTCAAAGTGAGTGTGGATCTAAATGTCAGACAACAATCTCTCTCACCTCTGAAAGGTGAGAAGGACAGAAACCAACTCGCATAACACAGACCTTTAGCTGTCAAAGCAAGACTTGCACCTACATCAGAAAGCACTATTTGCCAACTTCTACAATTCCAAAAGGCTCAAAAGAACAAACACTTTTTTCAATTTATAGAACTTCATCCTGAGCCTCTTCTCTGAGCATATACTGCCAGGAAAACTGGTCAAAGTTCTAACATTTTCTGTATTCACTATTTCTGAGCTGTTGGAACCCTCTTGGAAAGTGCTTTTCATTTCTTGCCATGCTTTAGAAGGATAAGAATCAGGCAGGCCTTCCTCACTTATTCTGGAAATTTAAGAAGTGCCTGGAAAAAAGGTAGTTAGGAATTCTTACATAATTCAGATGAAATTTTAAAAGAGAAATTGTAGAAAATCAAATCCAGAAGAAATAAATCCTTAATAAGAAAAACCTTTCCAGAAAAAAAATCAGCTTAGTGACTATAGATCTTTTGAATTAAGTCATCTTTAGTGAGATCAGAAACTTGAAAACTGATCTCCCACAGCTCTATGTCTGGGATGTCCCATTTACACACACACAGAGGTATATGCCCCAGAGAGTCAGAAAAATTTAAATTAATCCTTGCATAGGATAAAGATTAATTCTCATGGAGGATAGAGGAAAATAAAACATTTCATACAGAGGAGAAGCAAGTAATAAGTTTTCCAGCTCCAGTAATTCAATGACATCTTCAGTTTCTCAGAACATGGTACACTTTGCATACCATCTTTATGATCAAACTTCATTCACTTCAGAAAAGAAGCAAGCAAAAAAAGCTGTAGGAAACATCAGACCCATGAAAAAGTTCTTGGATGTGAAGTTGCATTTCTAATGCATTTTAGTGAGAAATATAGCATTATGATGCTATAAAAACATTTGCTGAGAGTCAGAGCTTACTTGCACTATTTTGGAAAGAAACATTTCAGACAAGCAGGATGAACTGAATCTTTTCAGTTTTTATCTTACATTGACAGAGCTGCTGCTTCTTTACATATGTTCTCCTATTTTCAGTGCTCTTGTCCCCAAAGCATCACAAAGGATGAAGATGTTTGCTAGAAACAATTATTAATAAAACTCCTTATCCATCTTTCCCAATCAGAAGCAACATCCATTATCAGTTTCACCTTTTAGTTGGGATATTGTATTGGTGGCTTCAGTAGCCGAACTACCTAGTAAAGCAATAAAATAATGCCAGGCTTCATTCTTTATAGCTTCTGATCAGTATATTTATCACATCTCACAAGCAATTTATACCTCAGCAGTTTCAAAACACCCAGGAAACAAAATATAAAAGAAAGATGAGCTTAGAAAGGTGGCTACAACCTCGATCTTCAAGACAGGAAAGGATAGTGATTGTAACAGTAACCGAGGACACTGAACATTAATGGGTGATCTCAGTATGCTTAATATAGAAAACTCCATACAAATACAATACAGCTGTACTTTAATACCATGCCCTGATGTTCTTTATGCTGGCATTGTCTAACAGTACACACAATCTTTAAAAGTATCTAGCTGTAAAACCTCTTTGTGAGATAGGGAAGTGCTGTTATCTGTTTTGTAGATAAGAAATAGAAGTTCAGAGGTCAAGAATCTTGGAAAAAGCTATTTACATTAAGAAATAAAAAAATATCCCAGTTCTTCTCCTAACATTTGTACCTATCGTAGTACAAAACAAATGTCATAAAGACAATAAAGGTCTAAATTCTAAGCCTTCACATAACTCCTAGAAATGGCACTCCCTGGTCTCAAATGCAGTAAGAAATATGAACTGGGTGGCAAAATATTCTTTGGATTGATGCTTTACCTTTAATAGGCTTCTCTCAGTCTAAAGAGGGTGAATTTCTTACTGTTAAAAGTGTCATATCATTCTTACCCTTCATTCTTGCCTTAAGGAGAAAGACCAAAACATACAAACAAGCAGATAGTTGGTTGAGTTTCCCAGCTTCGCATCATATTGATTCATTTGTTAACACATTTTTATTCTCAATGTATGAATGGTATTTCTGTTTGCTAAAAAACCAAAATAAAATAGTAAAACATTGAATTACCAAAGATCTTTCCAAGACAGTGAAAGAAGACTGATTAAATCTTGCTAAGCTAGAGGCGCAGCACACCTAAGTACATATAGCATATATAAGGTTTACTGTTTAGGGAGAGGCATGTAGAAAAAAAAAGTTACAATTCAAATAAAACCATTCTCTTCATCAAAAAAAAGTATTTGCCACAATAATATTAATGAATCACAAGGGTTATTAGTACAGTGAAAATAAACCCAAAATAACTCTGAAGACATTATGAACCTGATTTGTAAAATAAATTCTAAGACATGTTTCTTACATATGCATATGCATATCTTCTTACATTGATACCTGAAGGTCTGAAAGAGAGTGAATAAAAAAGGAATACAAATAAAAATTTATTAAATACTTTAGCAAGGAAAACCTAAACTGCAAAAGAAAGGTGTCTCTGAAAAGCTGTTGAAAACTATGTGTATACACAGAATTGTTAATTATAATGCCATAGAGATTGCAGCCCATGGAAACTTTCTTAAAATAGTTTCTTATGTGAACAGGAAACCAAAAGAGTATTTACAAGTGAGAAGAATAAATATTAGAAGTCTAATAAGAGCCTAAAAAAAAACTAATGAACTTTAGGGGGAAAATTTTTAAGAAGAAAGGTTTCTCATTTATTCTCAGGATAATGATTCCTCAGCTACATTTCTAGTTCAGACATTTCAGTCTTCAGAATTTTACCAGTATTACTTTAGCTTAACCTATATATCCAAGGTCTGTGAGTGACTGCATTTTCCAGATCACAGATAATATTAATTAAGCCTTTTGCTTAAATCTCTAGGTGGGATGACTAACTAGCATTTTTCATTTTAAGGAAGCAAAGCAAAAGAAGAATTGCTTAATTAGTAGAAGCAAGAAATCGGTTATACCTACAACAACATGATACAATTAAAACAGATTTTTGCAATGAAACTTAAAGTGCTGAGGACCTAACATTATTACTTTTTTGATTTTTTTGTTATACTTCAGCATATTTCAGCTTAGTTTTGCAGAAAAGGATTCCAGTTTGCATGCTGCAAGACCATATACCAATGGTTCATATTAATGGTTTTATATTAATGGTTTGCATACTGCAAGTACCACACATACCACAGGACAATATTTGGCGAGGATTAGGAGGGGCACTTCACACTCTTGATGCAAACTAAAATGCTAAATGTGATTATATGGATCAGAGGAGATTTTGTTTTGAAAAGTTAAAATCACATTTTAAAAGGACTTCAAGATGAAATTCTGAGAAACTAAGCCCAGCTACAGGGAAGTGAGTCATTCATGTGTAATTTATCTTCAAGGACAAATGTTGAAAGGTTTTCTTAAAAAGAAACAAATCAAAACTCATTAAAATGTTTAATATTAAGATTATTAAATTGCTGTAGAAAAACTTTAAAATCACAAATTTTCAGAACCTAAAAATAATGGCAGAAGTGTCTATTGACCTTCATACACTAGAGGGAAATATTCATATGTTTAATATTTTTAGTTATTTTACCTAAGAGTCGTTTGCTCTAAGGGATATGCTATACAACATCATATAACAAATTTCACTTCATTTTGTACATGAAGTGTAATTTGACCCAAGTGTAAACTTATATGTGTCTCATCATTTCACACAGAAATCCACGTATAAAAAATTGGTGATCTCAGATGGTCTGAAGCAAGCATCGTTATGCAACTTATAAAGAATAATTTCATTACTGTTTTAGGAGAACTGAGGGAGTTTGGACTCTTTTCTCTGGTCTTTACAGGCTAAAATTGAAGCATGTGTTAGATTTTAGTTTGGACTCATCCATGCTTAAGGCTTGGTTTATCTTTATTTACTATTTGCTGTGTTCCAAGTTTCAACTTGTCTTATTCAATGGAAGGGAACCTAGCAGCCAGGCTGGAGGCATCTGCAACTTCTTTTCAGTTATTGGAACACCTTATGGTCCTGGCCAAACTCTCATCCATACCAGACACTTGTGTGACCTTGTGGTTATAGGTCTGTATGACCTATGTGCTTCCTATGTAGAAACTGAGACATGTGGGAGATACTGGTGCCCATGTGGTTCTCATTTTATCTAGTGACAGGGATATGTGTGAAATACAGTCACCTAACTGGAAACTTGGTGGAGAGACCACGTTATATGGATGTAGATAGATACCATCTTATGAGAGCCAAAGTCAAGGTCAAAACTAGATTTATGCCTATTGTCGTTACAGAAATAGAAATATGCACTAAAGTATTCTTTGCAGAATGCCTCATTAGTTATTGATTTATACTACCTGAATTCACACATAAAGCATCTGTGCCATGCTCATCAGGTGCCTCTTCCAATGTTTTGATTGTCAATTACACCAAATTGCTGAAATCCACAGTTAAAAACCCAGATCAAAAAATAACTGCAAACCTGAGAAAGGTACAGAACAGATGACCAGAAATACAGAAATCCTAATAGCACTATTTGTAGCTTAAAACAGTTTTCTCAGTGTTCCTCTCAAAATGTGAGGAAAAATTAAGTGCCTTAAAATGCTAACAATATATGAAATTAAGAAATGCAGTCTTCAATTAGGAGAAGATTGCGTCTTGCATACTCTGACAGTATTTCATATATCAGTTTTTTGTGGTTTATGAAATTCTTTTAAAGCATTTCAAGCTATTCAACTAGCAGGAGAAAACCTTTGAGGAAATAAAAAGGAGCAGTAAGTGCCAGAACTAAGTAGAAGCATTATTTTTTTTCCTTCAACATATCTGTCTTTTCCATATACTTACCCGAATTTTTTCCTAGTTTCCAAACAACACCCTTTAATATCGGATAAAAAAAGAAGCACTACATTCTTGCATCAGCTGTTTCCAGGTAATCCCAGCACTTTATTTTTGCAGTACAGGAGATCCACCAATTCAAATGCTACCATAGTTTTCCTTATTTTCCAAGTTAAGAACAAAATTATATTACCCTTATTCACACTAACCAATCAATGAAGCTATTACAAAAATTAGTATACTATTCAATATGAAATATGAATCAGTGTTTAAAAAAAATTACTTCATGCTTATAGTATATATCTTTTAAGAGAAGCAGCACCAGCATCCTAAATGAACAAGCTGTAGTATCCAAGATCCAAACAATCATAATGGTATTTTTATGCAAATATTTTTGAAAACAAATTTTCTCCTTGTAGAATGTATAGTAGTTGTTCCTGCAAAAAGCTGATCCACTTTTTGCATTTTCTGTGCCAGCACTTTGACTCAGCTTGTCAGGAGAGTTAATTGACACTTCAAAGTGCCTACACTTTATTAAAATAACAACACAAGTGTGAAACACTTTCCTTCTGGGATTCTGTAGTTAGTTTACTTCAAGAGACCACAGATTTATATGAAGATTCTGATCTGGTGCGTACCAGTGAAGAAACTCAGAGACAAAAATAAACTTTCTCGAAACCTTGTATTTATACATTGATCTAGCAAGAGAGAAAAAAAATAATCTTTCCAGCTATTTTTTTACTCTTAATGAAAACTTCAATTTTTCTTCCTACTAAAAGACTGTGACATCTTCAATTGGATTGCCAAGTTTAGTATCAACACAGTATCGACACAATCTCTTGCTAATGAGAATTATGTACAATAACTTTCTATTTTTAAGAATTACTTTGGCTCCAGACCAAAAGAAAATTCACCATTCCCAACCTAGACCCATGCTACTGCAATTATCGCTTA
The DNA here is from genome assembly GCF_036169615.1 of Heliangelus exortis. Lineage (NCBI taxonomy): Eukaryota > Metazoa > Chordata > Aves > Apodiformes > Trochilidae > Heliangelus > Heliangelus exortis. The sequence goes on along the minus strand of NC_092425.1, from coordinate 25,340,830 downwards.
GACTTGCAGAAACTTCAGCAAGAATATGTACTGTAGTAGCTGATGCAAAATTGTGCATGACAGATTGCCATCCTAAATTAACAAACTATGTTAACTGCAGTTACTTTCTTTGCAGAACAACCGATTTTAATTCAGCTAAAGACACAAATGAGTCTCTAGCTGAACCCCGAGAGCCAGTTTTACCAAAAATCCCCAGATATTTGTTGTACAGTCATAATGCTGAAACCGTAATTACCAATTTCAGTATAGGATGCTAAAATATTCTGCTGCTTCCATTGTAAAAATTCTGCCTTCCCTGGGGTGTAGCTTTATCCCAGTTGCACCCATGAATCCCAACACATATAGTCTGAAGATCTTGACAGTGTTTATTTCCAACTGAATATAAAGAAAAAACAAAACAACAACAAAACTGATTTAAATGAACAATAATTAGCAAAGATTCATGTGTATAATCCATAAAATCATGAAGATTTTTTTCCCTAGGTTTATTCTATGCATCTATAGTTCTAAGGTTTCCACAGAGAAGCAAAAAGTAAGGTCTACCTTAAATTTATAAAATGGGATGCAAGGCATACATTTTATTCTCCGTGAAGAACTGTAAGTAAATTCCCACATGAAAAGATAAAGGAAGTAATAGATTTTTCTCTCTTTTCAATCTGCTTTTACACTCCAGTTTTGGAACAGATTTTCCATGGAGATATTAGTAATAATTTTTCTTCATGTGCCTACAAGAAAGCTGGGTAGGGCTTTTTACAGGAGTATGTAGTGAGAGGATACGGGGAAATGGTTTAAAACTTGAAGAGGGGAGATTTAGGTTAGACATTAAAAAAAAGTTCTTCCCTGTGAGGGTGGTGAGATTGTGGAACAGATTGCCCAAGAAGGTTGTGGCTGCTCCCTCCCTGGAAGTGTTCAAGGCCAGGCTGGATGGAGCTTTGAGCAATCTGGTCTGGTGGGAGGTGTCCCTGTCCATGCAGGGCAGGTTGAAACTAGATGATCTGTAAGGTCCCTTCCAACCCTAGCTATTCTACGATTTTAAGAATGCAGGAGTTATTTAAGTAGTTGCTCAGCCTCTTTAAGTTGCAACTACCTTATGGTGAAATTGTTCAGGAAAATAGAAAGTTCATTCCTCAGCTTAAGATGCCCATAAAATTAAAACAGCTCAAACCAAATCCACTTTGAGTAATTAGGATCCAACACATGACATGATGAATGTCAATCTGAAACATCACAGGATTTTATTGACATTTGTCCCAGTAGAAAATAGATGCACTACATCAAGGATGTACTTGAAAAACTGAAAATACCAAGACCAACAACACCAGAAAAACAACTGATACTTCATTAACTTTCCCACATCCTTCTGAAGAAGTGTTCCCAGATCAACTTTATGTCCTGAGGTGGATATAGACCATTCATGACTTCATTCATGAGCTGTAATCAACCAAATTAAAAAGTCTGAATAAAATTAACTCAGAGTTTTCAGTATAAAGAGCAGAGATCCTCCTTGACTGTACAGCATAATAATAGGAGGAATAGTAATAGGAGGAGTGCGGGTTGACATGAAAAAATGATGTGTTCAAAAGACAGTGCTATTCAACTGGATGACCCCCAGACAAGTTTCAATCAAGTGTAGCAAATCAAGGACAAAACCATGAATCATAAAAGTTCTTATCAGCTGTCAATGAAGAGCAAGCTCTGCCAATTTAATTTTAGAGTGGCAATCCCTACAGAGACCACCAACTAATATGAGTGACTTGTCTTGGCAAAACTTGTGATTAAAAAACCCTTATATCTTGGTCATAGCCAGTAAACTGACAGTGAGCTCTCAGTAGATTGGAACTACATCATGTTGAGAGCCAGAATGACTTAAGGAGTCTTCTATGCCATAATAATGACTTCATTGTCAGTGACAGGTGAGTGATCCCAAGGGCAAGGCTGGAGAGTAGGTAACAGAAAAATGAAGAGGGGAGCATTTCAGATTTTATCTGAAAAGATTGTGACATGTAGCTGCAAGAAGCATGCATTGTAGTTCATACTGAATAATAATTCTCATGTGTCTTTTTTTTTTTTAATAAAATAAAATAAAATAAAAAAAAAAAAAAAAAAAAAAAAGCAATGACATCTCCTAATTGAAATTTCTCTAGTATCCAAAGTACCTCAGTAGTAATAGGATCGCAGGACTATCTAGTTTTACTGCATAGAAAAAAACGTATCTTACAGAGCAGAAAAGAGAGTGGATGACTTGGCCTTGAATTTTTAGAATATATTTAAGGGTTTGGTGAGGGAATATGTTCCTCCTCCCCAAACCCAAAATCAACAAATACGACATACTTGCAGGACCTTATTAGAGATTATGAAAACCTTGCAAGAAAGGAAAACCTCAGAAACTACATTTTCAGTACATAAGATTATGGATTCGGATACCTCTGAAAAGAAACCCAAATTAGATGAAGGAAAAGAAGGCAATAGGAAAAAATAAGAGCATGGGTTTAATAAGGGCAAGCAGCACCTCTTTTAGTGATTTTGTATAATGAGAAGACTGGCTCAATGAACAAGAGCAGTGAATGACCTTCCTGAACTTCAGAAAGGTTTCTGATAATGATATAAAGAAGAGCATAAAAGATCATATCAGAGAGAGAAGCTCAACAAAGTCATTGTCACAAAAAAAAGGAATCTGGAGTTCTCACAAAGGCAGCTAAGTCCCAGATACAAAATAAAATATGTGCTATATGCTGGCTGGAATTGATAAAGGTTAATTCTGTGTTGATGATTATAATCACTTAGAGAGACAGTGAAGATTAAAATATATGGTAGAATTCCTTCTGTCAAGATTTATTCATGTTTGGAAATAAAAAAAACCAAAACAATCCATCTAAAAATTTATAAAGATATTTAGCCTCTATAGTCACCATTTGGAGAGAAGGAAAATCTGAAAGAAGCTCTGCTTTGAAATCTACCTGCAGTTTCTTCTCATACAATCACATATTTAAAAATTAGAATGTATGGAGAGAGTTTTCAGAGTTTCCTGTGTTTAGTCAGAACAGTTCAGTCAGTTTACATATATCCAGAATTTTTTGTTTTCTAAATCTTTTTCTCATGACTATTAACTACATCATTATATTCCATCTATTCTATCTATATTAAATTCTGTTTAACTACATCATTAAATTCTTTAAGGTCCCTTCCAACCTGAGCTATTCTATGATTCTATTTCCTCCTCTAAGGAGACCTCTGGAAAACACATACTGTCTAAGTACATGAGAATACACTTTTAACAATGTTAATTGTACAGAAAAAAACCCAACAAAACAATCCTCTCTAGTTCAAGGGACAATGAGTTTCTTATTTTATCTGCAATGGCAACAATTTAACAAAGAATACATTTGGTTTTCTTCAATACTTAATTATTTTATGTATAAATGTAAAAAATAATCAAGTCAAGAATACATTCTCAAGAAAACACCATGAACTGCTTTTATTGCTATGTAGAAAACTAATAAAACTGTTCCTTTATAGTTTTCATTCACAGATGCAGTAGTAAAATGAAGAAATTTCATTCAGAAAAATTGAATTATTGTAATAATTCAGGTTAACGCATTATGTGGTATTTGATTTCATACATTTCATTAATGATACTGCTACAAAGAATGCAGTTTGCATTATTTCTTTACATTATATCAATGGAAATTTCATAAGCAGAGAAATATAATATTGTCTAAATTAAATTTACTGGTTTCAGACTTGTAATTCAATCAAAAGTACTCAACTCGTATAGACATAGTAAAAATAGATTCTCAGTAAAATTCAACTCATAGACTATCTTTGCTTCAAGGAGATAGAGATGTCAAATACTAATCAAATGAACTCTTATCTGCTCAGGTTCTGATGTATCAGTTCAAGTTCTGGCATGTAATTAAGTCATTTGATGAAAATCCAGAAGTATCATTTTTGTGCGAGCATGAAATTTTGGGTAGACATTTGAGGTTCTGCAGACACCACTAACTGGGTAGAGCAGCAAGTGTAAAGCAAGAGGAACAAAGTTAGGGAAAAGGTACACTCTAAGCAGCTTTCTCATCAGAAAACATGAATGAATATTCACTTTACCCAAGGCCTGGATTGTTCAGTATTTCTTATTGAAAGAAAATAGTATACTGCCAGGAAAACAAAACAAAACAAAGCAAGCAAACAAACAAACAAAAAACCCCAAAACCACACTTGGAGTTTTGGTTTGTTTTTATGAATTAATACATACTTGTTCTCTCATCAATTTAACTCAAAGTATTTTAGCATTTATGTTTAATAATCAAGGGTTTGATGAAGCAAATAAGATTTTTTTGACCTATACACAACGTTCAATACACCTCTTTTGATAAAGGCAGCTTAAGACCTGTAATTTACCTCATGTGAATGATCTTCTTTGGGGCTCATTTCAACCTAGCTCCTCAACAGATTGCCCAGGACTTTTATCAGTAGTCACTATGAGCCAGCAGTGTGCCCAGGTAGCCAAGAAGGCCAATGGCATCCTGGCCTGTATCAGGAACAGCGTCACCAGCAGGTCCAAGGAAGTGATTCTGCCCCTGTACTCAGCGCTGGTGAGGCCACACCTCGAGTCCTGTGTCCAGTTCCGGGCCCCTCAGTTCAGGAAAGATATCGAGGTCCTGGAGCAGGTCCAAAGGAGGGCAACCAGGCTGGTGAAGGGACTCGAGCACAGATCCTATGAGGAGAGGCTGAGGGAGCTGGGGCTGTTCAGCCTGGAGAAGAGGAGGCTCAGAAGAGGCCTCATCACTCTCTACAACTCCCTGAAAGGAGGCTGTAGCCAGGTGGGGGTTGGTCTCTTCTCCCAGGCAACTCTCAGCAAGACAAGAGGGCACGGTCTCAAATTGTGTCAGGGGAGGTTTAGGTTGGACATTAGAAAGAATTTCTTTACCGAGAGGGTGATCAGGCATTGGAATGGGCTGCCCCGGGAAGTGGTGGATTCTCCATCCCTGGAGATATTTAAAAAGAGACTGGATGTGGCACTCAGTGCCATGGTCTGGTAACCAATATCATTGGTCTTCCCACCAAACTGCTTTGTCCTAAGTAATGGAATAGGAATCATGTCCTGACCTGCAAGGCTGAATGCCCTACACGAAGGTCTTCCAGCAGCCTTTCTACAAACTATGTCACCAGTGAAGAGGAAATAAACCCATTCCAAAAAGTTATATTCAATATAAGTAATCTCAAGAGTTTATGATTCACTGCCACTTTAAGGTCTGTGTTAGAGAACGGGAAGATTTCCTTAAAGAGCAAACTCTCCTTTCAGAAAATAAATAAGCAACATAAGCATGTAAAACACTGTAAATACATCAGCTTTAAATGAGTTTTTGTTTCTACAGTACATCTTAACTCCCTTGTTTATCAAACTTAAATAATTTTGGCTTCTGTGGAATAGGCTGGAAAAGCATTCCCCTCTGTACCACCTAAAGTAAAAAATAATGGCTTCTGAACAGGTTAGGTCTTCAGAACCTATTCTTCAGCATTGATTAGGTCGTGACTGACTATAGTGAGAGCTCAGAAAACCTGGGTCATTCCTAGATTTCTTTAGCACAAAGGTCAGTTCTGTCAATGACAATACATCTAATGACAAATGCAGATGCTACACACCTGGGGAAACACCAGATGGCGACATCACAAATCCCTACTGGAAATGACACATTTTTATACACCACAAGTAATGGAAACCTTAGCACAATAGCTACTGAGCAAGCTGCCCAAAAACTGGAACATGAACCAAGTTCACAAGTGCTGCATGATGAAAACCAAGTCTACATGTGCACCACATTACAGTTAGGTAACAAGTGTTACCTAACCTTAACGTTAATGAAAGTTGACCTGCAACACTAAAAATATTTTAGTTGAAATACTTTGTCCAACTCTGTCTCTTCCAAGAAAATATCCAAAATTGCAGCTCATACCTACAGTAACAGGATACAGATACACATGCAGATAGGAACTGAGAAAACCCAACAAAACATGACTAAAGTTCATCACCTCTAAGAAAAAGCACGCTCCCTAAAAGGTTATGCAGCCTGGAAAGAGTACATCAATTTCATAAAGTCTATGTATCAGAATGTTCATACTAAAGAGGTTCATTCTTTAGGCATGATTTTAAATTGATTTGTTCTACTAGATATTAGGATTTGACAATGCTTAAAATGTGTTTTGGTATTTTTTTTTCTATTTAGATACAGATAAAGGAAAAAGTACTTCAGTTAATTTGATGAAATCTATAGTGTAAAAATTGTACACAAATATTAGACTATTACGGAAGCTACTTTAAAGGTGCTCATACGTTTCCACAGCAAGGTAGTCTAGGAAAAAATAAATCCACATCCAAGGTTCTCTTTTGAAGATACCTTTCCGTATTTAGGAGACAGAATCTCACTGTTTTGCTTTACTCTTGGTAGCAGTGATTACTACTTAAATGGTCCTTCATATACTTATGCACTGACTTTTCCATTGTCATTGTTCCCACCCTCCCCCTCAAATTCAGATCAATATCAAAGCTACAATATTTGCATTAATTTAGAAAATTATGTTTTATAGTACATTTATATAGATTTATCTTTGCTAGTTAATAATATTTTAGCTGCTATTATAAAATAAAAATGATGAATATTTTATAGCATTGGTATGGTGAGTTGAAAAATAAATGAATACCTGTTCAATAAAGTGATCAAAAAATCAACATTGTTGGGGAAGATGCTGTTAATTATTATAGAATTTTTCATTTCCTAGGACAATATTGCTACTCTGTTAAACATTGAAAGACCTTAGTTTTAAAGAAAAAGAGGACAAAGAGATTACCTGTTCATCTCACACATGTATTAATACCAGAGTGAACTAAGAGAGATGGGAAACTGCTATGATCTCATTTATTAATGTACCTCAGAGTTTTTCATAAACATAGAAAACAAATTTCAAAACAATTTTCCATAGAGGCATTTAAGGTAAACATACTTTTAATTCCTGTCAAATTTTCAGTATGCGTATTAAAATTCTTTGCTGGTGATTGACTGAAAACCATTGCAATATTCACCTCTGATCATAGGTCATCACTTGCATGGTAAAATGAATTAAGAAATTTCCAGTATTTCAAAATTTATTTTTAATTAATTGGCAATGTTAATGTAAATAGCATGACTGAATCAAAGACAGCGAGTTAAAATGAACTACATTAAATTTCCGAGTACATAATATCTTGGTTTTCTTTTTTCCTCTGTAACAATCTGCTGTTAAATGATAAAATAATTACATTTAAGCAACATTAGAAATTATGTGCTTTGAAAAATTAAATTCTAGAGACATTATGTAGTTTAACAATATTGTTTGTACTTGGGGAGGGAGGGAAAAAGAGAGAGGTAGGGAGTGAAAGAAGAGAAGGAAGGGAATGCAGTAGACAAATACCAGAAAGGGCTTAAGAATATACAAAGCCATTCTTTATTTTATTGCATTTTGCACATATCACCAATCTTGTTTTTCTGGTCTTCACATAAAATGAAAAAGTCAAATGTTCCATTCCCAATGGTGAGGTCATTTGAAGTATTAAAATATGTATGCTTTGAATCTCATTTCTTTAGAATGAGAAATTCCTTTTAAGGAACAAGGAAGGTTTCAGAAAAGAAAAAAACATTTTTTTTTACAAAAAGGAATCTTTTACTTCTCCAACAAAACCTCTAGCGACTGCTAATTCAGAAGGTTCAAGAATTAAACTTTTTAGTTTGAGACTGAAGATATTAATTTATATTAGCTGTAAATTAAGAAAAAAAATTAAAAGCACCTACCTTTCGGGAATGGATTTCTTTCACGTATAGTGGAAGTAGAAATTCAGATATGCCTTCAAGTCGTATTCCTTTTTTAGTGACTCTCAAATTTCCCATTCCATCCTACAATCAATAATATATATATTCACTTTAAGAAATAACCTTATCGAGAACAAGGTAAAAATAACACAATAATTGGCCTAATATATAAAAATAATGAGGGCTGCCTCAATGTTGTCAGCTCTAATGATGACCTGGGCAGGAGCTGGATGGGGTGGGATTAACAGGCAGAGCTTCACCTAGGACTGAGGTATTTAACTGTGTAGCCTGGTGGTCATCTGCATATTCTATTCTTTGGCTGGACCAAGGGTACAAATGTAGATTAATTTGCTGTAGACATGAAGTATCTTGAATTACAACTGCTAAGTAAATTAATTAGCTAATTATCTCTATAAGTATAATAATTTTTTTTGTAGTGAAATAATTGGAAAATATTATATCATTGTAATGTCTTAAATCAACTGTCGTTGCTTTTCCCAGAAATTAAAATACATAGGAAAATATCCCATAGGAATTAAAAAAGAAAAGGGTTTTTTATTAGAAGTTACTTATCACTTCTAAGAGCATGCTATTGGTGAAAAGAAGAACTTCAAAATGCTGAGGGTTATTTTTGTATACTCGCTTTAATTTATCTGTATAGCAATAGGAAACGATGATTGTAAAAGTCTGCATGAAACAAGCAAATGAAGTGATTCAAAATACAATTAAGTTTAAGCATAGAAAAGAGGCATAATAAGGCTTCAGCTGTATTCTTACAGGAAAAAACAATGAAATCTGCCTGATACTTAAGACACAGGATCATTTTGCACACTGATAGAAATTCAATATTTTTATCCCTGGATGCTTATTACTATATTCCTGACAGAACATAATTCTTCCCTGTACTGGCAGTGGAATTCACCTTAATACACCTAAGTGCAAAATTAGCAAATTTAACCTAATTGCTGATTAAATGCTTTGAAGTCATTGCTGACTCTCGTGTAGCAGAACAGCGGGAACTCATATTTCTGCTCTGTCAGCTGAATTGTGAAACAAGTAACCTCCATTTCCTGGGCAGGCATAAACAGCTTCATCGCAGTGTTGTCAAGTGCTGTAGCTGAAGCTGGGAGACAACAGTGAATCAAGAAACATACTTACCTGAATATAGTTCAGCTACTATACCACTATCTTGTTATATACAACTATACCATTGCCCCCTTTCTAAAAAAACCAAAGGTGCCAATATGGCAGCTATTCGATACCACTGCATCCACACCTGAAGCAAGACTGAAAATGTTAATTATTTAAGACAGCAAAGAGAATTACATTTTATACAATGTAATTCATTGGCTATCATTTCCCAAACGCAACAAAGCTATAGTGATAGATAGCCTTTCACACTATGACAGATTTGCAAGGAACATACTGTTGGGAATTGTGCCTTCACATGTCAAAGCAGAGAAAATATGGAATAAAAAAAGTTGCTGCAAAGGCTATCTTTAACACAGAATATACTTGTTCAAGTCATATGGCACCAAGAGACATTTACAGACTCTGTATTAGTCCATATAATGTTTAGCAAAATTTGTAACTGACTACATAAAGCCAAGAACTGACCTTTTGTTAGCAAAAGTGCTATTTGTATTCAAACTCTGTGTCATGGTTCAACCCCAGCAGGCAGCTCAGCCCCACATGGCTGATCTCTCACCCCCACCCCCAAGTGAGAGGGGAGAGAGAATCAGAAGGGTAAACATGAGAAAACACATAGGTTGAGGTACAGACAGTTTAACTGGCAGAGCAAAAGCTGTGCATAAGCAAAGCAAAACAAAGAATTAATTCACTATTTCCCATTAATAGATCCAGGCAGATATCCAGCCATCACCAGGAAGACAGGGCTCCATCATATGCAACAGTTACTTGGGAAGATAAACACCATCACTCTGAATTTCCCTCCCTATATTTCTGGAGCATAAGAATCCATCCATAAGAATTCCCCATCCACTCTAAAAAGAGTGGATAAAGAGAGTAACTCTAAAGAGAGATGGAATAAGAAGAGTTTCTTCTTTCATTTAGTTGAACTATGCTGTTATTAAAAAAAAAAAAAAAAAAAAAAGTTTTCAAAAGTAATACAACTTGGTCAAAAGACAATAACTGGGGACCTAGAACAGATTTTGCAATACTGGCTGGGAAGATCTTCACACTATGGAGATGGCTAAGAAAGATTTCTTCTAAATCTTACAACTAAGCCTAGATGAAATAAAACTTTTTGCATGAGACTTGGATTAAATTCATACCTTTAATGTTACAAAAACCTACAGGTTTCACCTGTTATGTGAAAGCAGCAAAAGTGGAGAAGACACCTACAATTCCTTAGGATCATATACTTAGATTTCTATCCAGAAGCACAGTGAAAAGTAAACTGAAGTGTTGGTTAATCTGAATTGACTATAATATTAATAAATAATATTTTTTATTCTGTGGGGTTTTTTTCCTGTTTTCCTTAAAAATAAAATACACCAACTATTTGTTTCAGTACTTTACAGCAGGAACAATCAAGTAGCTGGTAGGCTGGAAAATCAATTATTGCAAATAATAAATTATTATTATATAATTATGGATAATTATTATGTAAATTATATTCATTATTTTCAAAAGTTCTGCTTGTTTTCTGATTACATATTTCAACTAAGATTCTGTCTCCAAAAATTTACAGTCTGAAGCACTATACAGCTGTGGAGAGGGAAAAAAATCATGTAGTGTTTAAATAAAGTGCTTAGACACAATGTCCTATAAATTAATAAACATTCACTACCTGTTGCCTTGTTGGCATCACAGCAAAGATTAAACACAAAAAGTAACTTGGATGAGGTGTTTGCAGAACACAGATGAAACATCTGTAGAGAGATGCTTTGCAAAGGGAACAATAAGAATATAAGGTATCAGAAGACGTGTGGTTGAAGCAGTAGCAAATTATACCGAAGTGAAAAAAAAATACAGAATTTGATATGATGGGTACAAAAAGCAGATTTATATGGTGGGACAGTGATGGAGAAGATGAAAGACATTAGCAGCAATGTTTTTGATAAAATGGAAGACATACACTAAGGCTGAGAGGAAGTTGATACAGGAAATTTGTATTTTGTTCACACACATGAAGAAACAGATTTCATTAACAGAGTTGTAGCATGATTCCAGATGGAGAAAAACAATGCATGACTATAGATGTTCAATCAAAAGAAAAACTGTAGGTAGCTACAGGTCCTATATGAACAGAAAGAGGGTAGTGGCATCAGCTATGTAAACAGAGTGTGCTTTGGTGGATTACCAGAAAATTACAATAAATTATCCTTTGTATGATCTCAAGAAATAATTAATGAATTAAGAAAAATGTAGTGCCATTGTTCTAAAACCAGACATTTCAGGAATGTAAGCAGAATAGACAAAATCTTCAGACACAATGAACACCTGCAATTCCTACAGAAACTACATGGTGAGAAGGATATTAAGTCTGGACCAAATAGTAAAGATATGAACAATCTTACACTTACCATCTCTAACTTACATACACAAAACACTATTTTCTTTATTTGGATGTATGTTTTGTGCTCTATCATTTTATTCAATCTTCTCTTTGAACTAAAATTCTGTGATTCTATTTCTTTGTGGTCAGACTAACAAAGTAATTTTTAGCTCAACATGTCTTTTACAATCAACAATTAATGAGTCAGAAAACGCAGAACACTGCTTACAACTCCCTACTTTAATGCAGGTGGAGTGAAAATATACAACATAATCAAGGCATGGTAAACCTCTGTAATCACCAGCAAAATTTTAAGAGATAATGAAGTTTTTCTGGTCTATGTAGAGTTAATTACAGGACACCAAATTTCTATTTCTGGAAATAGAAAACACTGAGATGAGATTATGAGGAGAACAAGATCTGCCTCTCACCCAAACTTAACACCAAGAAGTATTAGATCCAGAACTGTTATTCTTTTCCTCATTATCTTTCCCCCCTTCTTTCCATATAGGAAGTAAAGTGATCAAGTAATTGGATTTTTTTTCAGTTGACTTCCAGTCAGGAAAAAAAAATTCAATACATAACTATTTTACTGAGACCTGTACTTTTCTCCACGTGGTTATAATGTGTAATTAATTGAACACCAAAGAAAGAAAAGATTAAAAGTAAACCAAGCAAGCTAAATATGTCAACAAATGTAAAAATAACTAAAGGGAGACCAAAGAGCAAGGTGTAAGAAAAAACCATCATCAGTTCCATGCTGCTCTTGGAAAAGCATGATAATTATTCATGTTACCACACACAGAAGGGTAGGCTAACAAGAGAGAGAGAACTGGACAGCAGGAACTTGTGTGTAATGCTTTTAATTCCAGCATCATTGGGAGAAAGCTGTAACTGCATATTTTGTATGATAACTGTTAGTCTCACTGTAACAGGACTGATAACTGAATAAGATTGTTAATTTAATATTAGACTAACAATAATTTATTGGGTGTGGGCAGTGTTTATTTAGTCAACATAAATTACGTGGGATATATAATATGCTTATCTTCCTTTGAGGTTTGATTGTAATTGTAAACAACATTTTGAAGATAATTTTATCCATGTTGAAAATTTAATGACACGTTATCCTTGTATCTTATTTATCATATAAGCGGATGCCTGACTTCAGAAGCAACAAAGAAAAACTGTAGGTTGCCTAGCATTCTGATATTGAAGAATAAACAAAGATGCTATTTACAAAAGAGGTCATCTTGGTCAATAAATCTGCAAGAAATATTGGCCTATAGAAAGAAGAAGAAATTTGTATACTCCTGTTGTTTCTTGTGTACATTTGAGGCTTAATTAAAACGTTGGAGCAGAGACTCTGCTGTTCCTCTTGGAATCTCTACAAGGAATTTACCCTCCTTGTGAATTCCAGTCTTGACAATGATATAATTCTGTAACATCTATATTTTGAGAAGCAGAAATGTGATTTGGGTGGAGATGCCTAGCAATTCATTGTAACGTACACAAAATAGGTTGTGTTGGTGGGATTTCCTGTTTGGTGTTTGTCATGTTTACACCTTGCTCTCTCAGTGAAGCCTGAAACAACCCAAAATTCTAATCCTTGTGTCACTAAAACTTTACTATATTCTTCTGACCATTTCTACTCAAAAATATTTCAAAACCATTTCAGAAGAAAACCAGGATAATAATCACAGAATCATAGAATAATTTCGATTGGAAGGGATCTCTAAAGGTCATTTAGTCCAACCACAACGCAGTAAGCAGGGACATCCTCAACCAGACCAGGCTGCTCAGAGCCTCGTCAAGCTTCGCTCTGAATATCTGCAGGGATGAGGCTCCAACTACCTCCCCAGGCAACCTGTTCCATTTTTCCACTACTCTCATGGTAAAGAAATTTTTCCTAACATCCAATCTAAATCTACTCTAATGTAAGACCACTAAACTTATACAATGTGGCAATTCCTCAGAATCCATATATTTTAGTTTAGAACCAAAGAATAGATTTTTTTTTTCTAAGAAAAACATTTTTATTAACTTCTTCAACCACGTTCTTAATGAAAAAAAGCTGTGATGAAATGTTCACCCACCCCTAGTATATATTTAATTCAAATTTTATCTCGCATTATTACTGGGGTTTCCAAGCAGATCACAGCTGGACATTTCAAGAGTGGGAAAACTGGGAGAGCTAAGAATGCAATCACTAAACAACCAGTAGTAACCTTTCCAGCAGCATTTAGTCACATTCAAAAAATGATAAAGCATGTCTTGAACTGAATGGTAGGCTTAGTTGAGAAGTTCTAAAAAACCCTGCTATTCTTTTGCATGCAAAAGCAGCTATACCTAAGCTATTTCTTACATGATGGTTGAGTTTTCTCTTTTTATTTTCCTTAAAGACAGACTCTGCACCTCCTTTAAACAATTCACTGTATTGCCTCAACTATCTTTCTTTGTACGTTATTCTCTATCTTAATGCTTCCTATTACTTCTCATCTGCCTTTAGTTTACCCACACCTCTCTAAGTAGCAAAATAAAAAAACCCTAACAGAACAAGTACGATTGGTGAGCACTTACCATAACTAAGCAGAGAAAATTTTCCTTATTTGTATGAAGTATTACCTCATATCTGCCTTTTTTTTGCGATATTTTTCTGTCACTAGTTTATATTATGTTTAGAATCAGATACTTGTAAAGGGACAAATTAATTTAAAAATTGGATTCCACAAAGTGGCTGGAAGATAGCATCTCCTCTATGTACTCTTTAGAGTACTTACCCCGTACCTGATAGGGTCAATATTTTTTTAATTCCCTAGTCTGGGACAACTGCAATCTATTGATGACTGTTATAACCACATTACTCTAATAATTATTCTCTTCTCAGTAACAATCCTGCATTTATAAATAATTAAAATTTAACTGGAAAAAAACAAAGTAATTTCCAGTACGTTCCTTTAACACCAAGGTTATTCATCTCAACAGATCTCTTAACACCACTGGAAAATCCACACTGCTCTATCAGAAAAGACTGACAAACTTTTTAAGATAAATTTTGCAAGTCTGGACTCTCATCTGCACGTCTGATTACTAAATACAAAATATTCCTCAGTTTAAATTGCAGACTCCAAAGAAATAGGATTCTGGAACAACAGGGGAATAAGAATAATTAGAGCACTTATATTCAGCAAATGGTGCTTCTCCTAAAACAAATAACATTAGGCTGGAGCTATTACACTGCTTCCTTGACTCCACTGTAGCAAAAAGCATTAAAGATATCAAATTTCAAGACAGTCTAAGAAACCTATTAATGTAAAAAATGAAAGTGACTATTTTAATGTGAGGAAAAAGTGTTGTATCAGATTTAGTAGTTGCATAAGTGTGACTATCTAACATGGCAGTCTTTACAGCATCTATGTTCATACACATTACTTAGTATTCCAGCACAAACCCTGCATGCTTTTCAAAACAGCTACCGCACATCTTTCAATAAACAACAGTTTGCTCTATTGATACACTCAATAAAATAAATGGAACTAAGAGCGAAGTAGCTTGCTGCAGACATCCATCTCTTGCTATCAGGGCAAAGGAAATGAAAGTGCAAGAAATGCCACAAAGTTGCTTGAAAATAACTCCTCTCTTATTTAACAGTCTGCTCAATAGAAAACTTATCTTGTAACTGATAGCTTCTAGCTCCTTCTCTACAGTCCAAAGGGATTAAAAATCATAACCTCCACTTTTTTTGAAGAGTGTTATAATCACAATGATCAAGAGACCTACCTAATCTCCTTGCAGATAGCTCAGCATGCCAAAAGACTGAGAAGTTATCAGATATGTTGGAAAATGGAAGAAGCCCTGTATAGAGGATAATTTCAAAAGAAATCTGAAAAACAAACTTACTGCATCATTTTGAGGGATCATAGTGTGCTCCCACATATTACCAAGTTCCCATGATATAGATTAACTCCTGGTCACTGACAATGAAAGCTATGTGTTTGTGAATCAACAGTCACTATCCCACTGACTTTCATAACAGGGAAATTTAAGAGAGCAATTGGAGAAACGTATTTTAGAAAGCAGTTTAGTATCAAAATTCAGCCTTTTAAAAGCACAAAATAGGGGTCATGAAATCTGTCTTAGTCTGTAGCTCTGAAGATCCAGGGTGGATACAGGGCAGTGTCCTGCAGCTCTGTCCAGACCAGAACCCTGGAGGAGAATTCTTCAATCCAGATTATGTGTGCAAACCAGAGAGCACAGACCTGCATACCTGTAAGTGCAAAAACCAGGAAAGAAACCCTGAAAATATTCTTTAAGAAACTGCTAGAAGCCCCGTAAGCAAACTGATTAAGCAGAGAAGCCCTTGTGTTTCAAAAGGATATCAATAACATGCCAACAATGAAGACCTCTAATGAAAATTATTTGACCATCTGGAAGGGAATACAGGGATATCAGTCATGGAGAATGAACAGGACAACATCCAGAGAAGCAGCTCACTAGGGAAGAAGGCAATGGCCCAGTACCCAATAGGAAATGAAGAGCCCATTCCAGTAATATTGAAAAGAAAGGTAAGTATCCTTAACACCAAGACTCATTAGATTTGAGGGTCACCAGACTTCAGATTATTATTTCATGAATCTCATTTGTAATCATATAATAATATAACTATCTAGGGAGAAAAGAAGATTAGAGAATTCAAACTCATGTAGTACATCTTGTTGAGGAAGAGCAGTAAGGGAGCATGGGTATTACACTTTTTCTGAGGTTCAGACCAAAATGGACTACTAAGTGACTGCAAATGATGGCTGTATATTTAAAAAGAGGTTGCCACTTTGGGATTTCCTTCCCAGACCAAAAAGCTTAAGTCCATGATGTATTTGTGAAGAGTAAAGCAGACCACAGACCTCAGGAATAATGTAGGTTACTGACTGACATCCTTTGTGAGTGCAGCAGGAGAGAGGATGAATAGCAAGTTCCTGAAATGCTTTCATGAAGAGAATAATGAGAAGTTATCAGCTAAAAAGTTAATATTAAGTGGTAATGTAGTTGAGATTGGTCACAAAAGGACAGAATCCTCAAAAGCTATACTACAAGGAAAACAAGAAAAAGCAAGATGGGAAACCTTCCCCTCTTCTGAGGGAAGATTCCCTGGAAGATTTCCACACTTATCTAAGGTGAAAAAGGAATTACAGTGAAATGATAGCTCCCTAATGAAACAATTTACCCACAAGAGAAGAAAGACTTCTGATAGATCCTGGAGAATATTGACATTTGATGTTGGGTTTTTCTGGCTTCTTAAATTTCTCCTTTAGTCAAAAGGTCAACCTAAATTGGTTCACTGTTTTAACTGTGATAACAGTGGTAAAGGATTAAAATCCTGGAGGAAAAGGGTAAGTGCGTTTATGAATACTTGTATAAGGTAGGTATTTTCAAGCAGCTGAGTATAGTGAACTTCATCCAGAGGTATCCAAAATCTGCAAGCCTTAAACTATTTATTAGCTTAAATGTGTCTACAACAGTGACATTACGCAGCAGAATGCAGCATTCCCTTGTTTCCCCCACTTACTCCATGTTGGCTCAGACTGGGGGCAGTTTTTCTGCATGTGAAGGGGATTCCTTTTGGATGAAATTAAATCAGAAGATCTGTTCAAAGTGCAGCAACAGTCTCTAAAAGGAACAGAAAGGTCCCAATCAATGTGTGATCCCACAGCAAGTACCAAGTGCACATGCACCAACAAAATGCTCTCAAAGGCAACAACTGACTGATTTGACTTTGCATTTCTTATTGAAAAACGCTGGTAAATTTTATTCCTTGCATATTCTTTCCTCACTGTGAGCCAGCACATATTCCCTTTCATCTCTCATCATCTCTCACTAGACTTACAGTTTAGTTCACCTGCCCTGTCAAATTTCTTTGTTTTAATAACTTGGAAAGAAACTCAGCCTTTTAAAAGGAGATCAGACTAAATGATGTTCTGGTGATTTCTAACTGTATCTTCTGTGCACAGAGGTTTCCTGAGTGTATGAATCAAAGACATGGAGGGAGAAAAAGAAAATGCAGTAAGGTAATCCCAATGCTTTAAAGTCTTAAATATGTGATATTCACTGTGTGAAACATAAAGACATTTTGTTTTATTGAACACAAGAAACTTAAAATTATTTTACAGTGAATCTGGCACTTGTGGAGACCCTAGGTAACTACTGTGTGTCTAATGATTCACTAAATTAAAATACAAAATGAAGGTATATGTCAAGTCATTTTTGAAGAGTTTAAAACTCAGCCTTTCATACCTGTTTTTCAAGGCATATAATCTTCAGTACATCTTAATTTAAAAGAAGCAACACTCAAACATATCTTTTTTTCAAGGCTGCCTATCTCAGTTCCTCTGTATTGGTTCAAAGGAAAATTACTTATGTGCACAGACCTAATGAGAGAGGAAAGAGTCTTAACAGCCTAAAATCTCTACAGCTTTGAAATGTTCAACAAAAAGCAGTTTTTTGGGTTGTTCCCTTTCACTTAGTATCACGAAATTGCTGAATCTCCCTACTAATAGCATTCTGTATGACCACCAGTAAGAGATTAATCTGATATTTAATAGCCACAACTCGGTATCACGATCTTGACTGTATTTTTGGTAGGGAAGAAAGATTCAGTATGAGAAAAACAAAGTAAATAATGTTTTAAAAATATTAAAGGAAAACATTCTTCAACTTTAACTCCATCATGTGTTTCAGAACAACAAATCTTAAATTATCATCAAACACATCACAAGCAGGAATTGTATCTAATGTCCTACAAAGTCAATTGGAATTCTTCTTTTGGTTATATTTGTAGTCAGAAGCAATTTCCCTGTATGCAGAGGATCAAACGTTTTGGGTTTTTTTTTATCTTCAGTGAAAATGAAATGATATATCTGTTGGGACATGCAAGGTTTTTGACTGATGCATTTACAATGCACACAAAAGTGTACTTGCATCATAGGTTAGGAGCAAGATGATGAAAAAAAAGAAGAGGAGGACAAAAAATAGTTGACTGCGAGACATCTATTCTGTTTTGGTAGCACTTCTTCCTAATTAAGCACACTTAGAGATGAATCAGTTTTTCAGGAAAGTTAAATAACCATAAATAAACACTTTTTCAAAATTAAGAGTGCGTATTAATCAGGAATTAAATAAATAAAATTATGTGAGTCTTCTGCATGCAAGCATCATTCTGTCCTAACTACATTACGTGTTTTATATGAAAAATTCCAAATGCTTTTTCCAAAGTAGCAAAGAATGTAGTGAAAGTAGAGAAATCCAAGATCTCTAGTGCTGTCTTGTAGGCAGTATTAACCATCTAATAAGTACTACTCTCTGCCACCTTATTTTCCCTACCTGGTGTTTTGAAAAGCAGGAGTAGATATTTGAAACTTCACTAAAAAAATATTATAAGCAGATTTAAAAGAACAATAAACCTACATTACTAATCCTGTCTATAAATCCACAGTTTGCAAACATTCAGAACCTTGTTAGCCCCTATTGTAAGCATAACCAACTTGCATAATAATGAGAGAAGGAAAAATATGTTGCCAAGCCAAAATTTAAAACCAAAGAGCTCTATTTCTGAGCTCCCGATTCTCAATGCCACAAAGAGCTTAGCTTTAGAAAGGAAAATTCTATTCACCATTTCCAGAACTTTCAGATGTTAACTGCATTTTTCATTTGCTAGCTTCATAAGCATAACTCTGACGAGCAGTCACAGAATGCCAACAATACAGCCCCCACTTTAGGAAGACAGACTGAATCAGCTTAAGTGTCCTAAATTTTTGTTGTCCCTTGAGAATCTTCAGCATATTCCAAGAAAGCATTGACAAATTCTATGATGACTTAATGATACCACCAAACCATATTAAAATAAGAAAAAAAAATACCTAAAGTAGACAATAAAACAAATATTAATAAGTAGTAAATAAAAGACTACATGAAAACCAGCAACACACTGGCAGAAATGTGACTTCTTTCATATGCACTCTGGTTTACCACATTTGTCAAAAAAAAAAAAAAATTTCAAATTGTCTTATCTCTACAG
This sequence comes from Heliangelus exortis, assembly GCF_036169615.1. NCBI lineage: Eukaryota > Metazoa > Chordata > Aves > Apodiformes > Trochilidae > Heliangelus > Heliangelus exortis. The sequence continues at coordinate 25,321,401 of NC_092425.1, read as the reverse complement.
TTTCCCAGATGAAATGTATGCATTACCATTCTGAGATTAGAGTCTATGCTTATATGTGTAATAAATTAGATCAAAGCAAGAGTAATAAAAACATATTTAATAGGGATACGTTACATGTCAAAATTTTTTTTTCTTCTGTCTTTTATGTCACACAGCTTCAAGCTGTAAACAACTAAAAATTGTTGGCAGGTCCATCTGTTTTAGTATTCCCCTTGGCACAGGCTAAATTTATCACATAGGTCTGAAATAGATTATATGTGTTTTATTAGATTAATTTGTGTATCAGCATCAGTATACATCAAAATTAATGGCTTTTTAATAACAGTACAGGCCAATGATTAACTACAAATACCAAAGACAGGTAAAGGGATGGTTTTAGATATGATTAATTTTATAAGTTTTTAAATATTACTATACATAGAACTGACATACAGAGACACATAAGAAGAATGGATCTAGGTTGGTCTCCCTCTTCCTGCTATCCTGGAAATACAAGGAGAATGGCAAAGCACAGAAATAAGACTTGCTTGTCTTTTACCAATCTGCAAGTACTCTGCATAACCCCAGTGTTGTTAAAATGTTTTTAACTAAATACAAGGCAAAAATTTAAGAAAAAGAGTGAATACCACATCACTATGATACTGTATCTACAAACATGAACCGATTTTCATCCTGACCAAAGTTTTTTTTACAAGTCCATTTCTACATCCACTACTACCCTTAAGTAGCTTAAGAGTGGTGTTTGAAATAAAAGTCCTGTGCAGGGCTGCTAAAATGATCAGGATCCCCTCTTACAAGGGGAAGTTGAGGGAGCTGAAGCTGTTTAGTCTGATGAAGGGGAGATACAATACAGACTGCAAATATGTGGGGAGCAGTTCCAAAGACCTGGAGTCTCAGAAATAGCAATAGAACAATTGCAATAGTACTATTGCAATAGAACATTATGACTAATTGCAGCTGGTAAGCTTCAGGCTGAACATGAGGAAAATCTGTTTACCTAACAGAGGAGGACAGTGTGTGAGAATTAGGCTGAGAAATTGTTTGATTTAGAGATGGTATGTATAAGGTAGAACATGGCAGAAAGATAAAGCACCGCTAGAAGCAGAGTAGTACCAGAGATAGATGTCTCACATTAAATGACAGAGAGGAACAGAAGTAAAACTCTATCTGCAAAATGAACTATAGAACTCTAGACAAAAAACAAACAAACAAACAAACAAACAAAAAAACCCAACAAAAACCAACCAAAAAACCACAAGCATCCTCAAACAGACATTCTGAAATATTTCCTGCAACCACTACTGGCATGTAGGGCAAGAAAACTCACTGGTGTATCTGGCTTTGAACAGTGGAAAGGCTCATACACAGAAAAGGTTTGAAGCAGCTTCTACCTTTTAAAAAGTTGACAGAACTGAAGTACCTACGTGACAAGACTCTTGACTCTGATCTTTCTTCTTTCACCATAATAATAAATCAATTGACAGTACAATTTATTCTCCTATACCTTCTGAAGTCCAGCTGTAAAATTATGCACTTCTAGCTCCAAAACAATACATTGTAACTGCCAAGTAGTATTTATCATTTCAGATGTTAAGTTCTTAGTGGTATTAATAATTTATAGAACAAAGCCAACTCAACTCTTAAAATGTAAAATAAGGAGACAAAGTCTGCTTTGATGGATATCCTTTGAAATTTGAAAGTGTCTTAAATCTTCCAGTTGGTTATCTTCCCAGTTGAAACCCATCAAATGATATGAACTTATCAGAAATATTTTGTGCTGTTCAGTTTAAGGAAGCCAACTATTCAGAAGATAATTGAATGTGATAATTCAATGCTTTGTACCAACATTAGATATTGGCAGTATACAGGAAGCATATTCTACAAATATTTTTATAATCCTAGTTCTGGGGTTCACTTTGCAACAAACAGAAATAACCACCAACTGTGGTTGAAGCTTTTGCACTGAGCAGTACATTAAATTGCAAGTGCAGTCAAGACAATAAAAAAAACAACAAAAAAGTATTGTCAGGATTACAAGGTGTCAAAAGTCTCTTCATAAACGTAGGAATGACACTGGTTTAACAAAAAATTATTGGTTTCATAGACTATTTAACATTCTAAGTCATGATGAAGACTGCAAAAAATGAAAATCATCTGTCTGGTACATTAAGCCAGATCACAGGTTAAAGTTTAAATGATTCTAAAGGATGTTCTGCTATTTAAATAACCAGGAGTATAATCAGGAAAAAAAAATTCTATCAAGGAATTAGCATGTAGCTTTAGCAGCAATCATAATCTAGAATATCATATTTTTAAATCTATAAAGCCTAGGAGGAAAAAAAGGAAAATTTATTCAAATATTATTAAAATTATTATGTTATTATGTTGTATTTATATACCTTATGTAATTACCTTACACTTTTCTATGTATATGTGATCACCTTTAAAAAAAATAGCGGTGAAGGACTCCACTTGTACAGTCATTGTATTATGAAGACTGTATATTGCCTTTATGTAAAATGTCTGATTCTTTAGCATTATGCATTTTAAGGAGTCATGTTAAGAAAAACGGGTGCTTAAATTATGTCACTTAACAGATGACAACAATAATATAAGGAGTTTATAGCTATGATTTTAGCTGAAGAGTATCATCAGCAGTTGGGATTTGGAGAAATTCACTCCAAAATAAGCAAAGTTTTCCCAGGCTGGCACTACAGCTTTTTTAATGGTACCATGGTTAGGAGAAAATGGAGGTAATAAAAAACAATTAAAAGACAAAAAAAAAAGGTTTTTGCAATAAAAGGATTTCAAAATAGTACTGAGAGCTCAGGGTATTGCTAATTTCTCAATTAAAAAGTAAAACTTTTGGGAATGGCATACTCAGTATATTTACAAAAAAAGTCTTTTTTTTACAAAAAAAAAAAAAAGTCTTTTTCCTTGTCCAAAGAATTCACACCACCTTTGCATAAAGATCTCTAATGGCTTTCACTTTCTTGATGAAAAATAGTTATCTCAATGCCTTCAATAACCGAGGCAGAACATCTAAAGAACAAATAAGTACTCTCATTAATATGAGGCATATTCAATTTTAAAGCATATTTTTTAACAACTATGATTATACGCAGTTTTGCCTTAAAGTTCTTTTCAGCTCATTGTTCTTTTGGGAGCAAAAACAACAGAAATACCCCAGTATTCCTCTTCAGGCATCAACCCCAAATTAAAGTCAGAAGTGTATGTGTGTGTAAAGAATCAGGTGTTTGATTTATTTTACTGGGGGGGTTTTGCCATTTTTGAGTTTTGGAAAGTTGGGGGGTTTGGAAATTTGTTTTTCAAATATGTTCCATGTTAGCATCAAGTTGCTTGAGCTGCTACATCAGGTTACCCATTATGGTTTTAAAATATTTTCCAAAGGCTTTCCTACAAGATAACATACTTCAACCTGTTGCACAGACAATGCCTTTTGTGCCTAGCTAAAAAAATTCTTATTTAAGGTTGGCTTTATTTAGGGTAGTTAATACGGCAGAGTGAAACAGCAGACAAACACATAATGGAAGTTCCTGAGTTATAGGACAACTTGGGGTATAATTGGTCCTTGACATAGTTTATTAAATTAATTTCTTGTATTTTCTGTAAGTCTGTATCTTACATACATGAGTTGTTATAGGTGTGGGGTTTTTAATTAGTAAAATGAAAAGCTAAAAATAAAGTCATCAAAATAAAAATTAGAAATTGAAAGCCAGACATTAAAAAAATGTTAAAACTAAAATTAAAAAAAAATCAATTACAAAACTCAACTCCCTAAACCTCTAAACATTCAAACAAAAACCACACAAGATAGCTAGGTTGCCAGCTAAAATACACCACATAACTGTGAAGTCCATCCTCACTAGAGCTTTATAACTCTCATTAAAACATTCTAGGGGGTGTGTTCTCTATTTCACTGTGACCACTAACACAGGTAAGGATTCAACAAATCCTTGTAAAATAACATCTGATGAGGAAAGACTGTAAGGAGATTAAATCACACAGAAATCATTCAAAGAAGGAAAAACTAGAATCCCACTCGTAGCTTCATAAAAATATTTTTCTTGCACGTACAAATTAGACAGCACAGTTTTATCATGCTTATGGATTATGGAAACACTGTTTAATTTTGGTCTGCAGGGTACCTGACTGTCTTTTCTGTGCAGATCCAGAAGGAAGATCTGAAGAAAGCCACTGATGTTAAGCTACACATTTTACTATCATTAGATAGTTCCATCTATGATTGTATTAATGTTTGCTGGTTTTACTGAAATCATCTTTATTTATCAAGCAACTATTTGGTATGTGTATCTTTAAACATATATCTACAAATATCTTTTAAAATCTATTAAAGTAATTTGAGTAACACAGTATTCAGAGAGTAAAAGGATGTGTTTAAGCATGGACTATTGAAAACAAAACTAATTTTTTGTAGCAATGCACTACAGGTGATTTGTTACTTGTGTTAAAACAGTGCCTAACAGTTTCCCTGGTAAAAATCCAACTGTGCTTAGTGTTGTAGAAGGAGGAAATAAAACCAACTGCTATCTTTAACATAAAGCTGATAATCTAAAAAAAAATCACAGACATTGCATAATGGAAATAACTGTAAGAAATGAGTAATGGAAAAATACAGAAGCATCAGTAAGAACTTTAATTTGCATATGCACAAGAATTATTCATAGATGGCTTACACTTGTTAATTTACATTCAAACAAATAACTAAATCTAATTACTAGCATTCTTTATCAACAATCCCCAAAGTTTCTATGCTAAATGGCATCAGCCTGTTTCTTCCTATACACTGCAGCAGAAAGTAGACTCTACCAGAGGCTCCAGGCAAACTTCCTGAACTGCAGGATTGTATTCTTCAAGGAAGAGAATCCCAGGAAGCAGCAGGGAAATGGACTGCTGTTACCAGATGAAAAAAACCTTCAAAGTTCTTAATACAGAACTTCATTTAGCATACCATATTCCAGACAAACTCCTAATTGATTGCTTGAAAGCTACTCTCACTGCTACTTAAATCTTACTGCAATTTCTAGGTTCACAGCCAGGCAAGGTCATAACCTGATCAGGACTGCAAATGGGCTCAAATTACATATGACGTAATCAAGAAAGAATTCAAGAATTTAATAACCAAAAAAACCACAACCAACCAACCAACAACAAAAAAAGTTTTTCATATTTCAATGGATATGAACTTTTTTTTTTTTTTTTTTTGGTAGAGTCCTGAAACATGTAGCTCAAATGTTTGGAAAATGAGATGTGATCCCGTTCAGCATTTAATCAGGGTCTTAAATGTTACAAATTATGAATTCAAAAAAATGTAGTAATGGCAGGGACAAGTCAGGCATTAACAGAAGACACATAGAAACAGCACAGTATAAGGGAATGCCACAAATCTTTGCACAGAGAGGAAAAAGGATGAGACAGAGATAATGATTTTGCAGTCTTTCTTCCACTTCTTCTTGCAGTTAGAACTTTCTGGGAGAAAGTCTAGATGCACTTTGCTTGTTTTGCATAAGTATGTATAGGCCTATCAGTCTGTACCTCCATCCACTACTCCTATTTGTGAAGGAATCATGAACTTTGAAGCATTTATTAAACCTTTTCCTATTCCATCCACTTTCTTTAACATATCACCTCAAAAACTTCTCATAAAACCCAACTCCTCAGAAGTAGTTATTTGAAACATTACTTGGACTTACTCAGTGACTCAGCCACTTAATAATTAGCAAAGTCCCTACCTAGATTGATCATCTAGAGTCTAATTAAATACTCAGTGTGAACATTTCCTGATTACATTCAATTGCATTATGCAAAACTAACACTAAGCCCATATACCTATTCTTCACTTGAGCAATTTGTACCAGCAGTCCTCTCTTTTATAGCTTGGTTTCACCCCAGCTTCACTTTCTGAAGTTTGTTATAAAAATGCTTTTTCATAATTCTGATATTTCAAATATTTAAAGTGCAATCCTTTTGTAAAACAAAATAACAAACGAGGGAGACCAATGGCTGCACATGAGAACACTTCCTAAATAAGTGAGCCTTAGGAGCATCAATCTCACTGATTTCCCTCTTATTGAGAAGGTCACTACTCTATCACCCCTCACCTACTTCCAATGCACAGACTAGTGTATAAATCAATACTTCAGAGAAGTCAATTCATACAGAGACAAAAAGAAAAAACATGCACACTGATTTTTCTATTCCTTCATAACACTGCTGCCAGCACTGGTCATGAAGCCATAAAAGTTCCACTAAATCGAGACTTCAAGAACTTAACTTTCCTCTTTTTTTTTTTTTTTCTTTTTTCCCCCCTTCAAAAAGCCTAGTAAAACCAGACTTCTTCAGAAAATAAAAGACTTGAAATTCAGAGATACTGCCCTAGTGAACTTTTCACAGCGATATCCATGTCAAATTCACAGATACTATGCTTCGAAAAATGAAAGGGTACTGTGGAGACAAAAAGACCTAAAACCAAGAAGAAAAATAAAACTGGAAAGCTCTTGGTTGCATTCAGGTTTTTTTGTTGTTTTTTTTTTTTTTTCACTCTAGAGTTCAAGGAAATTTTAGAATCATATAAGGTAAGCAAGACAAAAATGAGAGTTAAAAACAATAAATAAATTTGAAACTCCACCAAAATAGCTACTTTGATATTGTTATTCTGGAAATATTCTTTGGTGTGCTCACTTCTAAAGAAAAGTGATTTTCTGTGATTCAGCTGCACATAAAAGGAAAAAAACAAAGAAAAAATAACCCCCCCTCCCAAAAACCCAACAAGAGCCAACATTGTTATTTCAGTAAGGAATGTCTACTTTCAAAATCATTTCAAAAGTAAAAGAAATTTGTAACTATGAGTTGAGCTGTCCTCACAAGGAAAATACTCCGTTCCCAGAAACCAAATGAAAATAAAACCTACTTTTCTTATCTGACTTTTTTATTATGTGAGAACAGCTTGCAGTCACTCCTGCTGCTTTTCAAGGAGGAAGGAAGGATCTCACCCATAGTTATTTATCACAGCCCATACAGAAAAGGCACAAAAGTAGCCAGGTATATTTTTGGTTAGAGTGAGTTGTAAACAGATGAGATTAAGGCAATATGTACTGTTTTAATGAAACAGAATTACTTTGTCCAGATATTTTTCTTGAACACCTTTTTAGCTTCTGGCTTTAGCCTAGCAAGCAAGGCACTGCTTTCTCTAGAATCATGCTGATGTTCTCCCAACAACCATTTTTGCAAATCCAGTTCATTGCACTCTGACCAGAGCCCAAAGATGCTTACAGATGCAGCACCAAACATCACCTCGAACATAAATTCTTGTCATTAATTAAAAGTTCACAGCTGAACATTGAATGGTATCTAGGTATCTGCATTTTGAAAAGATGATATACTATACTTTATTAACACTCAATCTAGATTGGAATTAAAGAAGTCTTGAAAGTTAAAAAAATAAGCAAAAACCTACCCTCCAAACACAAAAAAAAGCAAAACAAACCAAAGGGAAAAAACCTCACAAATTCTTGTAACTCTCAAGTCATCTGTGCTTTAACCACTGTTCTGCCATGCAAGCAGGGCTGTCCAATATAACAGGCAGCACAGAAGAAGGATACATTTTAAGTTTCAATTGCAAGACATGTTCTGGTATAAATATTCTATCAGTCAAAAAATAGTAAGCTTAGAGAACAACGGAAGAGCACCTAAATAAGTTAGTGTTGTAAATGCCTATCAAAGCATCAATGTATTTTATCAACATTATGCAATGGGCCTCCACTGGCCATCCTACAGTAAAATAAAAGATGAACTGGAAGATGTTTTCAATTTGGAAAAAAACATTTCAGCATTTAATCCCTAGATAAACAAGAAGAAACAAGGCTTCTTGTCTATAAATGCAACTACACTAAAACCTTCCTTAAGGCTAATTTTTCAGCACAATTATAATACTGCAAACATAAAATTAAACAGACTTGATTAGAAGTCATATGGAATGGTTATGTCATACTCAAAACTCAGCGATTACATAAAGACAGAAAAATAAACCACAAAAAATACATCAGCATCATCACAAGATTTATAACACAGTAAAATGTGGACATTAAAACTGGCTATGTCTACAATGGTAATGATTCCTGGTTTTTATACTACCCAGAGTAGATTTACCCCTTCTAAGTTGAAGCTGACTGTTCTTGCTTTTCTCTTTTAATATGCATCAGGTGAACTAACCTTTTTTCTTTTATAAAACTTAGCAAACACATTTTAGCAAAGACATTACAGCAAATAATTCTGAATGAAGGGCATTGTATATTTGCTCATGATTACAAAAAAGGTGTTTAACAAAAGTAGCATAAAAAATAAACTTAATATCAAGTTGGTGAATTTACCTAATTTGAATAGCAGCACATCCATAGCGCTCAGGGGTGTTTCCAAGAATGCCTCTAAGAGATGTCTGCACAAAATTTGATGTCTGTCAAGGAGAAACAAAACCTTTCAGCTACATTTTTGCTTGCTTAGTTCCCGAGGGCATTTTTAGGCCTCCCTAATTAAGGCAATGCTTTACTGGTGCTCCTGCAGTTGCAGGTAATTGGCAATCACTAACAGCAGGGTTCTGATAAGGATTTGCTTTGTTAAAGTAGAAAAAACCCACCCAAAACCAGAAACCTGTTTTTTTCTGTTATGTCTCTGAGCCTAATCCTGCAAACAATGGTAATAAATTCCAATTTAACATAAATGCGACTAGGCAAGCTATTTTATCAGTCAGTTACATGAAAACTTCAAAGAACCCAGCCATCAAAACAAGTATTTCTCATGGCTGCAAAATGCTAAATTTGAACAGTGAATGTTAAATTTTAAGTAGCAGATCTCTGTTTGTTTTTTTAAATACTGATAATACAAAGGGGGAAAAAAGAAAGCACATTATTCAATTTACATGAAAACATAAAGGTATATTAAATGTTACATATGATATAATGTGACATGTGGCATTGCACAGTGCTTGTAAACATCAAGTAATTGTTATACAAAGTGGGGACCTGATCCTTACCAGATAGGTCTCCCAGGTCTCTGCTTAGAGAAATTGTCCAAAGAGGAGAGCTACCATCAGTGGATGAAGACTGAATCAAGGACTAGTTGAAAGAACTCAATTTATAGAATTCAACTGGACCCAACAGGCTAAATCTGAGGGTGCTGAGAGGTCTGATTGATGTACCTGCTAGACCCCTCTCAATCATCTTTGAAAACTTGTGGAGATTGGGGGAGATTCACAACAACTGGAGAGAGAAAATTGTTGCACCCATCTTCAAAGAAACCAAAAGGACAATCCAAGGATGGGGATGGGTGGATAACAAAGTAAAGAAAAGTGAGCTGGATAATTAGGCTCACATGGTTAATGGTCTTCCCCTGTCACAAGACTGGTGACAAATGGAGTACCAGAGGGGCTTGTGGTATCTGTTTCAACAACTTGGGGGCAGAGGGGGATAAAGATGGGTCATCAAGACATTTTAGTGACAAAAAACTAATCTGATCCAGTTTTAAAACTGGACAAGTTCTGCAATTCTGTGTCTATAATTTGTATGTGTATGGATACTTGTGTGCCTTTATGTGTATATACTCACCTAAACCACTAACAATTTCAAATTAATGTCTTTCATGTGTTCTCTTACCCCATGAAGGAACTACCTCATGAAAAGTTTAATCATGTTGAATTCATCTATGATGAAACACCACTTTTTTTCTGTCTTCTGCTGAAAAGCTAGAAAATATAAGAGTTCTTTTTCCCCCTCTATATCTCAAAAAACACTGCAAAACTGTGCTTTATTACACCTTGTTGCTATATATACGTGTGTGTATAATGTGTAAAATGGGGATTTAAATCATTAAAAGGTATTTATTTAAGTTGGGTTTTTTTGTATAGAAGTTCTTGTACAGTTCTACAGGTCACATATGAACATCATGGTACAGTACTCTACTTTTCGGTTCCATTTTTTTGTTACAAATCACACCCTCCACTACCCCTTCAAGCTTTACCTATGTTAACTGCAGGGACCATTCACTCAGTGATTAGAAATGTAGCCTTCCTGGTTGGTCAGTACTAATAAATTGAGTTTTAATATCAAATGTAAATATTTCAATTAGTAGTTTATAAACACAGCAAATATAAAAAGAATCTTGTTCTCATCTTTAACCACAGAATGTATTATCTTGAGCAGCTATATCTGCATGCTGGGTATAAATTCCTATAGTCTTTACAATATCTTGAATATTAAATAAGCAACCCAAGCTGAATGGCAGAGAATTAAAATACTTCTTAGAATTTATCCATCCGTACATAAGGAAGAAAAAAAGATATATGATTAATAGTGTTTTTATGGACGTAAGCCTCCTAGCTTCACTTTGTAAAAATATGTATATTTTATATAAAGTATGTACATCATCATATGGGCACCTATGCTCTGTATCTACCTTTTATTACAACCATTATCTTTTAAAAAGTCTGCAAATTAGGCAGACATCAAAAAAGAGGCCAAGAACTCAATAAATAAATCAGTGATAGACACAATTTTTAAAGTTCCTACGCAGAAGCTGTTCCTCCAGATGAACAAATAACATAACTAAACTGCCTTATTTTTAAGTTTTTGTTTTCTGTGACTCAGATTGCAACAACCAGAAGAGTAGGTGTGAATTTAGAGCATTTTGTTTATGACTTTTGTTAAGTCTGGGAATAGAGCTGATAACTAAACTAACATTACCTGTCTCATTAGAAGTGGAATGATTTCTCAAAATAAATCACTGCACATGAGACTTTCACTGTTTTGATTACACAAAGCACTTAACAGACTCAAGTATTTGACCACAGATTTCAAATGGAGACTATTTCACTACTGAGGCATTGTTAGGAAAAAAATGAAATTACATAGTTATTAATAATTGGTATTACTTCTGACAGCATATGTCTTCGTAGTGAAGTAAAATACTTTAAGATGGGGAATGTTCTTCTTGGAATCTGCCAAGTTTTGAGAGCTAAAATATTGTCTCTTCCATATTTATATGAAAGTGTAAAAGTCAACAGAAACTCAAGAAGAAATACACTGGTAAACTAAAGATACAGTTTAGAGCAGTGACGAACTACTATAGACTAGGAAAAATATTGTAAAACCTTATACTTCAGTTTTAAATATTCAGGGAGCTCCATCCTTAAAGCTACAGACAGAACTCAAAGTTAATGGTGTACAATATGAAATAAAACAGTCATTGTATGCAATAAAAATCGTACAATAATGTTGTTTCAGTACCCAGGAACTAAATATAAAAGCAAGGCATAATACAGATAAAAAAGATGCACTTGGTATGTATTACACAGGAAAATCAACTAAATGACCACAACAGATCTTCTACAAGTTGTGTGGTGAATTAATTTTTCCTCCTCCTATCTTTTCCTTTTTATTTATTTAATTTAAATTATAGCACTGCTTTGAGAGTCTGATCACATTAGAATGATTATGATAGCTGCTACACAGACATAAAAAACCAATGCCCTCTTTGATGTCTGCAAATTAACACAACAGGAAAGATTTCAATGAGGTAGCGGTTAAATATCTTTTTACTGATTGATTAAACAGAGATACTTTGGTTGATGTCCATTTTAGGGAGCTGAGATCATCTCTACCTTTCTAAGCAATAACTCCATTTTTGTGTAGGTTCATTTATGGAAAGAGTGCTATAAAATAGCCCGATTCACAGAATATTGTGTGTAATTAAAGCTCCCTGAAGTATATGTAGGTGAACACGAGGCACTGTTGATTGGATCTGGCTCACAAAAATGGCAACTCTATGTGATCAGTATTTAGCAGTTCTGATCTTTAAAAAGCAGAACCCAAATAAGACATTGTAAAAGAAACAGTGAGAGCAAAAGTCTGGTTTCCTGGAAACAAATTGCAAAGAACGTTATTGACTGGATGCAATTTTATAACCAGGACATATAACTATTCTGCACATAATATTTGCAAATTAAAGGAATTGTTTGCCACTACCTTCTGATCTATATGAAACCAATGATTAGCCTACAAACTGTTTAGCTAAAATCAATCCAGAATGCTCACTATACATCCTACCTTAAACAATTTTGCAAAATTCTGTAATCACTTATTGGGTTTAGAGATTGATCACAGAACATAAGGGAAAATAAGAGGAAAATACAATGGTTGTACTATAAAATACAGATTTCTAATTAAAAACAACAAATCTATGTAACTCACAAGATTAGCTTAGATTCCACTATAGATGAACCCCACCAGCACACATATTTTGAATACAAAAAAGTAGCATTTCAAAGCCTGACCCAGATTTGCAACTTCCTGTTATGCACAGTGCTTCTGCAATCAAGGAAACACAAACTCAAAATGATGGTACTACATGGTATGGTACTGAAACCAACAACCAAAACAAAGCAAATAAACAAAAAATACCCCCCCATAAGACCCAAACCCTCCCAGCCCCAAGAAACATCGATAATATGAAACTATGACAGCAGCTCCTTTTTCATGATTTTGCCCAGAAAAAATAAATAAATAAATCTGATAACACTTATTAAAAATATAAACAGTATTTCAGAATGACAGCTTCTGTATAGGTCTAGGGAATAAGTAGATTTACTGTACCCCAAGTTCGGGACATCTTTAAAAGGCATCACAGACCAGCACCTAAACTCATAAAATACAAGTTCAAAATATCACTCCAATGTAAATATTTATTTTTCAAGAAACACTTTTGTAATTCACTGATACTGTGTAAAACAAGGATTACATTGACTCCTACCAGCAAATAAAATTGCCCTATCCCCCCCAAAAAAAGTGCAGCTGATGTTCCTAACAGAAAAGTTTATGTTGCAAGATACCGTTTTGACAGCTAACTGTACTTGAATTTTTATGAAGTTGAATTTAATTTAAGCTGTACTGCATTAATCCTACTATGGTTAACAAAGACAAGGCCTTTGGAAGGGATTTTTAAGTATCAGTGGCTGTGGCTACTCCTTTTAAATTGAGTCATTGAACATCCAATAATTTTAAACAGTGGAGCTCTGCTTAGATATGAACTATTCAGCTAGCAAAAAAAAATTAATTAAAAAAACAAACTGCAAGCATCAAATGAAAACTAAAATCAATAGTAACATGGTACTTATGATAATCTACTCATTATCCAGAAAAATGAAGCATTAAGACCAGCCTCATGACTAATTGAGCTGTTGCACTGCTCAATGCTTTTTGCCAAATCTCCCCTTACTACACTTAAACTGGAAAATTAGAATGCAAATTGAATGATCAGCTTACAAAAGCTGTACAAAGAAGCATCAAGCAAAGCAAATCAATATGGGTGAAATGAGAGAATACTTCATTTGTGAAGAAGAGACTTCCTAAAGTAGGGGTAGAAGGTCAAGGACTGCAGTTACGGACTGTTATTTCTTGCATACTTCTTCAGGCTATAGAGTTTTTCTGCTCCCTATTAGGTGTAAAATCATAGAATGATAGAATGGTTTGGTTTGGAAGGGACCCTACAGATCATCCAGCTCCAACTCCCCTGCCTGGACAGGGATACCTCCCACTAGATCAGGTTGCTCAAAGCTCCTCCTAGTCTGGCCTTGGACACTTCCAGGAATGAGGCATCCACAACTTCTCTGAGCAACCTGTTCCAGTGTCTCACCACCCTTACACTAAAGAATTTCTTCCTAATGCCTAATCTAAATCTATCCTCTTCCAGTTAAAGCCATTATCCCTTATCCTGTCACTACATTCCCTTGTAAAAAGTCCCTTCTCAGCTTCAGGCCGCCTTCAGGTACTGGAAGGCTGGTCCAGGTTGAACAACTCCATCTCACTCAGACTATCTCCACAGCAGAGGTGATCTGATTGTCTTTGTGGCCCTCCTCTGGACTCACTCCAACAGCTCCAAGTCCTTGTGCTAGGTGCTCCAAAACTGGGCAGTACTCCACATGGGTTCCCATGAGAAAAGAGGGGGAGAATAACCTCCCTTTAACTCCTCGCCATTCTTCCTTGATGCAGCCCAGGATACAGTTGGCTTTCTGGGCTTGAACTGCACATTGCTGGCTCATTTTGAGATTCTCATCAACCAGCACACCCTTTTCATCAGGAGGGTTCTCAATACATTCTCTGCCCAACCAGTAATTGTGATTTGGATTGCCCTGACCCAGGTGCAGAACCTTGCACTTGCCCTTACTGAACTTCATGAGGTTGGCATGGGCCCACCTCTTAAGTTAGTATATTTGGATACAGCTCTGATCCAGTCCAACCTCAATTCTTCTAAGGCTAGAACCATGACAAGTGCCAGCTGCACTAAAGAAATAGGATATGAATGGGACCAGAGCTGAAGTGGGAGTCTCTCTTTATCATATATGAGAGGCTCCTATTTCCTTTGGATGGAGGGTCAAAATGAGAATTTTGTTTCCAGTCTTGATACTTGCTTTTGTGAAACTGACCTGAAATAAAAACAGTTGAAACCAATTTAAGTGTAGGCTGAGCCTGGTTCTGGGGCATCTGCTCACCCTTGCTGTTAGCAAAGTGTTCCTGGCCTCTATGTTGTGCCAAAAGTTAGCACTTCTGCAGGTTGTATTTGCATAACTAGACTTGAGAACTAATCTGCTTGAAGGTAAAGCATTCTTTCTGTGTGACCATTGAACTAGAAGTTTCATGAAGTCTGTATATATCACATGGTTTGACAGGTTCCAACCATGCAATAAAAAGGTATTCACTAGCATTAATCAGTGCAATCAAGTACACACAAATAGCTTTTATAACTAGCTATTGGGGAAAATTATCAAGTAGAAAATTACTTTAACTGCGTTAATGCTGCCAGTTGGCTTGCACGTACCTCAGAATTATTCACAGAGGTTTCATGGTGCTACTGATAATGCCAGGTTCCCTTCAGGGAACCCTGAGGTTTTAGCTGGCAAATGAGCAACACAGGATGAAGTCTCAAACTGCTCTTCCCAGCTGCGCCTCAGACTGCCACTGTGAGATTGGGTAGATAGTCTCTTGCCTCATTTCATATGTAAAATGAGGAGGATAATCTTTTGTTATTTCCACCATCCTCTTTCTTTTGACAGGAACCAGATAATGTTTTTGAGAAAGAAGCCTGGCTCTCCACAAACAGAAGTGGGGGCCTTCTCTGCACTTCTGTGATGCAACAATAACAGCAAATACAAACACACAGCCTGTATTTCATTATTACATATTACTCCAAAAGCCATCCTGCTGGTGTTTGTAATCACCCCACCTTTTTTTATTCTATTGAAGTGGTAAAGAATGAGACATTTCCACACAATTTTTTTTGTACTAAATGTGTTTATTTACAATAAGTTTTACACTGAAAAATTCTGTGAGTGCAAAGCAGAAGCAGGCATACAAACACATACCCTCCCCTAAGCACCCCAGTCTTCTCTGCAGCCCAAGTATGCAAAACCTATAAAAAAGACTGAAAAGCACACACACCACTTCTCTGTTTCTTTATAAGACTCCCATTTTCCAGTTCTAAATTGGGCTATTTTCTTTTTTGTTTGTTTGTGTGTTTTGTTTGGGTTTTTTTTCTGATTAGAATAGCAGGATGTATCCTCTTCATATCTGTACATATGTGAGATAAGTAAATTCCTTGAAGGTCATGTCCTGTTATAAAGTGTAACTTTCATTTCCTATTTTAACTTTTTTGTAGTGTCTAGCAGCATTATCAAACAGAAAAAGTTTGCAAATTGTGTATTATTCCCTTTTACACTGAAGAAGTATGCTGAAGAAGAATCCTAGAATCATAGAATGGTTTGGTTTGGAAGGGACCTTAAAAATCATCTAGCTCCAACCCTCTGCCATGGATAGGGACACCTCCCACCAGACCAGGTTTCTCATAGCCCCATCCAACCTGGCCTTGAACACTTCCAGGGAGGGGGCATCCACAGCACCTCTGGGCAACCCTGGCCACACCCACTACCTTCTTGATTAAGAATTTCTTCCTTAGACCAAATCTAAATCTACCCTCTTTCATTTTAAAGCCATTACCCTTTGTCCTATCTCTACAGGTCCTAGTAAAAAAAGCTTCTCCCCATCTTTCTTATATGCCCTCATTAAGTATGGAAAGTATTAAGAAAACATTTAAGAATGTATGAATAAATTAACAAACAATCAAATTAAGAAACAGTAAAGAATCAATTGAAAAACATCAAGAAAGCAAAGAGAGAGGGCAGTTCTCAGTGAGTCACATAGTGAGAACCTGATAGTATAATGTGATAATTTGCAAAACAATAAACCAATCTTGCTTTCATTATTAAAAAACATGAAGTTGTTACTATATAAGCAGTCCTTTAATGCAAGTTAATATTTTAAATTACTAGTGGCCATAAGGCACAATCTTTAGGGACTTGGTTACTTATAAATACCTGTAATTATATTATGGGTTTCAGAAGCTCTGAAGCATTTAGTATTATTTCAGTATCAATTTATGTAAGTTGTATGTATTAAGTTTCAATACATTTAGGAAACTCCTAGCACTCTATATTACTAGTGTAAGATGTAGTCTGTAAGGTTATTATAAACCTTACAGGTTTATAATTTTTCAAAGAGCCATCATCAAAGACAGGATTTTCAAACCAATCACACATACAAGTAAGAGATTTTACCACTTTGTGAACATTATGAACAATGATTTTTATGCTTGGAAATTTCCCAAGAATTATTAGAGTAGCATCTCACCTACCTACTGCAACCAAACAGTTCCTTCTGTGAAATGGAGGCATGAGAAATCCTACCCTGAATTTGAATTTTGGAGTTCTAAAACTGGGATTCGAGTACTTAAATTTGCATAGCCCCTTTTGGAATTTTTAATAGTGGTTACAGTAAGGCTAACAGCAAGACTTAAATCTCATTCTGAGATTCTATGATTTAAGAATTTTGTCTGTGAACATCAACAGTAGTTTATTGGTTAACTTGCTAATAAGATATCATGCTGGCTTTAATAAAAGAACAAAGTAGTTTGATTTTGCTGCTTGCATGAAGTCTCTTTTAGCTCTGAAAATGCTGTTTTAAATTATGGACAAATCCAGAGTACCAATGAAAGTGGTCAGGAATGGAAGATACAAATCTACATACCATATGACCCAACTGTCAAGCTGTACCCCATCTGTCTCTTCAGACAGTTATATCTATTTTATCTAAACAGCAGCAGTTACATGATTTGTCTCAGAACAGATCTGGTATGATACAATACATGACCATTTGCAGCAGCATTTACTTGAATTACTAGCATGGATACCCCTAGCATTGCTGAAGCATCCTTTCCAAAGTTCAAGGACTGACCAACACTCGTTTTCCATAATTTAATACTGTCAGACATGAACAAACAGATTCTTTTTTTTCCCTACCTAAAAACTGACAGATTTAGTTTTCACTCTGATCTGAAACGATTACTTGTGTCAGAGCTTCATCTTTTTATCAGAGAAAAATATGGTTTGTTTACACCTAGATCAAGCTCTCAATAGAGCAAGATGTATCAGTATGTTTGATAAGTGAAATTCATCCTAAATTCCTGCAACTCAAATTTTACAAACAATTGTGCTTTTTATTCCTTATCTGGCTTCATACTAATTGTCTCAACTTCTCCCAGGCCTGCATAAGCTTTAGGAACAACTCTGAGGTTGAATTTAGATTTATAGTTTTAGTTCAGGTGTGACTCCAGATCATTCTCACTTACATTGCTTAATTATCAAAGCACACAAAGACCAGAGACTTTTCCAGTGAAAATCTGAGTGCTCTCTAACCACTAATGGGTATTCATTGCACTGGAAATACAATCTGTGACCATAAAAGCTTCCTTTATATTTTACTACTCCCACCCAAATCTTTGATTTCTTGAAGCTGATCAAAACAGGTAATCACTTTTCATTAACAAGAAAATGCATCCTAAGAGGAGCCTTACTTGTGAACAGTTTGATACCCAGGATGATATAAAACAAGAAAAGGAGCTTGGTAGGTTGAGCAGAAATCAACAAGAAAGGCAGCCACACACCCAGATGCTGCTGCTGCTGCTGCTGCTGTGAAACAGAATTTTTTAGCTCACCATCTGGAGCCTAAAGCTGCCAAGCACATCTTGTGAGTAGTCAGTGGTACTGAATCTGCTGGTGAGGCACGTTACCTAAGCTGGCAAAGGATTACACAAAGCCACTTCTCTAGTACCACCAAGAAAGACAGACTGAAATTATTGTATGTGCCAATCCATTCTGGAGAACTCAGTTCAAAAACAGCCAACAACATTCAAAAGTGCAGCCTATGCTCTGAAGTTTGGACTAGGCTTTTTAAAAATGCAGTAAGTGAATAATGGAACATTTTTTGTCAGGATTTTTTCATTTTCTGCTTTTCGTTTTCTTTTCCAGTATAGTCTACATTATAAAGACACAGTTTTTATGTGTTCACATACCAGATGCTAATGCTTTAGACTGCAAAGGGAAGCAAACAAAACAAGAGGCAAATCATACCACAGTGTCTATATTCTGTTCTCTTTTGCAGTTTCATCTATAGTTTACAAGAGCACCAATCTATATGAATTGAGACAATCATCAAAAGAAAAAAAAATACAATTCATACAATCATCAGACTATTCCATTAGTCATAATTCTACTAAGCTCAAGATTATGTTCATGAAAATCTTAAGATTCCTCAAGGATCATTATGGAAATAATTCAGTCAGAGGACAGTAAAAGCCTGATTTTTAAGCCTTAAGACTTTATCTGAAAAGAGACACATGAGAACAATACGATTCCATTTCAATCCTGTTGTACTTCTCTTAAACTGAATACTTTTTTCTTGCTGAGACAGGAACATGAGCTGTGATTTAAAGAAGGTTTATAAAACCAGAAGAGCAAGCCCTACTCGTGAAGTTCAGTCCCTTGGCTTTCACTGGGCAGTAACATTGCTCATTCAGTAAGGTCCCTGATTCAATGATTCTTTCAATGCCAGGCACTGGCTTTATGGAAGAACAGCCAAAAAAGTGTAACATCACAAACAGTCACACACATGCTGTGGGAATACTGACAGAAAGGCAATGTAGAAAATCACATCTATATTCAGGGTAGTTAGCAAGGAAGTAAATAAATAAATAAAGTGGTTTTGGCAGCAGAAGAGAGTTTTTATTTTTCTAAATTGTAAATGACTACATCATCATAAGGGACAGTATGTGTTTACTCCTTCCAAGGGCAGACAGACTTTGATTTAGACAAGAATTGATTGCTAGTTTCTATTAAGAATCAAGATTACTTCTCCAGTATAATCTTAGACTGCAATGCATGGTTTACAGGATGGTAAAGCTACAACCTTTTATTACATCACTGTTGGTCCAGGTTCTGCTGGTCCTGGTTGCATTGCCGTGTCTTGTCTGACATTGTCAGTGGGTGGATGCTAAGACTCCACTCACACTCTTCCCCCACTCCTCTCTGATCACACCAAAGAAACAGATAGAGATAATCTTGTGAATCTCCAGCCTCAGATTCCTGTATTAACTCATCATGTAAGGTGATTTGTAGTTAAGCCCTCACCAAACAGCAAAGTCTTTCAAATATTGCAGGTCTGTGCACTGGTGCAACGTGGCTAATAGATTAAAATTGTTCTTTTCTGCAGTGGATTTTGATGTGTGAATGCAGTTGAATTTATCCAGACAAATATACACAGAATATGCATCTAAGAATATACACTGAATCAACAATATAAATTAACTATATCTCTCACCAAAAGTTATTTGGATTTCAAATGGCCTTTTATTTTCTAGAGTAGGGAAACTTTCCTGACAACACCAGCTACCCCAGAATAGCAATGATCTCTTTAACTTTTCATATTCAGAGATTATTTGTTCCTAAGCATGAGTTCTAAAAATGAAGGTGGTGGTGGCAGGAGTTGAGAAATGTGCCACTAATATGATCAAAGTAAATTTTCTGAGACTTATATGCACTAAGCCTGTATCAGACTTTGAAAACTTTTATAACAATGGGCCAGATCCTGTAACTTAAACAGTATTTTTAATCAACATGACACAATGACCAAAGCACAGCAAAAGGAGCTTATGAACTTCTTGCTAGGTTTCCGGGTTTCCTCTCATTTTGTTACTGCCAGTAGTCTTTTGTTTCTACATACATAACTTTCAGTTTCACTGTACTTGAGTATATAAACTATATTAATTTCACAATTATACTAAAAGGAAGTTATTTTCATTGATGAAAATAATGCTCTAAATACAAGGTGCCAGAAGTATTTAAACCTTAGTTTAATCTATTATTATTACTACTGTTTGGTCCCTTAAAATATTATTTTATATAATCCTGGAATAACCTGTGAAGTATAACCTCCAGAATGATAATCCACAATTCTACTATCAATATTTTCTTGACATTTAAAAGAAATTAATCACATTTCCTTCATTCTCATATTTGAATGTGGTTTCTAACATTTCTTGAAGGCTTGAGATCTATCCTTCAGCTAAAGCTCTGCCCCTTTTTTCCCTTCTCTTTCCTGATATATATATCTAATATAAAATACCTGATAAGGTTTATCCTTTAAGTAGGTCCCAGTTATGGTCCTTCACTGAGCTTGCTGTGCATATTCTTCCTGTGAATCATTAGTGATATAGGCACATTACATTATTGAATTTTTTTAAGAAAATATTTCCCTTTATGCTGTAGCATTATTAACTTTATTCATTAACGATGCAGAAGTATCTGGAATGTAAAAAAAAACAAACCAAAACAAAAAAACAAACAAAAAAACCCAACCAAACAGAAAAAGCCATACCAAAAACACTGAAATAAACTTGAGCCAAAAACTCCCCAAACAAATAACTATTTTTTACTTTGTATGTTTGAATAGAAGGGAGTTGGAGTATATTTTTAAAAGTTTTCAAAAATTCATAACGATCAAAGAAATATTCCAACTATATATCAATAAAAAATAACTTCAGCCTTCTTTATATCCATAAAAAATAACTTCAGTCTTTATTTCTATGACTCTGAGTCATAGCAAAACTTTTTATTTCAGATTAAGACTTATTTTTTCTTACTTGAGTTTGGATATTTAGCATCACTCTGCGAGTATTTAGAATGCTACTGATGCTTTAACATATCATGAGAGGAGGGGGTCAGTACCATCAGCAGTCACATTAGAGAGTGCTTCCTCTGAACAACTTGGTAAGATGATGATACTAGTGTAACCTACTAGAGAAATTATATATTATGGAAAATTTCCCATAGTGTATTTAGAAACACTTTCTCAGGCTTTCTGTATTCCCACAGTAAGTTAACATGTATTTCCATACTCTACTATCATAACATCATTTTCAAAACAGGCTTAGAATATTCACATTCACCTACTTTTTTGTCAGTTAGCTTTACACTAGATTAACCTGAGATGATTTGAACAAGTTTCTTTATTTCAATAATAATAAAGCTTGGCACTGGCATTACTTTGTGGCAAATAATGTTAAAGCCCACTAAGCTCTTTGATACAGTTTGTCCATGCTAGGAGGATGGATTTTAGTTTTCTTTCTTCTAGGACTGTAGCAATCACTGGTGCCATTCACAAAGGAAAGAACACAGCATTGTATGCAGGCTATTAGACCAGAACCTGAGCAGGTTTTTTGTCATTTTCCAGACACCTGAAGATAAGAATCATCATTCATTTCAAAGAATGTAAAAAATAAGAGGTTTACTTCATCTAAACAGATTTCTACCTAGCCATTGGAAACTTCACTGAATTCCATTATTAAAAGATATTTTAATGAATGCCACAGAATTCATCACAATACATCCATACACTGCAAGCTGGGGAAAGAACAATATAATCCATTATTTATGCTGTTTTCTACTGACATGACTTCTAGCAAGTTTTAGAGAAAAAATGTAGGAAAGTTCAAATGTGTATGTGAACACAGGCTCTGAGTCACTGAATACCAGAATTTGCTGGGGTTATGTAAATACATTACAAAGTTTTTTAGTCATTATGGCTTCACAATTATAAGCACGTTGATGGTCAGTATTTGGAAGAGGAAGAATTTAGAAAATGAGCCATCATAGGCTTTACTGTAAAATACTCAGAAATTATGCCTTGCAAGATATCTATTTTTTTTTTTCCCTGATACATCATAATTAATTCCCATTTAGGTGACAGCTGAAAAAGTTTCTTGAGGGGAGGCAGTTTTGACTCAACATTCAAATGAAAACATCTGATCTAAGCACAGACTCAAGCTGTATTACTTGACACATTGCTGCCTTACAGACAGAATTATCATCCTGTTACTAAAAGGTGTAGAAGATTTCTACCTTCTGTTGCAAAGAGCCTAGAAATTTGGAACAAATAATAAAAACTGAAAACCAAATAGACTATTCAGTTAATTGTAGATTATTTCTTCATAAAAAGTCCCCTTTTACTAAAGAACCATATATGACTACAGATGTGCATTAACACTAGGTTTGGCTTTTGACAAAATTTCTGTGGTGTATCAAGGTGAGTTCAAACTAAAGCTTTGCATTCAGCTAATGTAAGTATTTTGGACCCCCTGAGATAACTATATTAAGCCCAGCAACAGAACCTGATCAGCTCCCAGTTCATTATAGTAACAGAACAGGATGAACTGTATCCATTCTTCATATGTAACCTCTCATGTATAATCTGAAAGACAATGGCATTGGATGATTCAGGTGAACTTCTGGGGTTCCCTTATGGATTCCCTAATGGAGAAAAGTGAGATAGGATTGCAGCATAACTCTGTAAAACATCAAGGAATGAGGATCACAAGCTAAAATTCAGATATACAATGCCTGTCTCTCTAGGACAAAAACATAGTAACACATGTAACATCTACATATTGTTACTGAATTAAAATACCACTCCCTGGAAAACAGGTCTGTTATTCAGAGAAATATCAAATTACTTCATGCTGATATGTATTAGTTCTAGTAACACCAGGAAAATTAATTCTAAAGGATTCCCGTGATACATACGCATTCACGCAAAATATTTTGGAAAATACTGAGCCCACAAATAATAGCAAAATGAATAGAGATGTGATCTAAGAAATACAAGGGAGGATTTCAGAGCAGAAATGTTTATCTAACTTTGCTGAGTGCTCTCTATGCTTAGATGACAGTAGTGTGGCAGGGAAACAACACACTGAATATCACTGAGCTTAAACATTTGGGGTTTAAACCCCCCCTGAAAGCTAGAGGCACACTTTTCTTGCTCTGTACTGCATGATTTGAGGAGATAGTGGTATATTCTTTTAGCACTGTCAGAGTTAGCTTTCTTGGTCTTCATTTATATCAGGAAGGAAAGGAAGGAAAGAGCGAACTGTTTGAAATACGACAATCTTAACATAATTGACAGAAGCATCACCACAGGATTTTTAGACTGTGTGTTCTTATGCACTGACTTATTAAAGCAGAAAAGCTACTCTTCTGGAATAAGCACACTTTAGATTCTAGGTTGAACGCAACAAATCTGTCTCTAAACTTGGATATTTGCTCAACAACCTTTCCATAACACCATTAATTGTGTGCAGCAATTTTTCTTTCTAGTCCAGGATATACATGCAAAATCTGTCAAAACACAATTCTTTCATTTTATAAACTTAAAACCAGTCATGAAATCTCTGCTTAATATGCCTCAGATTCTCTCATACCCCGAATTATTTTCACTGCCACCACTGCTCTGATATTTTATAGAAACTGAAAACTAATTTTATCAAGGTCAATAGAAATTAACTTGACGTTTCCCCACTAAAATATTCTGATTTTATTCCAAAAAGATATTTTTAAAATTCAAATGATGTCTAGAAATTCAAGAAAAATTGTAGCTTCTTTGCACCTAAAATGTGATGCCTTTGCATTTAAAAACAAGAAAAAAACCCCAAAACTTTTGCTCTTTCAATCACTCCTTCCTTTTACTGCAGTTGATGGATATTTCTGCCTATCCTATAAAAGTCTGTATGGAGATACAGCATGAACCTCTTTCCTTCTCTACTACACTAGGAAATGAAAGAATTGATCAATCAGATCCAGAGTTCTCTACGGCATTACAGTTGACAATGATATCTTTGGCATCTCTGGGAAAACAGTAGTTATAAATACATTAACCCATTTCATTTTGTCCATTAGTCCACTATTTATTTAGTAACTAATAGCTTAATTGGATCTTTTTAAGGAATGATCCAAAATCTACCTTTTCCATTGGTTCAGCATTGTTTTACCACAGAATCATCCTAGAATCATAAAATGGGTTTGGGCTGTAAGACACATTAAAGATCATCTAGTTCCAACCCCTTGTCATAGGCAGGGGCACCTCCCACTAGACCAGGTTGTTCAAAGCTCCATCCAACCTGGCCCTGAACATTTCCAGGGATGAGGCATCCACAGCTTCTCTGGGCAGACTGTTCCAGTATCTCATCATCTAAAAGGATTTAACAAGAGTGAAACACAACCTGACAGTCAAAAGAAGTTCTAAACTATGACATCATGATTGCCCTGCCAGTAGTAGCTCTGTGCAACCTATTCTTTTGTTTGGAACTCCATCCTATGTCACATTTCATGAAGTCTTAATAGATCTCCTCACTCTCACACAATAAAGTTCAAAGCAAAAGAGTTATTCCTGCAGTGAGGAAGTTCCCATAAAAGAAAGCAAAAATCCCAGGAATGTACAGATCATACAGATTTAAAAGGAACTGGCAGTACTTTTGTGGGGTATTGCTTTGTTTTGTTGTTGCTTTTTTTTTAATTTTGTCACTTCAAAGATCACTAATTCTAAATGTAATTTTAAAACATTAAGTCCAGTAAGCATCTAAATTCATCAACAACTAAATAAAAGTAAAAAATGTAAACACAGTTAAAATCAGTCAATTACATTGTGAGGTGGTTAGTGCCAGAAATGGAAAAACAATCCAAGCAATGACATCTACTAAACGTGGGGTCTAGGTATAGGTGTAGGAAACTATCTTTGAGCATTTTTTTATTATCTTTACCTCCCTAGATACTACATACAGTAATGTCAAGGTACCTTAAAAGTATGCTTGCTTTAGAGATAATAGCCAGGGTTTGATGAAGTAAGATTTTTATTCACTTATTTAGAATATCAAATCTGATTGCAGATTCTAAAGAAAATGTTAATGAAAAATGAAAGAACAATTTTATGATAATTCTCCCAATATAATTTCATAATTTATAGATTAGGTTAAATATATCTTTCTTCCTAGCATCTTTATGGTTCTGTGGCATTAGTTCCAACAAGAAATATAATATCAGCTATAAATAATTCCAGCATGCAGCACATTTCCAATTCACAATATTAAAATGCCTAATATGAAAGACTCGCACTAAATTACTTTTATTTCATTTTATATGTAATAAACTGCCAGAAAACTGGTTGTTTAAGCTTTCTAGATGATAATAAAAATTATTCAGATGGTCTGATTCAGTTTAAATGGAAACTTAACTTTAGAAATGTTTAGAAACAATTCAACATTGGAAATATGGATCTACAATCAACAACCAAATTTGTTACAGACTCAGGTGAATTATAGGTCAGTTTTGTGCAAACACACGTAGTTGTTCCAGGCATTCAGTAAGAACTATTGACTTGCACAATCTGTACACCACCAACATGGTCAGGAATCTCTGTGCTCTACTCTTAATCTATACCATGCTAGCAATGGTGGTAGTGGGCCACATACATTCAAGCTCCACATCCTATCTAAGAAATCATTATAACAATTGTCCAGCACATCCCAGATGAGTTCTGTTGCTCCTGCTCTATTGGGCACTCAAGACCATTTGATTCCATCTAGTTTAGAAATTTAAAATTTAGAAATTCATCCCTCAACATGACAAAACTGTCAGAATTTATGCATTTCTTCAAGAACATTTTTCACATTCACATTAAAAAAAACAAACAAACAAAGCACAAAAACCCAACTTGCTGGCCAAACCTAGATGATAAAGAAAATTAGTATTTAAAGGTCTAATTCAGAATTTTTCAACCAGCATTGCCTTGAAACAATATAGAGAATTTTTGCTTACAGCAACACTGCAACATATATTGCCACATAAAGATACTGAATAACTAGTAATTAAAGAGAATTCTTTTGTCTTTGACAAACTTTTTCAAACCTAAGGAAAAATAAAAGCAGTAGTTGGATTCTAATGAGATAAAAGAGGCCATCTTACACTGTTGGACTTTACATCCTGCTAAATTTTGATTCACATTCTGAGCATGTTGTGAATTTTCAGAAAAATTCATCAGTGGATTATCAGGGATGTTGATGAAGTCCTCAAAGAGAACAGTAAAAGATAAAAAATCCCATTAAGAGACTTCTTCATATTAAGAGAGAATCGTGTTCCTTCTGAAGCAGAACTAGTGTACCCAAAAAGGTTTCAGAGTTGCAAATGGGCAACAGAAAATAAGAAAACTACAGCCACATGGTGGGGTGGTGCCAGCAGTGAACAACAAGCTATTAATTTTTCCCACAATGTTTTCTTGCCTTTCAAGCTACTGTGCCACAAATAGCTAAGAATTCAACATATTAGAAAGTACTCTATTTCCAGAAACTGTGCATTGACTGTCATGAATGACATTTGCTTTTACAAAAAACTAAGTTATACACTACCAATATTATACCTATTTAACTGATGAAGGTTTTGACACAATTAGAAATAACTTTGTTTCAGAAGTTGTTTTATCTATCCACCACTCAAACTACAATACTGTAAGCCAGTCATACACTACATTATTGGTAATTTTCACAATTTGCAATTATCTTCTCATATGACAGTAGCAAGTAGGTCTAATGATATATTAGTATTTTTCAAAATATCTTTTAATATATTGCAGTAGACCTATCTATTCCTATCTAGTTCCAATTGTATGCCATCATCTCAAGATTTATTTAAACCTATACTACTTCATTCCTAAGGCAGATAATAAAAACTATTATATTAAGGTCTTCTCATACACAGAAGTG
Organism: Heliangelus exortis; assembly: GCF_036169615.1. Lineage (NCBI taxonomy): Eukaryota > Metazoa > Chordata > Aves > Apodiformes > Trochilidae > Heliangelus > Heliangelus exortis. The sequence continues at coordinate 25,294,341 of NC_092425.1, read as the reverse complement.
AGGTAATTAGGTGGTTCATTTGATTTTTCCTTATTTGTATATAGTGAAGTTATCACTTTTTTGGCAAGGATTCCTCAGTTCATAATCGAGTTGTGGACTGGTTCCTGTGTCAGGCTCTAGTGGGGTTTCATGTAAATGAGAACCACTTAACACATTGTATTGAAGACAAGATGCCTCATGAAATACATGGTGCTAAATTCAGTCCTTCAGATGTGCACTTTATTCTTACTAACTTGCAGATGATATAACTTAAATACCAGTTACCTTACAGGAGACGTGAACTGGCTATTCCCTGTTGCCAAAATGGTTTTGTAAAGCTCAGAGGTTATGAATAAAAGCTGAGGTTTGTTGTGCAGGTGTGTAATGGCCACAGACAAACCCTGTCATCTATCTGCAGTTCTGTGTCGTTATTTGAATCAAGGGAGCACAAAAAAAAAATACCTGCCAAGGTTTCTGTCAGACTCTACAAAATCACATGGGAGAGAGTGGAAGAGGAAAGCATGACAGCTAGGAGACACCTGGACAGTGGTTGCTGTGTGCAGCGCTGACTTAACACTGGGTCAAGATGTGGTCTCACAACATGAAACCTGCAGCAGCACCAGCTGCTGTTCCAAGTTCCTTCAGAGATAATTTCAAAGCTGAATATTCACTATGGAGAGCATGCCCGTGGTAGAAATTAAAGGAAAAAAAAAAAGACAAATTCTTACAAATAAAAAGGTGAAATTGAATTATATGTCCCACTGATGTAATCCCAAGAAGTGCATTGCACTAATTAGGATGCATCATTTGTCACTATTCAGGTAACGGCAAAATTTCCAATTGAAATCCTGATTCACAGGATACCTCGCTATGGTTACTAGAATATATATATACATATATATATATATCAGGTGCAATGACATCTAATTTAGAAAAAATTCTTCTCAACTACTGGAATGCACAATCAAACACATTCAAGCTGTTATTACCTCCTTTGGGAGGGAACTTTGTCCCCTTTGTCTCTAATTTAATATGACTTTGTAATATATGTTTATTCCCACATTCTTTTGTCCTTGCAGACATCTTCTACATGCTTTTCAAGTCTTCTGACAGCCCCAACTTTCCATTCTTTTACCGTAATTTTATAATCTTTGAGATTTCTCACTTTAAACTTAATGTCTGGTAAATAAAGTTGGACAGTCTTGCCCACAAGGAGTCAAAAAAGAGCACATCAAGTTACAGAATAGAGTAAAAAAACAATACATAAAAAATAGAAAAATATAAAATCAATCTTAATTCATAATAAGGCTGTGAATTAAACAGCATTTTTTAATGTGCTGGAACATTTTGAATTTAGTATCACAGAGTATTAATGACAGAGGGAAACTTCTGTACCCTTGACCAACAACGTGAAATCCAAAGAAAGAGCGTAACTCTATTCTCAGAAAAATTATACTGCTTTCTACTACTCTGTTTCTTCTAGACCTTACAGTAAGTAAACCTCAGGGAACAGGCTGTTTGCAGTTCAGCAAGAACCAGGTTCAAAGCAGTTCAGGCAGCCCAAAGAGGTAACTTTTCTGGCTGTTCATCTGCACCACAGTTCACTTCTGTCAGTCTTGCTCCTCTGGAAAACTATCACTGGCTAGGGTGCTTAGGGTGCCTTTTTAAAAACAAAAAAAAATAGGTCGTTTCACTGATCCAGTGATACAGGCATTCAACTGTAATGACTACAAAGTTTGGACAGCAATTTCATAAGCTAGTATTGCTACCAAATCTCTTGCCTTGCAGCACTCCTTTGTGTTTACATTCTGAGAATACAGCAGGATCAATGAAATTTTACACAGACACAAGCACAGATTATTTTCTAACCACCCTTCCCTCATGATGCATGAAAAATACCAGAACTATCTGGAAAGCAGAAGACAAAGGTATAGGAAAAAGCAGTATCACTTATTAGACCGCCTGGTACAAAATCACTGAACTCACACTGAAATAGAAGCAAACAGAAATTGAGCACAATTGCTTTGACTCTCACTTAATTATGTTAATCAGTTACATAATGTGAGAGACAAGTATGGTTAGCACCTGTGAAGCAGAAAAGATATAGCAAGGGAATAAGTCATTAGCTTTAGAGGAACAGCAAAAGAGAGAAAGGTATTTATTACCGATGAAAAATCAAGGGTGATCTGAGAGAGAGGTGTGAAGAAAATTATGTGTCAGAAAGTCAGCATTTCCACCACGTTCCACCTCTTGCTATATTTTTTGGTGTTGCTAGTTTTAGTTCTAAGATTTATTTGCTGAAGATATTTTGAAAGTTTCCCTATATAATTAGAGATCAGAAATTAGGTCGAATGTTTTCCCACTGTTCGCTGAGATTTTTATTCATTATCATTGATATTAATTAACTTTGAAGCACAGAGATTATCTGATCTGATTTGATAAACATACCTTCCCTCTGATAAGTAAGCAATGTATTTTACATTTTCTAGTGCATGTCTAAGAATGGCATTAATTATACAACAATGGAAAAATATATTTTCCCTACTGAAAAATTTCCTTTCTTCCATTAGGAAAATTAAAAAATATTTTGCAATTTATCTTTAGCCAACTGACAGTTTAAGGACAAGACATGTTCTAATCCATAGCTAGAAAATAAAATTGAGATTGGGACAGAAAAGTACCTGTCATTTAACTTCAATATAAAGAAAGTGGAGTATTTAAACAGCAAACACTGAATGATTTGAAGTAAGAACAGAACAGTTTTGCTTTACAGTAATATGATTGTGCTCCTCTAGTGAGGGGGAAATTATTTGAACATAGTGTTAAAGGGCACTATGAGAACAGAGTGCCTAAAATCACCTGATTTTCAGTGTCCTCAAATCCCAATTATTTGACAAAAAAATAAGAAAAATAGCCTGTGCAACATGCTAAATATGCACCAATTTTCCCATTACTAGAAAGGATTTTTTTCACTGCCACACAAACACACACACATAAAAGTGTCAAACTTATAAAAAGCTCTCCTAAACTGTTAGAAACTCCTCAAGGAGAAAGGCTGTAGTCCTTCCTTGAGAATGCATACTGTTCCTATCAAGATCATTGAGAATTCTGTCAAAATGAATAGTGCAGACCTTGCTTTTTCAAAGTAGGAATCTGTCTGTATATTTAGAGCCAGTTTTTCCAGCTGTTTCCTGGGGGCAAGTCCAACAAAACAGGTTTAGAAAAACACCAGGCTGTAATTATTTAGTGGTAATTTCAATGCTTCCTTGAAGGCAGCAATTACCTTCTCACATGGAGAAAGAGTCTATAAAGGGCAGAAGGGATCAACCAGGTCATGTTCTGTGGGTGCATCACAGGCTAAAAGGATTAGTCAGATTCAAAGAAAGCCCTGCTGCCTCCCAAAGGGCTGGAGCAATGCATCACCCCTGAGGAATTCAACAGACATCAGACAGACTGAAAAAGTCTCTAAAACTTGGCCCAGCTTGGACTGCGGTCAGACCAAGTAACACTCCAAGGTCCCTTCCAACCTATATTATTCTGAAGCTATGAGACTGTGTGAATGTATGAATTCTCAGTGTGCAGCTCTTCCGTTCAATTTTACAAAAGAAATAAATGAATTTGTCATTTTGATAGTGGTAATATAACAGGTTTATATATCAGATAAATTATAAGCCATCAACTAAGGCCTGCCAGCTCCTACGACATAAGATCCTGCTATATGGAGACTTCTTCCATTTCCAAGTGCCTCTACATTGAGGAAGGAATTACCTAATTCCTTCAGTTTTAGTAAGATATAAAAATGTACAGAAAATGTCTTCTATTAAAGACTCATAAAACTGAAAACATATTAAAAAACCCATAGTGCTGAGGGTAGGCATTTATCAATCTGTAAAATGCCACTGATCTGGACATAATCACTGACACATGATATAGGACTTGCAAGATATGTGTCACATTCACAAGATGAAAGGCCACCAACAATAACTGAGAATCATATGCAGCACCCAAAATATAAAAGACACCAAGATTAATCTAGAGTGGCAAAAGGGTTCCCAATATTTAAAATGATCCCCCAAGGACACTGTTATGAATACATAGGCCTTAAATGTGAGTCATTTTCCTCACATTTGCAATAAAATTTCAATTTACACACAATTAGGTACCACAGCAATGCCATGGTAATCTTTACTTGAACAAACATATATTTCAATAGAAAGTGTAAAATATAGCAGCTAAGGAGAGAAAATAATTTTAGCCCTTCCAGCATCTACTCAATGTACATCCAAAATAATAATACATCACACTTGAAAAAAATTATTATAAATGAAATCAGCAGGCATAAAATCATTCGTGATAAAAAATTAATATTAAACAGGAGTCAGCATTTTTTTCATTCCAATATATTTGCAGCCTTGGACTTTATTTAAAAAAAAAATGAATTGTTGTCCTGTGTGTATCCTTTTTATTACCTGATTAGCTTTTTGAATTTACAAATATATGAGTGTAAATATGCTTAATAATTAATGTTTGTCACCCCATCCAAGCCTCTTAGTCTTCTTAAGAGAAAGGCTGTCTGAATCCCTTGCAAAACCTAAGTTACTTCCTAAATCCAAGTTTTCCCAGTCCAGAACAAATATTTTTGTTTCTCTCATGTCAGTCATTCCTATAGCTTGTTTCAGGAAAAGCGGTCAGATAATCTGCACCAGACCTACTTGGAGTGCATTAATCTGTTGCATAATCTTTTCATCTCGATTGTTTAGCACACTTCACTTATATTGAAAAAACACACATTCAGCAGACATGTTTATTGACTCAGCTGAAATATATATTCAACAGATTATGTCTCAAAGAAACAAGAAAAATCCTACTACAGAATCTGAGCAGCTGTCTGTACATATTCCACATTCTACTGTGTTCATTCACCTGCATTTTCTCCTAATCCCTTTTAGTTATTATTGACATGAATCTGAAACCACCATCCACACACTAATCACTCTTCTGTCTTTTTTCACTCATTCTTTAGGAACTTACTGGCCAACCAGCCCCACAATTATGTACACAGAAATATGCTCCCTATAATATGGGGATACATGATCAGTACTTTTGTTTCATAAGAACCAGTACGGTAAAAATGGCATTAATGAGCACAGATCCTATCTAGAAAGACATCAGATATTTCAATCACTTTATAAATCTCAAGATTTTTACAATTTGACACCCTTTCCTTGCTTGCTTAACCTATAATTAGCTCAGAAAGTCTGAAGAAAACATTACCCACAGCATTAATGTTGGTTTACTCTTTTTATAAAGAAAATCACGTCAGTAAAATAAAAAAAACAACCAACCAACCAAACAAAAAAATTAGCAAAAAAGCCAAAAAACTGAAAGTGGCCATCACTGTCCTGACCTCACCTACTATCATCTTCACTTCCCAAGTTTCCATTCCCCTGTTGGCCAGCTTTCTGTCTCCTGTCTTCCATCCTAGGTTGCTGCTATTAATAACTGGATTGAGAAACCAAGAAGTCTTTTAATTTAGTTAATGAGGTTAACTGGAAGATCACAATATTAACAACAGAATTGTGTTGACAGCTCTATCTGTTTCCTCTATGTACTTTATAGTGTAATTCTGTAGGTCTCTGAGTGCCATAGAGCACTGTATGAATAAATAAAATTTTGAAGAAAAGCCTAGGATTAAATAAGTCATTCTGCAACACTGCAAATGCCTTTCTCAATTTTATTTACCATCATACATAGTTTTTTCCTACAATATTCACTCTTCTAAAAGATGCTTTTAAAATAATACATAATGGTATTTTCTATAAAATATCAAGCACTAGATGTTTATTACATTTGTTTCTTTTTGTCAACAACTGTTCATGAAAATTGTTGTGTTTACTTCTGTTTTAATTATATCTTAAGCAATTTTATATGGTTTTCTAGGTTATATTTTTATTAGGGCTGTTTTTACTATTTGCCTCCTATTTACAAATGACTCGTAGTATTATTTGAAGGAAGGAGTGCACAAGATCGAGGACCACTGAGGAATGGTTTATTCTCTTGCCATTATTGTTCTGCCAGTACAAAAATTACACCACTTTTCTAGGCATGTTATTTTTGCTTTTTCTGTGCTATTTTTCTTGATATTTCAGGTCCCAAGAAAGTTAAATTTTGTGAAGCAAAGGATTAGAGACAATTTTGTCTGCCTTCTGTTCCACTATGGGATGACAAAAGAATTACTTTTGTCATCTCAGCTCCATCTACTGCCTGTTATTATCACCTAATGCTCAAAATCTCCAAACCTTGAATCTGTTCATGTTGGCGAGAACTGGAGAATTAATATAAACTTGCTCTGGTCTATATTCTTGCCAACACATCCACTATTTGTTGTTATCTGCTAGATTCTGAAACACAGTGGGTTTGGTTAAGTAACAGTATTCAAATGTTAAAAATCAGTATTTAATCTAGTGGGTTGTATTTCATCTAGTGGGTTATGGAGAACAGTTGTTTAATTTTTAAATGAACACTGTATCTTTATTTGGATGATTCATTTTTCCCCTATGTAATTAACAGAATAAATTTATAGTGCTTAAGCTGATAAATGCAATTCTAGCTAACTCTAGCAATTTATTTCTGTATATCCTATCCTAAAATGTTCATAAGTTATTTTGTTGAAATCAGTTCTGAATGGTAAGAGTAACTTGCAATAATAATTACTACTTGGAATAATCAAATAGAGAGGGGACTAAATTACTACAGATCATGAAATGGATCTTTAAAAGAAGTAAAACTATACCACAAACAGACTTTCTAGCGTTATCTACTGAGTTTTAGATTTTATTTTAAGTCCATGATCATCAGGCACTTGCTGAAAGGTAAGATACACACATGATTTGAGCCATCAACCTACATATCCACTTTTCCTGCTGACTGAATTTTCAGCAACTGTTTGACCTCACACAGAATACCAGGGGTCAGCTTGCATAAGCAGCATAAGATCAGATGTATCATACTGTTCATCATCAGTGCCTAACTTCACAAAAGTATTTCCCTAGACTTTTTCTCTTATTTTCCTAGAATCAGACTGGATTTTCCTCCTTTTTGTTCTGTCTTTGCTATGAGCCCGAAACCACTTTTTATTAAAGACCTTTCTCTCTTCAAACTGAAATTTTTATAGCATCATTAAAAAGTTTAGAAATGGTTTTATCATAAGTAATAAATATTTCTAAAATAATTTAGGCATCCATGTGTTTATTTTATGTCACCAGTACACCATGAATGACCATAATGGCTAAAGGCCAAAGGCATTTCTAAATTAATACAAAATTTATAGTCCTTCATTAAGTGGGCAAAGTAATAAAGGAACAACTAATTAATAGCCTCTAGATATTTCAAGCACTTTTAGCATACTTAAATATTTCAAGATACATTTAAACCTATTAATCATATAAAAATGAACGTGCCACATACTTCTTGCTTTTCTGCTCGCATACATGCAGGCAACTGTAGTTGTGAAAACTCACACCCACATAAATAATATATTACTGGTACTGGTAAATATGCTAGAATTTATCTTATGGTGACACAAAAGGTAAACATAACTGATAAGAACAAACTTTTATTTCCTCTAGTAGAGACTTTCAGAGAAAGTTGAATATGTGCCTTTTTCCAACGAAAGACAAGAACATTCAGTATAGTTTTCTGTGAATAAAATGCCAGAACCTTCTCAAGAATCCAGTTTTAGGTGTACTTTGGAGCACCTCTCTGCGACAACATACATGGCAAGTCCTACATTAGATGCTCTGAAGAAATAAGGAGAGAATTTATTTGATTTGTCCTGCTTCTGATATCTTCTTTATATCTTTTTATTTCCTTTTCTATTACTCATTTTGTCCAACTTTTTTTTCCTTGACTCTCATTTCCTTTTCCTTCTCCAAAACAATATATGAAATAAACTTGTTTCCATAATTAAGTTGATTACTGTCAGGAAAGCTTTTTTAATTGGAATGTTTATTTATTTAAAGACAATGTATGACTAAAGAGTATGATAAAATTCACCGAACAAAATCAAGAATCAAGTACTTTTTGAAAGCCATCAAAGGCTGCCTTTGAGCAACATTCAAGTTAAGCACGCAATCATTTAAAAATCAACATTCTTATTAAACAAAAGTATTTATTCTTCCTCAGCAAAGGATATTTCCTTTTTACTCAAATAGTGTGAAAGAGAACACAAAGACATAAGATGCATAAGAATTAAACAAACCTCCCCAGATCAAAATATATTCCATCACTACATTGCCATCAACCCACTTTGCATTTATTCCCTCTAATACTGAGAGAGATATACAAGGTGCCAAAAAACACAGGTACTTTAATTGATCCATTGGGTCATATATTCCTCCTGTTGTAAAATTCTAGTAACATATATGCATGTTGATTTCATTATCTATTTTTTAAATATTCACATGGGTTTACCAGTAACTTCTATTTAAAGTAATAAATCACAAATACTCACAGCTAGGCATCTGCAAAGAGTGCTAAAAATCAAGCCTCTGTTTTCATAAAACTTGTCTAAGAATAGAATATTGCCTTGCAGTAGAAGACATCTGCTAAGGCTGTCACCATTTTAATTTTAGTGGCCTAAAATGTAATGGCCATTAGAAACTATTCCATCAATTAGCTAAGAAACTTTTTTTATATGAAACAAAAATAGTTTTTTATGGGTAATTTCTACCACATTAGGTAAGTCCTTTCTTCTCCCTTCCACTTATTCTTCCCTTTGTAACACACCTTTCCTGCACATCCTTTTACTTTAATTTTGTAGCCTGTAGGAACTCAAATGTTTACAACAGGTTCAGTAGTTGTATGAATAGTTCCACTCACAAAAAAAAATTGAGTGGATAAACTATTTTATTTCTTGAAGTTTATGACCTCATACTCATCACTACCATGTAATTACATTCAAGTAACATAGCATGGCAATGGGTTATATTAAGAACATGGATCAGGAAAAAACAGGAGACTGGTTAATACTTATAAAAGGAGAAAAAGGGGGGAAAATTATTATAATTATTAAGTCATTACCTGAAGACTCAACAAGTTTAGCTGACTTGTGTCATTTTTGTCAGATGAGAAAAAAAAAAAAAAAAGAAAAAAAGACACCGAAAATATGAAAGTCCTTTCTGCTTTCACTTTATATTAATTTTAGATTGGGAAGTTTGTTTTGGCTCTTATATTGAGGGGGGTTTTTAAGTTCTAGGTAGTTTTAGAAGATGTTATACTGTTAACCTGTGTACTTTTCATTTCCCTTTGTTGACAGCTGAATGAAAACTGCCATTAAAAAAGGAAATGACAGAGCTTGGTGGTGGGCAGCTGCTATCCAGCCAAGGTCAAACCACAGCAGCTCACTGATGTTTCTAGTCAAGATAGTACAGGTTTTGAAGTATTTTCCAGAAGTTACACAACCAATATAACATAATTGCATTTGTAAATGTGAAGTAAAAAAACTCTTCAAAATTCTCACTAAGAAAATACTCTAAACAGATTCATATACTGTTATTCCAATAGCTTGAATTGTTCCTTTTACCATCTCCTTAGAATTTATCTTCATTTGTTTGTAAAATTATATGAAGGCAAATATCACTTGGCAAAAATTTAGTAAACTACAACATATTTTTCTAACAGAGAGCATTAATTTAGTGATCAAAATCTACTATTTGGTTTGACAAGGTATCTCAGTTTAGTTTTGTTCTGCTGTGCTACACTACAACACTGCTACTCAGTATACCCCAATTATATTTTTTATTCATGGGAGAAAGTAGAGGAAATTCAAAGGAATTTCCTATTTCCTATTCAGAGGAAAGAAATGTTTATAACTAAGAACTATTCTGTGCACTTAAATCTTATTAGAGATCTTAAAATATGTATCTGATTATTTTTTCTCTTTCTGTAAATAAAATGCCAGAAGATGCATAGGGGGGGAAGATGCAATAGACTCAAAACTCTCAACATCTTACAGAAGGCCCTGCTGGGAAGGACCTCTGAGATCATCAAGTCCAACCCTTAATCCACTACCACTGTGGTTACTAGATCACATCCAGTCTCTTTTTAAAAACGTCCAGGAACAGAGAATGCACCACCTCCCTGGGTAGCCCGTTCCAATGCCTGATCACCCTCTCTGTAAAGAGTATTTTCTGAAGAAATTTGGTTTACTTAATTGAATTAAGTGAAAAAAAAAAAAAAATAACAACAAAAAAATTGGCATTGAGTTTCTGAGGGCTGATGTGAGAGGAAGGGTATGCACCACGCTGCCTGCAATAACAAATCATTAGAAAAGCTCAATTGGTCCAGGTGCTTCAAGAAAAAAAGCAGACAAATTTCTATCACAATCAAGGACTTTAGGACAGTGTAATAGTGTTGACTTCTACTTTGTAGTGGCTCCATTATTTCTACATTGTCTCTGTCAATATCATTTATATTCTGCTTTTATTGGATTTCTTTACTTTTTTCCTCGATTATATTCAGCAATATATTAAAGTATGACTGCCAGACATAAGCAAGATATCCCATCAGAGTTGCATCTTTTGGGTAAAGGTCTCAATTTTTTTTCTCCTCATCCTCTGCAGGCTACACAAATATCTTATTCACAGTTTTGATTAAAAAGGTTCTTGCTGCTGTATTACTTTTGCTTTAAACTTTTGATTTCATCATTTAATCCTGTCTGGGATTCCAACCATGTATCTAATATCCTGATTTATAGGAAATATTCAGCCATGCAAGATACATATCCTTATATATTCTATCTTATCTTGAATTTTTTGAATTAGAATTTCTAGATATAAAAGGTCTAAATTAGGCTAGAATGAAAGCAGTGTATTCTGCTCCCATATGTAGACTTGCATTGTTTTCAAGATGGAAGATTTGTACAAATAAAAGCAGGATTCCAAGCACTGACTGTAATTTTTTATGTACTCTATACCCACATAAATCATTCCAATAATAGACGAGAAGGAAGAAAACATGGCTCATTTAGCTGTTCACACAGATAGCTGCTGTCTTTAATTAACTGAAGTTTGTTCAAGTGTATTGATATCTTTCTAATTATTGCTAAATAAAATTACAAAACATTACTGCTTGGCCCACTTTTTGTGCTATTTGAAACAAACATGCTTTATTTACTTTTCATCTAATGACTTTCTGTTTATTATTAAAGTATTATTAGCTTTAGCTGATAAGTATTATACTTTTTTTTTCTCCCAGCTTACTATTCAGGCTGTGCAACTGGACTAACCTGTCTGAAATGGCTTCCTGGATAAACCTTTAAGAATTCAGTTATCTTTGTATAATCTCTTAAAAATCTCACTTTCCACAAACACTGTTATGCCAAGGGAACACAGTTAAAGCCAATAATGGAAATTAAGATAACTCCATTCTCTTGAAAGCAAATATTTGAGAAAAAATTTAGAGATAGTTAAGAATAAGTTGTCTTGTAAACACTGATCACTCAGCTGAAATATGCTATTTAATGAAGGCAAATGTCCACAAATTAAAAATATACATATTAAGTGTCATCTAACTTATCACATGAACAGAGGTTGTTGCTGCCTTCTCTATACTTTCTATAACCATACTCAGAATTCTTTTTGAATGTTAAAACTCTTACAAGCAGATGCTCAAGTCATAGTTCAATGCACACCATAATCACTGCAGTGAATCGTAGAAGAGATGCCATTCATACCTTCTTGGAAACATGGGACAAGTTACCTGTGGCACACTGAACTGATGACATGGAATAAAGGTAATATTTATGAACCTGTGCCCCTTAAATGGATTCTGAATCAGTCCTGTCACTTTATGAAAAAATCTGAAGCAATGAGAAAAATGAGTAAGCAGTGACCTAGTACGAGCAAATACCTCTATGTTCTCAATGCATTTCTGTAAGTAAGCACTGTTACAGTTTTTGCTAAGCATTCATTGGATACTATGGTACCTTTTTCCAAAGCCACAAATGCCAAGTCAGGTTGAAATTACTTAAGCTACTGTACAGGTAGGCAGGTTTTTTCTAAAGAGAATGAAATCACATTTTTACAAGGTTAAGAAAAATTCAAAAAAGTACTTATTCCCTTTTCCTACAGCAAACTTTACTAGTATTATGGCCACTCAATCTTCATGACCACAAAAATACAAAAATGATGAATTATTTTTTCAAATTTTTCTTAATCAGATATAATTTGTAACAATAAACACCAAGTACAGTCATGTATGTCAGGAATAAAATAAAATATTTTAAAACTGCACTCAGTCACCCAGAATCAGTGATGTAACATGCACATCAAATGAAGGCAATTCCTCTTTGCTTAAAAAAATCTGTGAAATGTCACTGCTTCATACAGTATCTTCCTGCCTTTTACAGAAAGATGTTTTTTCATGAGATGCTTTTGACTCTGAAATAGCTCGTCAGTGATGTGTAACAGTGGCTTGGCTGTGCAAACTGTTGTCATATGTATGTTCAACTAATAGGAGGGTTTTTTTATTTTGGCCCTTTCATTCAGAGAGGGGGAGAATATAAAACATATTTACATAAGCTAATTAGGATTGTGCGCATTAATTTCTGTACAGTCAAATAAAGGTACACCATACTTGCACCGACAGATTAAGATTGAATTATTATTGAATTATTTTTTCTCCCATAATGCTAGAAAAGCAGGTGTACACTACAGAAGTACATGTACAAAATGAGATAAAATGTGAGTTAGAAGAATGTTATTAGAAATACTGAAAATGAGTTCTTCGTGGTACTTAGCAGAGCAACTATATGATGTTCACAAAGGAAAGTAAAAGGAGATGTCACAAAGTAGAGTAGTCACTGCACTCCAAATACAAGGGGACACAAATTTTACAAATTACCCTCCAGATACATAAAGTTGTGCTTTTACAGAAAGGTTAACAAATGGGATAAAGGAGTAGAAGTAAAATTAACTTGTAGCAAGTTTCTTCTGCTGACATGCTATGAACAAGTGTCTGAATCATGCATGAGCTGAAGGGTTCCTTCAAGATGCTTAAGTCTCTGTTTTCCAGTGTGACATAAAAAGGAGATGAGAATGCAGTCAGTTTCATAAATAAGACTCTCTGTGTGTGTGTATGCATATGCATTTTCTGTAACACTCATTTTCCTGCCTCACAATTTTCTAAACATCTTTTCAAAGGAATTATAAATGGGAGCAGAAAATATTCTTGAGGAATACACAAGTATTTCACAGGAATTTTCAATAAAATTTGTTATAAGGATAATGTCTAAGGTTTGAGACTAAAACACAGCAACACAGAGGTCATGTAGCTATTGAAAAAGGAACATGAGTGATCAGAGGAGCTAATAAGTGCCTATGAGTAGCACACTTACCTGTGACATGGTCTATATTGGAGACTGCATGAATTTGAACCTTGCCGATATCTTGACTAAGTCTCTTAATCATTAATAATTAATGATATTGCCTGCTCTGGACTGGATCTTTTTCACTACAAAAAACAAACAAAAACGAAACAAATGCTCTCTTTTATTCATCCCAAAATGGGACATCAGGTTCTTGAAAACGAACATAGTAAGGGATGTAGAGAATTAGTTTTCTATCTAGTTGAGAGAACAAGTTTTGAAAATGAGAATTTACATTTTAAAATAAATTACTGACAATAAGTGATTGCCACTGAAATAACTTAAATCTGCAGATGAGACAGAACATATTTATTAATATCCAGCAACAGCTATTATTAGTTCAAGATAATTCAAAACCTAATAACTAAATGCTGCATTTGTAAAAAGAAAGATGTCTATTTGCCAAAAAAACAAATTATTTCTGAGTGGAGATAAGTACAGCTGTTACACAACTTCATAAATTTCAAATGCTTATCTGGTATATATTGGAAATGTATAAACAAAAAAGTAGCTAGGAAATGGAAAAGAGCTTTTTCTTAGTTCTGCTTGAGACTGTGTTAACTGCCATGGGCAAATAGTAACTTCATCACATATATCAGCAGAACCAACTCAACTGATAACAGAAAAAACACTGTTTTGAGCATCACATAAAGAGATCTGGCTGGTCAAAGAATGTTAGACACCTGACAGCTCATATCACTGTCACACTTATTGAGAAACGGATAACAGGTATTACAGTATAGTTCTGCAAGGAAATTACTTGCTTATTCTACATTACGCCAGGATAGTTTGCAATGTCATTGAACACATCTGCTTTAGTACTGTATCACTAAAAATTTAAATATCAAATTATACCTTTAAAGAAGAAATTGTACTTTTTAAGAAATTATAAACTCTTTTTCCGTATTGGGTATTGAGATCAGAAGTGTGTGTTTATCCCAACACAGAAAGTTACCAAAATTCCCTCATTCTTGCACAGCAACCAAAACCCAGGACAATATACTTGTGTTTACTGGTCTGTGTAAGTAATATTAGTAAAATATTAACATTCAGATTTAGATTTTTGCAGATCAGAAAGATTCTAATTCTTAACGTTAAGCTCTTAAAGGACTATAGGGACAACCTCTAAAGATGCAGAGAGGACTTATGGCTGCATACATCTGCATTACTATATATGCTGTCACAGAAGAAGAAATCATGGCATGTGTGTCTTCCCACAGATATTCAACCACTTTGCAAACTACTTGCTGTTCAACCAACATTAAGTTGGAGTTAGACAGTCAGCAACTGGAGTAAATTCAACTGAAAACATGAAGGTTGTGAATTCTAGCCCGGAAATTCAAACTGTTGTTTATGTTCTGCTTGTGTTTGAAGATACATTGAAGTTCAAGTTCCCTTGAAAAATAGTCTCTACCAAGATGATAAGTTGTCCCATTCCTGATCTTAAAAGTAATTCCCCTGGTACTTCTGGCAAGAGGAGTTTAACATGTACCAATACTGAAAGCATCATGCCATGACAGCAGTAAAAACTGACTCAAACACTGCAAATAACTACAGCAAGGAAACAGACCTGAATTTCTGACTTCATTCTTAGAGCAGTAACAAAATAAGTCTTCTCATACACTTGTTCCTGATGGGAAAGCAATATATGGAGACCCACAAAACCAGATAAACATCCCAAACCAGTAAAAGAATAAGGTGTGATACTTCCTGCAATATGTGCCTGAGTCATCTTCCTTTGGGCCAAACCAAAAACAATATGAAGAACTAAAAGGGGTTCAACATTTTCATTCTTCCTACCATTATGATTTTTTCAGTCTCAATAAACTCCAAACTTCAATGTAATGCAATAAGCAATGGAAAAATGCAGTATCCAATATATGTTGCTAGTATATATGCCAGTCGTGTACATGTCAGAAAATGTATAAATGCACTGATATGCACCAGGAGGGGACTTAGCTTTCTATGTTGGTTGACCTATGTCACTTCACAGCAGCAACAGGAATATTTTAAATGCCTTTTTAAAACTGTAACTTGAACTACCTGCAGAAAATGTCTACACTGGTATTTGTTCAGGGACAAAAAAACCAAGGTAAATCTCTTTTACAGAGTAAGTAATCAGACTGACAGACTATCAATATACTTCATTCATTAACAGCTATATGAAGAATAAAATGTATAAAATGATGGTTCTATTGATATTAGAATAACTTAAAGACTACCCAAGATAAACATTGTACCACAGAATAATGTTCAAGTGAGTAAATCTTTAAAGGAAAAGTAAGGTAATTACCCATCCTATGGACCATAAAGTACATGACAACAAGAATGCCGGCACGGTAAAAAAAAAATTCATTCATTGGTAACCTTTAAAATTTATATATATATTACATAAGTGAATCAACCAGGATGCTATAAATGCACAACATATCCATGCTTCATCCTGTGGTTATGCCACCAAGTTATGACTTGAGCATCCCATCCCTCTTGAATAACTAGTATAATAATTGTATAGGCAGCCAAAAGAAACTAGCAGTTTTGAGCTTCATTAGACATAAACCAGAATGAGTGAGAATAATTACATCCTGAGGGAAAGTGAAAGACAAGAGTTTTCCACGGGGGAGTCTGTGGGTGATGGTTAACACAAAGAAAGGAAATTCTAAATATTCCATAAAATTCAAGTCCCCTATATTAATTATTTTTATACTGACAAAAGCTACAGATTTTAGTTTGTGGATTGATTTTTATAAGGTGTTTTGCATGCATCCTTTGAAACCAGGCTTAAGAGACATGAGGAAAGTTGAGTTAATTCTCTACGGCAGCATTTCTTTACTTTTCATAGGGTATTTAATGTAATAGATGAAATATGAAATTCGAGTATGTGATTCAGAGATGTTGACGGTTCCATTATGGGATCTAGAGGATGTTAAATTACTTTACCCTTACCAATCAAGACAGAATTCATCCATTCAATACACATAAAACAACAGAAAGTTTTATTTCTGTTACTAATTTAGTCTGGCATTTATTTCAGGGCTAAATTATTTGCAAAGTATTTTGTTCAAGGTCAGATATTCCTCTAGTATAGCCTCCTCCTAATATAGCCTATATCCAGTAAGGCAAGGACAGTAAGATGTTACATCTCCATGCATCTATTAGTGGAAATGTTTAGGGACCTGAATTTCTTTCATGTTTGAAAGATGTATCTAGATGATAGAACAGCGAGGTAACATATCTCAACAAGACATTGAAATACAGCTACTAGCAAGTGAAAATCTTTCAAAAAATGATTACTACATCTCTGATTCCTCCCTCTAACATTCTTTCTGCTACACAGCCACTAATTAACTTCAGTTTTATTGTATAAAATTATTTTTAACGTCTATTTACCTTTCAAGTTTCTTTCTTACATCATACACTGGAAGAGACTGTAAATCCCAAAGTTTCTCTACCTTTCCAAGACATACCACTTTGGTCTAATAAAAGGAGATTTTCCTGTCCTGTGTTTTCACATAACTGAAAATGAACCATATTTCCTTTTTAATTACTTCTTTGATGAGCTACTCAAGATCAATGCCTTACATTCACTTCAGTTGCCTGCCTTACTACAAAATGTATGACGTTAGGGGAGATCCTATTCTGTGCACAAGAGCACGGGATAATTAGCTCAGATTGAGAGTACAACTTTTACATGCAAGGTCAGTATATTAAGGAAAAAATTCTAATGGGACAACCTATAAATTGAACTTAGAAAGGCTTTCATTAAGCCAGTAGGTCAGTGGCTGCAGCTGTACAGTTTAAAAAAAGAAAGTGAATATCTAATACCACTTAACAGTGTTGCAACTGTCAGGCAGCAAGGACAAACCCATACTCTGGCTCTTCACGACCTCTTGAAGTGGTAAAATTGCTATGGTTTTCTAACAAGCTTGACATTGGCTTCTGCTAAAACAGCAAATAATTTAAAATACTGTCAAAGAAGTTCAATTTAAACAATTATTTTGTCATGGCTATATTCCTCTTTTGTGCAAAACCTCTTTAAAACAGTTTAGCTTAAGTATTTTCCTTTTCAAAATGTTTCTTGTAACTGCACTTATGATTTCCTATCACTGTGCAGACACACAAATACAGATTCTTAGTTTGTATCTATCTATGCATATATACACGTGTATGGGAGAAACACATATATTTCAAAGCTGCTGCATTCTTTAAAGACATGAAGCTTAAGTTCACAAACTGAATTTTTTTACTCTCAGATGTCTGTCTAAAAATGTGACTCCCTCAGACTTGATAAGAATTTCCCACTGGTACTCAAATGTGCATGTCTGGACATAAGTGTAAAGATTTATAGGACAATCTTCTAGCAATCAATTTTCAAAACCATTCAGAGACTCTAATGTGAATACTGACTATTCCAAATAAAAGA
The DNA here is from genome assembly GCF_036169615.1 of Heliangelus exortis. Lineage (NCBI taxonomy): Eukaryota > Metazoa > Chordata > Aves > Apodiformes > Trochilidae > Heliangelus > Heliangelus exortis. Next base: position 25,276,513 of record NC_092425.1, on the reverse strand, counting down.
CTAATATCCCGTAAATCTGCAAAAGAAAACTGGTATTCCTCAGCATATATTTAACAAAATGAATTTGAACATGATATTAAGTACTAGTGCTTATAAAACCAAAAGCAAATACTGACAGACTTTTAAAATTCTTTCAACTTTAAATTATATGATATGCCTACAGCTATTACATGTAGCTTTCTAGTATTAAATAAGCTACTGTAATGCTATTTAGTTAGTCTATTTTTCAACAGTCTCTCCAGAAACATGTGCACTTTAAGATATTTGATTTCAGGTCATAAATCAGTTTTATGTCCACAGAATTGCTTTCTGCAACAGTTTAGTTACAGATTATTCTGTGCATTTATATAAAAGCTGGAAGACAAAAAACCAAAATTCATTCTGAAGCAGTACATTTCATTAAGCAATAGCATAAAATATTTTGCTATTAAAAGAATAACGTTTAATAATTAGGTCAATGGGGCTATACTACATATACATTTGAGTAAGAATGTCATTGTAGAAATACAATCATTAAATAAAATCCTTCTGTTATTATTTTTAAGTACAAAATCCTTTGGAAACAGCAATTGTTTCAGATTGTTCAAACTGTTAAATTGGAATTTTCCTTTCTGAGGCAGTTAACAGGTATATTACATTCCAAATCAAATACCCAAGCATATGCAATACTTTGCTTTCTTGGGTTTTCTTTTATGAAAGAGCAATGTTATGCTCCACTTTTATTTTCCAAATTGCTTAAAATGTATATGACATATGTATATTAATATATAATACATATGAGCTTATAAGTGAAGTATATAACATTACAAGCACTAATTTTGTGAAATAATAAGCCAGTGTGTGCATAATTATTTGAGACATTCAAGTCTCAAGCTCCTGAAGAAAGTTCCCTAAGCATTAAACAGAATGGCTAAACCAGTCCAGTTGTTTCCTGTAGTAGATTCCTGCTTTGATTTAGTGATTCACCATAAACTTCTAACTTACTAACAAAGCTTTGGCTTGCAGGGAAGAAACATATTTCAAAATCTCTATTTTGGATTTATTTTAAAAAGCATGTATGGTCAAACTGTAAGACTTGTAAACTGGCTAGTACTATAGTAGATTTTCACAGGGAAAGTCAAACATTGCCCAGGTATGGAAGCAGTAGTTGCAAATATTTCACTGGAATGCCATCTTCTGCACAGAGAAAAAATCTGTGCCTTTTAAAACACCTTCTTAACCTAACAACATTCCCATGCTTAATTTTTCTCCAGTATAACAGCAGACCACTTTACTGAAGTCAACACATATACCTAAACATCCTTCTTAAAGGAATGGTAAAAACAAATCTGGATGCCCTGGATGCAAGCACATTATCCTAAAAAAAAAAAACCCAAAACCAAACCACACAAAACCCAAACCAAACCAAAAACAATCAACTTCCCCCACCAAAATAACCCGAAATAAAACCCCAAAAGAATCCCAAACATCACCACCACCCCCAGCTTCTAAGAAGTTCTACATTACAAGAATATTAAAGTCACACAGCTTTGTAAAATATGACTAACATATTAATCCACTAGTGGCAACTCAGAAATAGCAATATGTTTGTATGTTTGTATAATATAACTCATCAGGTGATCACCTAAAATAACAATGAATTACAGAACACTTACAGATGCAAAATAAATTTTAGACATATGTTTAATGCTCGTTCTGTTGGCTTTTTTTAATTTCTAATAAACTAATGAGAGTAGAAACATGCTATGACCCTGCAAATTACAAATTTATACTAGATACATCAAAATATACCTTATGAAGATCAAAATCCAGAGACAGACCACACTTATTCCAGCAGAAGACCTGCTATTTTAAACTGTGAAGTGTTCTTTTATTTTGATAAAGTAAATGACACTACCCCACTGCCAACTCCTGAGCATTGCTACTATGTTTATCAGAACAAAGCTTTGGGAACAGCTGGTCAGATAATAGTTTTCACTGAATGTGGATATTCTTTCAGATGTACATCTGAAATATATACTTTGTAATACTTTGCTGCTATTAAAGATTCCAGCCAGAGGCTGTCTCATAAAAGGCTGTGCCTTTTATATCCACCTACCCACTTTCATCAGTATCAAGACAGCTACTTAAACTTCTACATGAAAGACAATCCAAATGGTCAGTATTCTCTAAAAAAAATAAATAAAAATGTACAATATAAAGCACAAAAATCACCCTAGGTTGGTGCAACTAACCTAGTTTCCTCCTAAGACAGATACCATACAGAAGGTTGCTGTTTGCTATCAGTGGTGACAAGTAATCAAGAGATGCTTGGGGTTGTCACCATGATGTTTTTGGTTGGGAAAAGGAAAAAAAAAATTTTCAGCAGATATCATTACCCAAAAATACCTGTATAGGGCAAAGGCCCACCTACTGTAGAATATGTACAAAAAAGTATAAATATGTGAAGTGACACTCAAAGGAGATACAATTTCAATCCAAAACTACAAGATTTGTATATAACATGGTGAAGGAAAGAGAATTAAAACTACAAGTCACTACTTCAAGAAACAGGGGACATAAAGCCACTGTGATACTTACCACTGTGAAATTCATAACCTTCAAAATCCATATTGTCATTGCTAAATTAACAATCATGGTAACCAACAGCAGAAGGACAAAGAAGTATAAGCACCTCTTTCGCCATCCATATATCCCTACTGGGTAAAACTGAGGATGTTCAGTCCTTGGAAGGCTGTTCTGTTGTGTTGCTAATATATACTGCTCTCGTGTCATCTGTAAAAGAAAGATGTAAGCATAAGTAAGCAAATGAGAGCTCTGCTTTTCAAAGATTTTGCTACACAAGGATTATCTGAGAATGTATAGACAATTAGTTTCTATGGGAACAGAAGGGCTACATTCATTCAGCATAAACCACATCAGTGTTATTTTTACTAGGCATTCAGTAAGAATTGGCTGATTTTTGTTAATTTAAAGTACACCTTTGGTTTGATTTTTCAAATTGGATTTGCATTTAAGTTTACAGCAAGAAAATGTAAAAAAAATTAATGTAATCCATGCATTTGTCTTACAGTATATTCCTGAAAACTGTTTTATCATCCTTTATAAGGTCACTCAGGAAAAATTGGTTTTGGAGAAAAAAAATCATGTAACTTTTTTTGTACTGGTTTTGGCTAAGATAAAGGCAATTACCTTATAGCCAAAGCCAATACACTATACTTCGTAAAAAGAGAAGACAAATATACACTTATATTTTACACAAAAGCATGCCCTTGTATAAACTATATTTTACCAAAAAAAAAAACCAATAAGAAAACCTTGCAAAGTTTAAAATTTTGCCTTTAGCACATACGGACACTATCAACACCCATTGTTTTCCTGAACTGGTTTAAATTCTTCCAGCATACAAGCACAGGGATTTCAGATAATCCTGTTCGCAAACTGCTTAAAGAAGTTATCATTAATTCTTCTTTGGAACAAGAAGTTTATATTATTTAAGTAGGAAAACATTTAACATTTTTTATATCCAAGTTTTTTAACAGATTTTTATATTCACATTCAGCAGTCACATTGGCTTTGGACTGGAAGGTATTAATTTCTCTCCATGACTTCAGAATGAAATTGAAGCAATCTCTTTGTTTATATAAGTTTTTCCTGAAACAGGCTCATTGAGAAGACCAGTGTTACGGCTTTGTGCTCAGGAGAAGGAAAAAATCCCAAAACACAGAACAAAAAATACTCCAAACAAATAAAGAAACAAATAAACAAAACTCCACAAACTTATAAACCAGATAGAATTATCAGGCTTGCACTTAAAACCTGCTTTTTGTTAACGAAAAGAAAGTAAGAAATGCACCACAATGGGTCAGTTGATTCACTTGCAAGTAAAAACTACATTAAATCCATTCAAAGGATTAAAAAAAATGCTGAGTTCATCAGATTTTTTAAATGTAAAGATAAAAAAAGTTTAAACATCTGTGTTGACAGATATTTATACAAACCAAAACTCTTGAGGTTTTGCCATGAATATTAGTGAATGAGATAGAAATGGCATAAATTAACTCATTTGTGAATAATTACACCCACAAGTAATAGAATACACATCCATATTACAGGTACAATACAAAAATCACTGAAATAACAGTTCTAGAAAAGAAACAATATACAAAGCACCTTTTTAAATAAGGTAGTAAACAGGCATTTTGTAATTTTTATTCTTTTCAATCAGAATGGCTTCTCTTTGCCCATTATTTCAACTGAATGTAACCTTCAGCAGCCTATTTATCCAGTGACTCTTTACAAACAGAGCTTTCCTCTACAACATTTCTCTGTCCTCCCAGAGCAGAATTAACCCCACTGCAAGACCACAGAACACCTCTTTATTGTATGCTGCCAGTATTCAGCCTAATTCTGTCTCATTTCCTTGTGAATTTAGAAAATGAACAGATGAAAGGATTGATCATATGCCTCCTTATAATGAGCATCTACACATTTACTTTGCCAGCTATTGTAACAAAAGCACAATGCATGGCTACATTGTGAATTTTACAGTAATTTGGATTTTTTACACCACTTCCATTGTCTTACGATCTTAGTCTATATACTACATTAAAAAAATAAATATATTACTATTAAAACCTGTTGAAAAGTCAACTTCCAGACTTTGAGAATCCCAGAATTGCCACTGCCTCTAAAACAATGAAAGTATCCCCATGAGATACAGCTTTTGCAGCATTAAGTGCAATGACACTTTATGCCATCACCACAGCAAGGCATCATTCAGTTCCCTCTTATTGTTCAACCAAGCGAGGCTTGGTGATGCAAATAGTACCCCTGCAGCACATGGAGGTGAGTGGTGGAATAGTTATTCACTCTGCAGCCTGTGCAGCAGGTAGAATTTTGACAGAATCTGTGACCCCTTGGAGAGAAGCCCAGAGGGGAGGAGCAGGTTATCTGGCATGACCTGGAGTACTCCTTTCCTGAAAGAATTCAACCCCTGGAAAGACACCATGCTAAAGCAATCTGTGAGGAACTGCAGCCACTGGCAAGGACTTATGTTAGAGAAGTTTGTGAAGGAGCATGAGGAGGAAGTAGCAGATGAGAAAATGTGAGGAATGGACCACAACTCCTGTTCCTTGACCCCTTGCACTTATTGAAGAGGAAGTAAAGAAGCCAGAAGTGACATTAAACCCAGGGAGAAAGGAGAGGGGGGGGAAACGTGTTTTTAGTTTTATTCTTATTTCTACTTATCCTGTTCTATTATTAATTTACAATATATTAATTTAATTTCCCCAAGCCAAGACTGTTCTGAGTATCATAGTAAGTCCTGAGTGATCTTGTCCTTAACTTGACCCATGAGCCTTTTGTCATGAGCCCTATCCAATGGGGAAGGGGGAGTGATACACAAATTTGGTGGGATTCTGGTGTCTTGCCATGGTTGACCCACTACAATTTACAAGCAATTTTTTTTTTTTTTTTCTTAAACCTGTGGAATATTTTTCCAATCAAAAAAACCCAAAATAAACATTTTAATTCTGAAACTGTTCCATATAAAACTACCCACCACCAGCTGCCTTTGGACCTCAGGCAAGTTGATCATATCCAGTTCATCTAATGTCAACAATTCCCAACCACTCACAAGAACTAAGGCCCCAGTTTTCTAAAAATTGCACAGACATAAGAAATAAACAGGCCCACTGAATGTGTCAGTTTCTATAAATATAAAAATGTTACTGTGATTTTGGTTTTATTTTTTAGGTTATTAATCTGGCCAGTCACAGCTAGCAGCAGCATTACCACTACTTATTTGTACACTTGCGTAAAAATATCATCAGCTGATTTTTAAACTATTGAAAACCAAAACAAAACCTAATTGGTCTGGTAATTAGTATCTGAAGATGTCAAAAGTATTAGGAAAAAACCTCAGATAAATGGAATCATGGAATGGTTTGGAAAGGACCTTGAAGATCATTCAGTTACAACCTCCTGCATGCTTGATAGATAACTCTGTTTATCATCATGTTTTTATCAGCAGTAACTTAAAAGATATTAGAACATATCTAGATAAGTAATTTTAACTGAGGAGAAACTGCTGTGAGCTCTGTGCTTTTGTAAATCATGAGAAGGCAAAGAAATTCCAGAGCACTAGAAGCATAACTTCTTAAATATTCTTGTAGAAGTAACTTGAATGAGCTTTCCTAAACTATGCAGAATAAACTATATACGACAGAATATGTTTTTAAAAAGTCACACCAAAAAAAAAAAAAATCTGAAAAGTTTTTTGCTAACAATTTTCATGAAGTGCAAATATATTTTATATATAAAAATGCATACACAGAGGTGTTTATAAAGATTGATGTATATATGTAGATCACAGAAATACATCAAAATATACACACAAACTTTTGATGACTGAGTTGATATTTCACCCTACTGAACTTCTATATTATTCAAAATATATTATAAAAATATACAACTTAACTAGGTGGCTGGTTGATGAGGAATCATTGTTAAATTAACATTGTTAAAAATATGACTGCAGTATAAGCTTAATGGTATTTGATTATTCAGGTCTTGTAAATATGAAATGACTGGTGACAAGATTTCAAGATGAGACAAGGATTATGGTTTGAAAGTTTACCTGAGTTTTTGACATTAGGACACTTGAGAGTCTCAAACAAAAAATAATTACATTACAGAAGTGCTCCATTAAATTCTGGAAGGGTTTCAATCTTAGCATCTTAAACTTAAACTGGTAAACTCCATGGTGCACACATTCATTTATGCACAAAGTCATAAGCAACCCAGAGCCACATGCTAAAGAAATTAAAAATTGCTCCAGTGCTCTCATAATAAATGAGATTTCTAATTTAAATCCAAAGTAATATGGGATATGTTACTGAGTGACTATGAAGAAATTAAATCCATTCTTACATTGAACAACTGTCATAAACAAGATGAAGGAAACTATCACTGCACTGCAATCTATTTATTCATGTCACAACAGTAACCGAATATATTTTGCAATTTTTTATATTCATTTTTGACTGCTGCTACGGTTTTTAATCTTTGTAAGTATCATAACAAATATGACCATGCATATTCAAGAGGCACAGATGAATCTGAGTAAGCATGCAGCATGAAATCTAGATCACAATCAACCTAATGACTTTTAAACTTACTGATATTTTAAGGCCACAATGTACAATTGGAACAGATTTCTTAGACTTATTAAAAAAATTAAAGAACGGAGCAGAGACATTTTACATTTTCAAAGCTTATTTTTAGTCTTCAGGAAAATCTCTAAGAGGTCAATTTTCAAAGAAAGATTAAAGAGAAGACGTGGAGAAAATGAACTAAACCTAGAGATTGTGGGTATACATCCTGATGTTAGAGTAGCAATCCACTTAAACAAGTGTTAACAAAAACTCTTTAGAACATGATTATGTCAAGCAAATAATGCTCTAAACAAAAATAAATGTCTTAATGGCTAATGGCTCTTTTCTAAGTGTCACAAAAGAAGAATCAGATTCAAAACTAAAGGAATGAAATAAAAGGATCATTGTTCTTAATTAGAAATGTGTAGTCTAACAGGAGAAACCATTTTGTACACAAAAAAATAGATGCAAAAGATACATTTAGATAAAATAATCTTAAATGATAGGGATGGGGTGCCAGATGGTAATTCCACCCCAGGAAGGCAATTCAAAATTTCTCTAATGTGGATGACTGAATAAAAAACAAGATTAAGGCAAGTGGCTTCTCTATGACACACTGAGGAGTGCTTAGGAATATCACCTCTCAGCTTGTGCATCCAGCTGCTAAAACAGGAGGAAGGCTACACTTGGTGCAGTACCCTCAATCAAAGCACAAAATGCCTGAAGAAATAAAAATTACTACAGAAGAGTAGATTACATTTGACAGAAACAGAAGTTAAGAGAAGACTTGTACACAGATTGGCATGGCTTCTACATGTGTGAAAACCAGGCAGTCTAATAAAAACCTGCTGTCTCAGTGGGGATGGCAGAAGGTAGGAGAGAAGAAAGTGATCCTAAGTGATTTGCCAAGATAGCTACAATTTCTTTCATATCTAAACCAAACATTCTCCTCTAATAATTATGGCTGGAACTCCTGTGTTTTTCCTGTCCCAAATCTATGTTTCAAGCAAGCAAAGGTCTTTATATCAAAAAGATCTATGTCATCATAATACATATGAAGAATGGAAGCTCAGGGAGGGTTCTCCACAGACAATGAGCAAACACATCAAAACCTGAAGAACTGAATCATAAAACTCATTCCCATATCTTCCACTTGGCATTGCTTTCAGGGATTTTTTCTGGTCTAAAGGCAATACAACTCTGGAGGCATTATAATGAGAGGTGGCAGAAGTTGTATTTTCTATTTCTTGTTCTCTACCAATTTTGAGAAGTTCAAGTTGAAGGTCTCAAGAGTTCCACAATCCCTACAGCAAATGCTGTAACTCAGATTGCTGAAAGATCCATTGTTCTCTCTGATCTTCCCCAGACTTTTGCTTCAGTTAATAATTTCACAGGACAGTCCTTGCTTTTAACCAAGCTTTCATACTCCTACCTATGAGAAAAAATATCATGCAGTAACAGAATGTATTCCCAAGAGGGTAGAACATAAAATGCAAATTAAGTATATTTGAAACATCAGTACAAGAATTAAAAGTGGTTTCAAATTTTGAGTGAAGAGTGCTCTTATTGAGAGGATTTCAGTTCATTGAACATAATCTATTTGAACAAACTCCCAATAAAATGGAGATGGCTATGCCATCACATCTTCACCCATATCTCAGGGGGACATAAACACTTTTTTTTTTTTTTTTGACTGTAGGTTTTTTGAATTCCTGTTTGTTTTTTCCTGTGGTCTTTTTGTGGTTGCTTTTCATTTGGGGTTTGTTGTTGTTGTTGTTGTTGTGGGGTTTTTTTTTGTGGGGGGGGGTTGTTCTGTTTTGTTTTCATGGTTGTTTTATATTTTAAGGAACATTCAATATTTAGAACTTCAACATTTTTTTATTTACTATATTTGAATATGAAATAAAAATAAAAGCATTATTTCATGTTTCTTTTGAGACTTCAGGTTTTTTGTAATGCCACTTATTAACAGGAATTATCAACACAGCTATACCGAGACTTAAATAAGAAAATAACCCCAATGGTGGCAGAAATATACCTCTGGGAAAGATTAGGTAATTGTTATATTTTAAGTGGAAAAAGCTAACAGCAATTTTCAAGTCTTACAAGATGTTATCGTAACATCTTTATTTAAAGATATTTAAATAAATAGCTTTATTTAAAAAAAAAAACAAAAAACTAGGAAATCAACATCTAATTCAACAGATACACAAAACTGTTTACTACTCACAACATTATTTTCGTTACCTCAGGTATTGTAATTATAACCTTGCACGTGACACTGCTTCTAAATATTTTCTTTACTGATTGAATCTTTGTACGTTATTTTCTTAATTCATAAGCAGACTGAAAAATATAGATTAATTTTAAATGCTTACGACAGCATCTAGACCTAATAATGATTTAAATTGGTTAGGAACGTATCTGCAGATGTTGTGCAGAAGTGAACAGACAGAAGAAAAACCATAGACAGTGTGGAAAATTCTTCACATCAGCATTTAGAGAAAATAAATAATCAAAAAGCAACCTGTTCATAACTGCCTATAGCTGAGGACATCATATAGATGATTTACCAGAACCAGCTGGTTCTCTCCACTCTCCCTGACAGTAACACAGCCTTTGGTCAGCAGCTCATGCTGTGGACACCTCTTTTTGTATCACCTCTACACCTCTACAGAAGGTTATTAATTTTGCTTCACTCTACACAGTATGTGACATTAATTAAGCATAAGGTTGAAATATTTTACTTTTTTTTCTATAAATACTTTAGCAGGAAGTTTACCACACATAGTGAAAAATGTATCACAGAGCAGGAAGTGCTGTAACAACTTTTCTTGCACAGCAAATACACAAATACTTAGGATGATACACCCCAATCTCAACACTAAAATCCAGAGCTGAGATATTGATAATTCAGTAAGTTCATTGCAACAGTAAATACGAAGATGGCAAGCAAGTATCTCTTGAAAAGGCCTTATGAACAGAAGGATAGATTTTCTTGGAAAGCTTTTAAAATGCCAGCTATATACAAAGCTCATGCTGTCAGTTCCAGCACACATTGAAGAAGCTAAATTTCTTCACTTCTCCAATGGTTTGGCACTCTACAATTGATTTCTAAATATAGTAGAAAACCACATCTTCAGTTAGTGGGAATCATAGCTACTGTGTATACACCAGCTTCGTAGCAGAGCTGAATTCTTAGAGAATTAGTTGGAGGGACAGAATACCTTCCTTTGAAAGGGTTCCTTAACTGTGCTACACATGAGACCTACAAAGTCTTCTTATTAAGACTTTCTAAAGGCAGCTGAAAGGATGCCATCAGCTCCTGACTTCAGTACAACTGGTCATTGGGCCACAAAATTTTGGCCAGATATGATAAAAGTCATACTACTTTATTGGACGTTATTGGAAACGGAAATCAGTGTAAATCCTTTTTTCCCTGTTGGACAATTTTAAATTTGTCTGATTATTTTGTTTTTTCTGTTTAGAAAAATTGTGGTCAATCATTATTAACTACAGTTACTCAAAAGCATTTGGAAAGTGTGGTCCTTCTGTAACCTGCACTAGGGTATGTCACAATCATGGAATTCTTGAGTTTGGAAAGCATCTCTAGAAAAGACATCTAGTCCAACCCCTTATTAAGTAGGGCCACCTAAAGCAGGTTGTTCAGGACAATATTCAACTGGCATTTGAACATCTCCAAGGATGGAGAAACCCAAAACTTCTCTGGTTCTACTACTTCTGAGTACCATGCCAGTACTCAGTTACCCTTACAGTAAAAGTATTTCCTGGTGTTCAGCGAGAATGTTCCGTGTTTTGGTTTGTGCTCATTGACCTGTGCTATCATCAGGCACCACTACAAAAGAGCCGGTTTCTGACCTTTTTGCACCTTCTTTTCAGGTATCTGTACATTTTGTTAAGATGCTCCCTGAGCCTTCTATTCTCCAGGCAGAAGAGTCCCAGTGTGCAAGATGCTCCATTCCCTTAATCATTTTCATAGCCCTTCACTGGAGTCTTCTCTCGCCTCTCTTATACTGCGGAGTCCAGAACCTGACACAGTTGAGAAGAATTTACTTTAACTTCTTGGCCAAAAACAACAGCTTTGACATCAGGATCAGCAAGGCTTAAGTCAGCATGACTTTACTGACAATTTGTTTGGATTTATGTTGTCAATTGGAATTCTATTTTTTTGCTAAGTCAATACAATTAAATTACTACAGAGACTTCATTGCAGCCACAGGCAGGACAGCAGCTGAGGTACACAATTTTCTCCCTATGATGCCAGAACTCACTAAACAGTTATTTGAACAATTGTCTGTAATAGGATAATAAATGCTTGTAACTTGAACATTGTTCTCTAATAAAATTATCACTTCACAAAAATAGCTACTAGTAAGCTGGTACTATCACCATTATTACTTAGTGAGAACTTTTATGGTTGTTCTGAGTTTAACATATTTAATTGTAGTGCTCTCACTGCACAGTAAGGTTCACAGCATGTTAACAAGAATAAGTAAGCATCTAATTAATAGAATCATATTTTTCCCACTATTCCATGACTTGAAATGTTCGAATAAATAGGAATGTGTTATACTGAATTCTTTAGAAACCAGATTAAAATATGTCTCAGGCTATGATGTTTTCTAGTAACATGCTTTTAAGTTATATTTTCAATGACATCTCCAGCATATTTTCAGTGTATTTTTTTCAAAGAAGCTTTGGCTTCAAAAGCTTACTCATTACTTCACTTTCTTCAGGTCATCTAAAATTGTATAGTATTTTAGAAAATATTTTGAGTTGTCCTGTCTAGCTACACTGACAAGGTAGTAGAAGAATAAACTTTATTAGATTAGGTGGGATTGCAGCAGCACTCTAGTAGCAGCAACACAAGATTAAGTATAGCTGAGTTGCCTGAGAGAAAAGCAGATACCTGAGAAGATGAGCAGATGATGAATAGGCAGCAGCACAGAGCCCTGGCATCTATTATAGCCCTCTGAACTTAATCTCAAATATTCCAATGAAAAAAATAAACAGATCAAATTTGTCTAGCTGAAGATATTCTAAAAATCTACTAAAATAGCAAGAAAATCAGGAAAACCATAGTAAACAATTAGATTTGTTTAAAAAAACTTTTAATCCTGGTGGGCCTTCACCATGTCATTCTACATGTGCAAGGCATGTGCACAAGTACTGTGATCAGCACACTTTATCTTCTGCTCATATCCTTCTTCTAAGGCCACTGAGAAAAGATGAAGAATGTCTTTGCTCAGGGTATTGCACCAGAAAAAAAAATGGCAATTATATCAATGGAGGAGTGCAGGACTATAATTACAGCAGCTTCACACAGCCTGGCACTAGCTTTCTCCTGTGAGTGATACATTTGGTTAAATCGATTTTAGTAGATGACAGTGTAGGAAAGTGTAATCTTCAAGAGGCAGGAAAGAAGTTCTAAGAGTAGCAGATCCACCAAGGGGAGGAAACTCATCTGGACTGGAAGAAATACGTGTAATGAGCACTTGAACTATGAGAGGAAACATCATTTAACTAGTTCATTTCTGCCTGCGAGCAGAAGTATAAAATTCATGTGGTTGGGAAATCACGTAGCCCACTATCAAACAGCAAATATGTGGGAAATGTGAACCAAATAATGGATTACTAGAAAGCTGGAGAACAAGTTTTTAAGTACTGTTCCTTTTCTTCTTGTTTGCAGACACATATAATGAAACAGCTGCATGTCTGGGAAACAAATGCTTGTAGATCTAATGCCATGAGCATGTCTCTTCTGACCTGGAGACAAACATCTCTGTTAATTAAAAAATACATGGACCAGTACATAATGAGCTGCACTGAGCAAGTGCTATCAAATGAAGAACATCAGTATGCCTTAAAAAGACAATATTTACATCTTGAGTTTGACTTCATCTGTTGTGCTTCTTATGCAATGTAAGAAGGCAACAGTTCCATACCCCCAAGTGATACTGAGATTTTAATTCACCAGTTTAATCTTAATGTGAATTTGATTACTTCATCTTAAATATGAATCACACTCTCTCTGCCTTCAGATTTCTTAAGAGATAATAATTATAACAACATCAATACACAAATGAAAGTCTTGGTCTCATAAGAACATAGGTATTCAAAGGTATATAGGTATTACCACTGTTCAAAGCTCTACAGCTGTTTGCTATATTCCACCTATCTGCCTGATAGAGTACAGCCAGAAAAGAGCAGAATTTATCTTATTACAAGAAGACAGATAATCCTGCCAGAATTACATTTTTTAAGTACACACACATATATATACAGCATCTCTCATTTTACAGCACCTACCAGCATGGGGTCCTGCTCCACTCAAAAAGAATGAAATTTAAAAATTCTAAACAGATGTGTTTCACCATGGGATAAATATTAACATTTCGGTTACCAAAATCCTGCTGAAGTAACATTCATGAACAACCCAATGCTTAAAATATTCTGAGAGTATTTAAAGAAATTGCATAGATGGAAATCTTTGGAGAAACAAACAGAGAATACAGATTTCAGTTATTAATCTATGATTTGATCATGTATTTCAGGTCATACCATAAAGCAACAGAGAACACCTGAGCTGTTTGAGCAGACACCAAGCATCTAAGATGAAAGTATAGCTCCATGGCTTATGTTTATACATTTTTAATTTAATATGATATATAGGACCAAGTGCCTAATTTGTTTCCCTATTTGTCTTCAGTATTTCCTCCCTTACATTGAGTCCTCATCTACTATTAGGTGTAACTGTTCCCTTGTGATTATTAGTCCCATAACATCCTAAATATGGTTTCATACTGACAGCTTGTACCTGCTTCCACAAACAATAAACATTGCATTTTAATGCTGTGATAAAAGTTTTCTTATCTTTCCAATACTCACCTGACCCACACATCACACAAAACGTCCTATACTACCAGATGCTGAATATGAAGTCCAATTTGTCAAAATCTGATGTGAAAGTAACTTTCATAATCTTCCTCCATGATCTGAAAAAAGCATTATAAAGACAACAGTAATGTCTGCTTTTTTATACCTGGAATTTGGAATTAATGTTTGCTGCACTCTTAAAGCTATCTTTAATATTTTAAAAAATTCAGCTGTATTCTTTAAAAAGCAAAAGAACTTGAGGTTTTTTTTAGATTTTATTTGATATTTTGGAAAGAAGCATAGCAGTTATGTTTGAAAGCTCCTAAATGACTTAAGATCCCAGAATGAAAGTAATTTTGACAATATTTTCAGAACTTGTTCTAAAAGTGGATGATGGTATTAAAGACATATTAAAGAAATTTCCTTTGGAAAAGGAGATCTAAACTCCTAAATCATCCTGGCAATTGTCACCTGGGAAATTTTTATGAAAAATGGAAGCACATATTTTATTCTATTCTTACTCTTATCTCCACATTTCACCTTCTTAATTCCATTTTTATTTGCATTTTGCCCTTCCATAAAATGCATGTAGAAGTACATTACTTCCCTAAGAGCCAACCTGTACAGATTTAACAGCATACAAAGCACTTAGGGCAGAGGCTCAACCCTGCAAGAGTTGCTTCCTTATTTCGCAGGGGATCCAAAAACCTGCTAATGTCACATTTCTGCCAGGCACATTAATACATTATCTAGCTAAATTGGCAGTACTGAACTTACTGAGCTAATCTTTCTCTTTTCTTTAACAGATGGCACCAACATCATGGGTTAAATAACAGAACTGAAGTCACTCAATTTCTGGGGTAAAAATCTCCCTCCGTTTCATTTAGAAATTCTGGAGACATTCAAGTGGTCATCATACTTCACCTTTATTGCATTCAACCACCTACAGTTCTTTACTGGAAAGAGATGGGCTAAATCCTTTGATAACATAATCCAGGTGGAGATATTCTTGGCTTTCCTCAAATGACTAATAAAAATTAAATTAGACCTATCCTCCATATAATGTATTCTCCCTGCTGTGAAAAGAAAAAAGAATCAGTACTGCCAGATGAAGAGAAGACTGATTGGAACTGAACAAATGAAGCCTTCTATACTTTTTTTTGAGAGGCTAAAGGAGGAGACAGTGCCTAAGCCATTTTATCTTGTAAAATACTTGTAAGCACTGTTGGAAGAATGGAAGAAAAAAATAACTCCTCTTGTCTCGAACTATATTGAGGCAGTTTTTTGAATAGACACTGTGCAGCTGCCTGTCCCTGCAAGATGGTCAGCAAAATGTAAAACTGAAAAACATGAAACACTTGATTTGTTGGAGACTCTGTATTCAGATATCATTACTCAGTACGATTCTTGGGAACAGTAGATTAAGTACAGTAAAGACAGACAGACAAACTCCTTAATGATCTGGAAGAAGAAAAAGCCTGGAAAACAAAAATTTTGAAGATGCTAATGTGGATACAGCTATAAAGAGACAGAACAACAGCAGATGTCTTCCCTAAGTCTGTGTTAGTCCTACCAGCAGTTCAGACTGGAATTTATAACTGATTAGATATCCACAGACAAGGTAGAAAGACCTGCTTAATGAGCTATGAGAAAGACTGGCAGGATCCAATCAGTATAGTTATGCAAAGAAAAAATGTATGGAAAGAAGAAAAAACACTGAAAAAAGTGTTGTCTATGGCTCAAAAAGCAAAAAACTTTGCAGGAAACAAAGAACTGGGAAAAAAGCCAAACATTCACAGTTAAACTGGCAAGAGTAAGCTAATTCTCTGTGTATTTTGGGAAGGTAGGTAGTGCATGAGCAGAAAACACCTTTGCATACCCTAGAAGTTGGCTGTGACTGTCAAAAAGAAAGAAGTAATTCTCACTGAGCACAATCTAGGAAATTCATGAAACTTCCTGAGTCAGCAAAAATCCTCAGCAGCCAAAAAAAAACCAAACCAAACCAACCCAACCCAACCCAACCAACCAAACAAACAAAAAAAAAAACCAACAAAAAAACCCCCACAAACCAATAGCAAAAAAACCAACAGGTTATTTCTTTTACAGTTTGACTATACCACATTGTAACATTTGTCTTATCAATAAGCAAAAACCTCCACATTTTCCTCTATACAGTCAGATTAATAAACAACTTACGTTATTCTTCAGAGCTAATTTGGTTAGTGTAAACTTATCAGTA
Source organism: Heliangelus exortis (assembly GCF_036169615.1). Lineage (NCBI taxonomy): Eukaryota > Metazoa > Chordata > Aves > Apodiformes > Trochilidae > Heliangelus > Heliangelus exortis. Next base: position 25,260,220 of record NC_092425.1, on the reverse strand, counting down.
ACTGAAGAGCCGTTTATAAGCACTCTAACTGCATCTCAGCATGGGTAATGGATAATTATGAAATTATGATGGAATCAGAAAATAATCTCCCTTTTGATGAACTTCCTCTATCTCGCTCGTGTTTGTGTCGATGAATCAAGCTTTCTGATCACACACTTTCAGAGTATTTTCTCACTTATTTGTAGTGATTAATGAGGTATAAAGAAAGAGTTTGCAAAAATTCAGCATACTGAAATTCTCTCCCTATAATGCATTTCTGATAAGGAAAATTTTTTACAAAGAATTCCTAGATTTTATATTTCTGACCAACAGACTTAACTGAGCAATGACCTTAAAGTCTGTAATTAGAGCCTCTAACACTTAAGAAAATTCCTACTTCATTTTTACTCTGCAGCATTCACTTTTGATGGATGCATCTGATTTCTTGGTCGTCTCCTCCTCTTTATGCAAACCTCATGTGATGCAGTCTTTGAAGACTTTCTGATTCCAGACATTAACAGACTTAGGATCTTGACTGAAGGGCCATTTCAGTCAATTCCATCTTTATGGAAAGCTAATTCCTGACTAACCTCAGTGTATTATTTTGGTAGTTATCCCTCTTACAGAAGGTATTATTGCATTAACAGTAGCCACCCCTTCCACTGCCAACATCCCTCTTGAGCTCTCCCCCTAAAGCAACAGGGAACATTTGTTGGTTACAAAGCGCTCCATTCCTTTCCACAACATAATATATAAACATACTGAAAATAACAGATGCTTATAATTATTTTCTTGTCTCAGCTTCCTTGGTTATCCAATATATTGCAGAGATTCCAGAGTCCTCTTAGAAATCAAATATCCCACTCCCTGTCACTTCTCCTTCAGAGCAAGACAACTTGTTTCTTTGGCACAGATTCATTTCAAGGATTTTATAGGCAACATCAGTTGTTCCTCAGGCAAGTGAGTCACACATAAACAGTATTTTTCTACTGGAAAGAAGTGGTGGTTAATTATTTCACAGCATGAGTAAATGAATCACCATCTCTTCCTAAATCTATCTGTACCATGTGACTGACTACCTGACATACTGTGTGATATCCACAACACAGAGACTTAATAAAACAGACTGATTCTCCATTTGTTCAGATTAACTTAACAGGGTGTTTCACAAATGCCAGGCATCCAGCCCATGTAGATCAGTGATGTTAAGGGAACTGCTTTCTTGGACACCTAAAAAAGTTAACTACAGAAACACAGAAATGCATCTCCTTCTAAGTTTCATAGATATGTTAGGGATTTAACAGTTAATGTGCGAAATCTCATTATAATATTTAGTGACTCTATAATTTGCCATTCGATTATGGCCTGTGGTCTGAGTCCCATGTAACATGACTTCAAGTAGCACTTTTTCCAAAACCAATCTCCTTCAACTTAATTGCTAAAATGGCTACCGAAATTGCTTTCTTTATTCAGCCTCCCATATCTTCAAGTAACACACAATCAGGCTTAAAAGCCATTTTGGCTTTTATTTACTTCTTCCAGCACTCAGATTCCAAAAGGCTAATTTCCTGGAGATGTATTTTGTCAAGCAAGATTACATGCAACTAATCAGCATCCTCATTATCTAATTGCAAAAACTACTGGAGGCTATCACAAACCACTATACTGCAAAACTTAAAATCCACATCTCTTCAGTCTTTTCTAGTACCATTAAATAAAATTTTTAAAATAATATTTAACAAAAAACTCTTTAGGCATTCAATTATCCTCATAGATATGGAGAAGTAATAAAGCATGAATCTAATAACATATCAGGTACACTGCTAACTGTGAAAAAACAGTTCAAAAGTTTTAAATATACATGATAGCATTCTAGGTGCTATATATCAATGTTGTTAATAAACTGATTTAATTTCCTGAACTGAGGACAGTAGTTAACAAAGAGGATTCTGGAACATGTTGAAACATTGCTCTGTTAACACCTTGTTGATTCTGGGAAAATTGCTGTCAATAATAATAAACTACTAATAATTAATAGGCACTGCTTTTACTCAGCAGTTACAGCAGGAAACTCATATTATCTGAAAAAATAATTATAATAGCACTATAGTTCTGGAACAAAAGTAAATAAGCAGGTAGATTGTGCTTTTAAAATTTTGAACCGATCATTTTAAAGGTTAGTAGTATATAAATATAGAAAGTAAGCTGGAAAGCAAAATCTCACTGACTAATCAGTGAGGGAGTATTTTTTTAAGCCTTGATTTTTTTTTTGTTTGGATTTTTTGATGCATGACATAAACAGATCATTGGAAGCAGGAACCTACTTGGTAAACACCAACCTATTGAGCAATCTGACATAACAGTAAGTCTCCAAATGAGTAATGAGCACAGTATCAGTAGGATGCTGAATTCCTGGTTTTGTTTTTATTTTCAATTTATTTTTTGAATTTCAATTTATAACAGATCATGCAAAATAGTTCCAACTAGGTCAGGTAACAGAACAGTTAAGAGAACCTGAAGAAATACAAATCAAGCATAAAACATATACACCTCTGGGAATTGTGGGAATTAGCTAACACCTTTACTGAGCTCTTGATGAAGAAAAACTGAGTATGAAAGTAAACAGCAACAATAAAATACTTGATTAATTAAGGGGGGAGGGTTTAGTGGAAATGTTGATCAGCAAGTCATGACCCTTTCAGAAAGTGTTTATTAATTAAGAAAAAGAGGTAAAATGTAAATCTATTTCAAAGGATAATTGATTTTCTAACAAAATGGAAAATAACAAACTAAAAATTAACAACAGAACTAGGAACAGTATGCAGACATTTTAACTACTGCTAATAAATGGTTTGCAAAATTTATTTCCAGTGAATTAGTTATGACATCATGTAAGGATATTTTCCTGAACTGATGAATGAATTACTTGACTGGATACAACAATTTTGAGTCTCTTCTTACTAAATATTTTTATTAAAACTTCAGAGAATGGGTACACAGCAACATTTATTCACACAAATATCAGTACAGATAAAGAAACTGTTCACAAAACTTAAAAAAAGCTAGGATTATGAATATTAAAATAATTACCCAGCATTTTTTTTTAAATTTCAAAATGAAACTGCTTTTGAGAAATAAACTGAGAATAGAAAAGCCAGTTGTTAAGTGAGAAAAACAATTTTAGAAACTGTCAAAGGAACCAGGAAAAGAGAAGCTGGTAGTAAGCAGGAAAAAGGTAAGTCAAGTCAAGAGGATCTGGCACAGATAAGAATAGCAACCACTTTGAGAATTTCTAGTCGAAATTATATTGTAGAGGAAGGCAATAACACTATTTCTACACCTCAGAGAGGACAGATTTTAAAATACTGCAATTCTGATACTTCAGAAAGAAAAGGAAAAAATAAGAAAAACAAGAAGATTGACACAAAAAGATAGATGCGAATTATCTTTGGCTTCTAAAGCAAGTCTTAAGAGTCAATCACTGAGTTTCTGCACACAAATTCTACCTAGTGGAAATACAGCAATTACCATAGTTTTTTTCTAAACCCTCTAGAAGGGCTTCACCTTATATGCACATCACTGAAGCTGCTACTGGAGTATGAAAGCACTGCACAGTAACTACTTTAGACAGTCTGATTAATTATTCCCCAAACTTTCCTAGTGTGGAGCTTTGCCAAAGTAGTGTAGACTTTGTCCCCTCTGAAGCTGCTACCTCTGTAATCAGGCACAGGGTTTTCTACCAACTCTGACCTCTTCCAAATTCCCACACCAAGCACATTTCATTTTTTCTTACTAAGTCATCTTGACAAGCATAATAAATTATTGACAATAAATACTACAAATGTGTGTTTGACATACACACACAAGAAATACAGATCCAAAGTATTGTTTTTTTCCCTGAGCCTACAATGCCCTTCCTTATCAGAAAGGCTATACTGTGCTGTTCATGTGGAAACATGAACAACTAGATTGGAAAAGTAATTCAGGACTCTTTACCTGGATAAGAGTTTTAGTTTATTTATATTCAAAACTCTGGAATAGAGTGGGTAATTAACCCCTTTTGGAACTGTAAGACCTAAAACAAGTAATTTACTTACAAGACCTAAAATTTAAAAAGTGGGTATTTTTTTAACTTCAGGGGAAGGTTTACTGCTTTGCTTTAAGAACAATATGCCTGGCTTTTGCAGTCAGTAGATTTTCAACCCAAAATTTTAGTGATATTATGGTCTGCTAAATTGAAGAAAATCTATGTGTGCTATGCTACACTAGTCACATTTTCATATAGCTAGACTGAAATCAAACATTTATAGTGTATAAATCAATGTAGCAGGCAAAAAAAGAAAAAAAAGCAGAGTAACCACTATCATTCATAATATGTCTCCCTCAGAGAGCTCAGATTGATCTTATTTTATAGAAGATGGATCTCATTTTATCATATAGATCTTAAATTTCAGACAAACCAAAAAAATTAAACTGACAAGTTTTTCCCTGAGCTCTCTGTATAGGAGATATTTCACCTAGTGAAAACAAAACATTTTTTCCTGAGCTCTTCATTGTCTGTATTATACTTAGGATAGGGGAGTGAGAAACAGTACAATTTAAGTTTATATCCATTTAATAAAGAGCAGTATTTTTCAGGAGAAAGGCTACATTCCCTGACTTATGCGGATACAAAATTAAAAAGAAAAAAAACCTGAAAATACTAACGCTTAAAAGAGACATTTATTGCATCCTTTAATTACACTTATCTTTGATTACCAAGTGTCTATTACCAAAAGAAAATTAAATCAAGTTCTACTTTACCATATTAGAAAATACCACTGAAACACCCTACTATGAACCACTGACAAAATTAGTTAGGAAGTGACTTCTACCTCTACTCTGTGTCTCAGGCATTCACACTGTGGAGAGCGAGCCATTCTTGCCTTAAAAGTCAAATTTCTGAGACACCATCTCATGAGATCCATGGGAAATGTTTTCAAAGGAATCTGGCATTTGCACATAAAAGTGGGCCCTCTGTCCTAGAGAAGGAATGAATTGCAGTTAAATTTCCAGGTGAGGCATGTTAGCATACTCTGATTATCTGACTCCTTGGAAACACATTTCTGCATAAAGATAACATAGTCTTATCTAAGAAATTCCTTTTTTTAGCTAGAATTGTTCTTTCTACTCATTTCATGATGAGGCAGGTTCTTCGAGATGCAAGAGTTATTATCTGCAAATATATATTTATATTTGCATATAGAAGATCTCATTAGTGGCAAATAGGAAACACTAAGGGTAAGACAAGAAGAAAGCTGCTTCTACCACACAAGTGACTGTGTTTGTCTTTTCTGACTTGAAGATATGCCTGAACTTCAAATCAAGATTTAATAGTGTTGAGGTATCATTCTAAACAGTCAACACTGTACTTATGACATAATGCCAACTGATTTTTGACCTGTTTGTGTGCTTTTCTGAGGTTCCTTACCTTATGACCTATGGATTTCTTTCTTCATCTAAATTATGAACTGAGTGAAGTATCTCTCAAAAGAATTATTATAATAGTATAGCTGAGATAAGTCACTATTTGACACTACTTTAAAACTGCTCAATTTAGGCATTTATTCCAAGCTTAGTTATGGAGTTGGTACTGTTTGAAAAGTAAATATGCTATCTATATTTTAAAACAATAATTAGGTATTGTAACACCTTAAAATATTACCACAGTGTTGCATCTGAAAGTATAGCTTACATTCACAGAAACTACAAGTTCCACACTGTCCACGTTTGATGCAAGGACTGTCAGAGAAGAGCAAAAATGTTTTTACTGATCCAGGGATATTTCAAAATAATTAAATTGGGCTGGGCAAGCACAAGTTCATTCTCAATACATATTACTGGCAGGATGAGAGGAGGATTCTTTAGCTCTCAAACACAGCTTGCTCACTTCATCTCTTCTAAATCAAATTGCTCTGATCGTATTGTCATTTCCACAAAAATCTACTTATTTCCAGAAAAACATGGAAGCAGTGAAAAAAAGGAGGAAAGAAGAACAGGAGACAACAATGTCCCCAAAAGAATTTAATTACTTTTCACATTTGATTTAGGATACACCTATCCCTAACAAGGTCTTGCCAACCACGAATATAGTTTTAAATGGTCTGGAAGTCCAAATCTCACCTCTCTGTGTAGTCCTGCCTCAGACACGTCAGCATTTCCATTTCTTGAAAAATTTTATTTTACATGAAAACTTCCAGAATCCGTGATCTGGCCTCTCCTGAACTGATTCAGAAATAGGCATAAGTTATTAAATAAAACTGTTTGTTTCTATTGTTTTAAAGGAAAGTAGTCACCATGAGGACATAAAACTTGATTAGATCTCTACTAAGCCAAAATTAATTGAGGAAATGGTAGAATTTTATTAATAATTAATTTGGTAGCTACCATAGTATATATAATCAAAAAAGTTGCATCATTAATTTATCACTTTATAAAATAGTACTTAAGAACCTGAATATAATTTTTTTTTAAATAGCACAATAACATTACGTTAATCATAACTTTTAATTAACTGTTCTTCCGTATTAAAGAACACAACACCAAGAACTGGAGAAGAGATAGAAATTTAAACAGCAAGGGATAAAATTTTCAAAAAGCAATTAATTAATATCTGATCTTTCATGTTTATGCTAGTCTACATAGATTTTGGTATCACCTTCCTGACAAAGGAACAAGAGTTACACTGTCTGAAATAAGTGAAGGGGACAGAAAGAAAAAAAAAAAAAAAAAATTAACTTTAAAAAAGTAATTAGGGATTTTGACCTCTGTCTCAAAGGAGGAATCTGCAAACTGCTTTTCATTCTTTGGTGAATCCTTCAAGAGAGCAATCTCCACTATGAAGTTCAATGCAAAAGAGTTGAATACCCATAAATATCACACTCAAAATGCACGTGACAAAGTAAGTACTAAGAATTCATCCTCAAAGGACAGTGATAAGAGATGGTGTTACTGGACTCATTTTCAATACATGGCTTCCAAATATTTGTACTTGAAGTTAAAGAGTTACATTTGTGGAAGCTAATGTCCCTTTTTATTACTTGCAGGTGGATTCCAAAGTGGGAGCTTCATTTGTTTGTTTAATTAAATGGCATTGTGAAATCATTTTCTCAGATAAATCTGCAAATAGGGATCTAGTGTCTGAAGTAAAAAAAGAATGGAGACTTACTCTTAGACATACAGACTGCTGATGGCATGGGTTTTGGTGGGGTTTTTTTGGCGATTGTTGTTGGAGTTTCTGTTTGTGCTTGCTTGTTTTTTTAATAATTACTAGAAAACCTAATGAAGTTGATTAGAAAATAGCTCATTTTCAAGTGAAACTTCATCTTGAATGATGTGCCTCATCTGCTGGTATGATCAAGAGACTTCAGAATTTCAAGCAGTATTTTACAAAGGGCAGTGTCAATTTTCCCGCTATGCCTATATTCCTACTTTATGCATTCCAAATGCTGCTTCTTCCCATCCCAGTCTTCTGAAGTTAACTTCAAAGAGAGACTTGAAAGGTAATGCATTTTTTTGCTAGCCATATTAGTATTGCTTGCTTGAATTCCTGTGTTGGGTTGTACTTGACAGCCAAATTACATCTTGTCATTAATTATGACAAACTCTTTTAATTTATGCTCTGTTTTCTTTCTGCTAATATTTCAGACAGATGTACAAGATTTTATGAAGCTATACACCAGGTGCTAGATATAAGAAAATTAAATAATTTATTATTTCTTTCACCTCATCTTTTGTACAATTTGTAGCTTTAAACAGAAATATGAAAGAGTATTTACAAGTATTTTAGTCCACTATGCCCTGTACTTACTTTCTCTCTAATGTGATCACAGTTTCAAAAAATAAGCAGCATGTGGCTGTGGTTTTCCACTTAACAGATCTCTACTGTCCTACCAAACTATTTGCCAATGTAAATGTCTAGCTATTTAGTGCATGTATCAACATACTAAAGTTTTAAAAAGAGACATACTTCTCCTCCTTGCTTTATCATAAGTTCATCTGTAGGGTACCCACTGAAAGATAAGGCTTCTATGAGGTATTTTAAAATATCTGAAAGGATAGCACTCACCCAAAGAGCTTCTGAAAGCTATCAGAGATTACAGTCTTCTTAAAAAAAAAAACAACTATTAAGTTTGCTAGTATTCCAAAATTACCATTATTAAATACTAATGACTGTAACCATAAAAACTTTGACACTGAAATGCAATAAATTACAATAATCAAAAAGAAAAACTACATTCTTCTGCAGTTTTCCTGATATTAAACAACTAAGAAAACAGAGTTCAAAATTTATGTCTGCAATTCAACTTCCACCTAAAATCACTGAAGGTGCTTGGCACTTTCTATTAGACACTGTCATTTCCTCAAACTTCCCAAAATAATAAATACTCATCAAAACTCTCTAGATGAACTAGAAAGGCAACAGAAGAATTGTGAGTGAAATATATTAACATACAAAGCTTTTACCTATGAAATAAAGGCCAGCAGAAAGCTACATGTAGACTGACAGATTCAGCCAAGAGGAAAGCACATAAGCAAGTTCTATCTCCAACTTTAAACATTTCAATATGACCAAAAATTTTCCCTGAGCAGTAGTTTTATTTGAAGTTAAGCAGTACTGGAGTGCCATTCAAAATATTCCATTTCACCAATCTAAGTTGTCCATCTGAAAAAGAAGAGTTTAGCCCTTCTAAAATATTTCTTAGAACTGCATATTTGAACTTATTCAACAACTGAAGAACTTTTAATGAAAATTATTCCATAATATATATACACTCCATTATATATACAACTATGAACATAATATTAACAAAAGCCCTGGAGATTTACATCTATTATCAACAGGAACATATGAGAAAAATAGTTTTTCGCTGTTTATAAACATATTAACACATATATATCACGTATAACATTATCCTGATCACCATTATATGATTTGAGAAACTAAAACTCATTTTAATGATCACCATGACTAGATGCCATGTTATGCTCTTAACAATTTATAGAGACTACAGAACATTGCAATATATAATAAATAGTGAAAAGACTAATAACATAGAAGCAACATTAACTGAAGCAAAATTCTGGTATTATAAAAGAGTGGATAGAAAATTCAACTCCAGCATGTTAAAAGCTGGTCGGTATTTGTGCGGAATCACACATTTTATCTTGACACACCTCATGGAATTGATTATTAGTGATTGATAGCCTGGCAAATAATGAAGCACTACCTATAGTTCTAATATTGAAACAAACAAAAAAACAAAACAAATATTAAAAAAAAAAAAAAAAAAGGAAAAGGGGAAGAGAAAGAACAAGAGTAAGAAAAAAAGAGATTCAAAAGAGATTCAAAGGACACTCTCATAAAATTCTTCCCAATTCAGTGTATTCTATTTTTCAGTTCTCATATTTTATATACTTAGGAGCAAGTCTTGTATCTAACTGTTGCTAGCAGCTTTTTATAACTATTCCAACTATTATACACAAATGTATACACACCGATATCCCTATATTTTGGTAATACTCACTTAAAGCCTTTGGATAAGGTTATTTCTTCAGTTCTATCTAATTTTTCTAGCTACTCTTTACATGGTTTTTTTTTTTTTTTTTGATGAAAACATCTAAGACTGCAATTGGTGTTTTGACAAAAACAATCAGTGACTGGTCACAGACATTCAGCAAACAAATAGGGGAAAAAAAAAAAAAAAAAAAAAAAAAATGGAAACACTGTTCAGCAGCTTTCTATCACCTCACACCCTTTCCAAAAGGTATTTAACAGTCTAAAAATGTCTGTGTAGAGAATTAGATCAGTAGGTATGCTAGGTGGTACTGTCATCTGGACTGAGCAGCATTTATGCCAGAGTACCACCTGGAAGCAGCAGAACTGCTGGAAGGCTTTGCAATGTTACTGCAAAAAATCTGAGAGGCAGGGCTGCAGGGAGGGGTCAGCGCAACCTCCACCTGAAAAGGACACTTTCGAAAGCAGCAGTTCAAGGAACTACAGACCACTGAGCCTGACTTCCAGTTCTGGTCATCTTTTAAGACTCTGTAATACAGCATAATGTCATGGTGACAAACACGATCTGCTGAAAGGAGCCAGCACAACTTCTGCACAGAGAAATTCAGGCTCAGAGACCTATGAGTGGCTTGGAAGGTATCAGTAAGCACATGGCCAAGAGAAACAAGTGGGCAAAACCATTTAGAATTTCAGACAGTCACCAAGAAGCTTCCACATCAAAGTGAGTTAGAAAAGCTAAGCAGATGTTGGATGGAAGGAAAATCTTTTGGTTAAGACTGGTACCAGTTTTCTTCAACTACTTCCTTAGTGTTTTGCATATGGCAGCATGCTGTGCAGTTTTCATCTGCAGATTATATTAATATCTTATGGGTAATGCTGCAACTCCTGAAGACTGCCTGGTCAGCTGAGTGGACAACATGTTGGCAGATCATCTTCAGAGCTGACAATTGTAAGGTCATGTACCTAGGGAAATAGATCTAAGCCATAACTGCACAACCATGGACTCAGATTTAAAAGCTAAACTGAAAGAAAGGGATCTAAGGACTATTAGCAATGTTTCTCTGAAATTATCAGGTCCATGTACAACAACAGCCAAAATAGAGCAATCAAATGCTGGGAATGATTTAGGAAGGATAATGAGAGTGTAGTATCATTTTGACACTGTAGAAAACCTCCATAAATGCCTCTTTATAGACTGCTCTTTTATTAGGGTTTGTTATGTAAATAAAAACCAACAGATGTTTTAAAGTAAATTATGAGATAAATTCACATTAAGTTCTTTAGGTTGACTCCACAGAAGGAACAGTAAGTAAAAAAAAAATATTCATCACAGCTGTAAAATGAATGTCAATTCACAAATATTTAGATAGTCTGTAGAATACATCTGCTGCTTCCTTAAAAATAACTTCCTTCTTGATATTGATACTATTCGGTTTTACTTTTTTAACTCAAAAAAAAAACCAAACCAAAAAAGCCCCAAAACTAACAAACAAAAAAAAAAAAAACAAAAGAAAACAGAAAACAAAAAAAGGGCAATTTTCCCCATATTTGGTAACGGATAATTTAACTAATATAAAATGGCAAGAATTAAAGTATCAGATGTCTTCAGAAGAAAATAACTGTGATATGAAATAGTTTCTGTAGTAAAAAAAAGAAGTCTAATGTCATAACTACTATCCAATTTTCTGAAATATCTAAAAAGCCATTCAAAGGAACAGAACTACTGTGAGAAGTGAAATGAATGGTGTATTACGAGGACAGTAACCAGGAAAAGAAATAAAACCCTGTGCATATGGAATAAAGCCATCTGAAATAGTGGAAAAGTTAATGCCAGATGAAAGAAGTGGAAAAGGGACTCTTGCTAGCTATCAATTTATCAATCACCGATTAATTTTATGTTAGAGTCATCTTGTTAGTGTTCAGTTTTACACAGATTTCTAGAGATAAATGTCAAAGGTATCACACTAAATTAATGATGGGGAAAAAAATTGAAGATAAAAAAGGTAGATATATATGCTTATATATCACATTAATACTGAAATATTTTATGGGAAAATTGTTTCAAACTGGCATACTGAAGTGAAACCTCCTTCCTTACAAAACTGAGAAGTGGTTACATCAATTAATATAATGTCAAGCTGACACCGATATTTTTATTGGATTCTTGCACATCACACTTAAGTAACAGTCCCATATTATTCAAAGAACACAACAATATCTAAATATACAGGCTGCTGAAAAGATTTGAAAGCATTCTTATTTTACTTACTCAAATTGCTATCACTTCCTGCACTTGAAGAACTATATGTGTAAAAATCAAGGCAAAAATCAGCAGAATTAGTAATGTTAAAAACTATCATTCATCTATCATAAGCCCTTTTGTTTTGATTTCTTAGTCTACATCAGGAGCTTCTTTCCCATCCTGTGGGTAATAACTTACTTAAAGTTTCCTATCTGGCAAGAGTTACTGCTGCACGACTTTTGGCAATCCATACTGATGAACTACCACAACATTCTCCTCTATCACAATACTGAGGAAATTCTTTAAAAATTCTAATAAATTGTATAAATTAACTCCTTTTACAAATACTATACCTGATTATCCTGTTGGTTTTGGAGTTTTTTGGTTATTTTTTGGGGGGGTTTGCTTGGGTTTTTTCAGTATTTATTCTTTATTGTATTTTTTACTAATATATTTTAAGTTCTAAAGAAAACTATTTAAAATCTCTTACTCTATTACTCATAAATTTCTGTAAGCAAATTCTTTGAAATTTGTTGATTCCTGCCTTAGTTCTTGATGGGGGTCAGCACTATACAACACTTTTAAAAAAAATCTGTATTCCTTTCATTCCCTGAAACTAAGGCATCTTCAAACAAGAGACTATACAGGATTTTTAGTAGCTCCTGTAACTCCCTTCTGTGTTGCTTAGAAATGCTTAAGAAAAAAGTAATTAGTTCACTGTAGTTAATTTTGTGATCTTTGTCTTCTATCAACAGTTTGATTTGAAGCAGATTTTCTAACATCGTGTGAATAAAGGTGAACAGTTATTTTTCATATTTGAAAAAACCAATCCATAAAGCCAAGCTGCTTATGCATATTGACAAAGACAGTAAAGTTGTGATTATAATATTATGTGTAATTGAAAGTCCTATGGGAGATTCTTTTTCCACTGTCTTCTATGTATTTTTATGTAATTCTGTGATACTTTGGGTTCTGGTCTTTGAGCTAAGAAGCTTCTAAAAATGATATATTCCTCTTTCTTAAAAAGCATGGACTTCAGTGGTGAGAAACAGGAACAGGTTGATGAGACACTGGCACAGGTTGCCCAGAGAAGCTGTGGATACCCCATCCCTGGAAATATTCAACACGAGGTTGGATGGGGCTGTGAGCAACCTGGTGTAGTGGAAGGCATCTCTGTCCATGCAGGAAGGGTGGAACTTTAATGTCTCTTCCAATCCAAACCATTCTATGCTTGTGCTTAGGTGAGAAATCAATTAATCCTAAATGAAGAGAGGTAAACAGAAACTGTTTAAAATGTCTTCAGCTACCCACAGCTTTGATAGTTACCACACCAAGTATCCTGTAATAATACCCTTCATCCACTGGAAAATAATTATATATTTCTTATATTGTACATAAAAAAAGATGAGACATCCCTTTGAACCTAGAAACTCTACCTATTTTCCCAGCACTACTAGCACTAATATCACTACTCTAGTTTCCTATTTTAATTTCTCCCTTATAAATCACAGTTTCTAGAAGAAGCATTTGCATCATCTCAAAGCCCTCCTCAGTGGCAAAGAATGACCCAAGTAACTCACTGCCTGGATGCAAAAGTACATCTCCAACTAGAAGCAAATGCAGCAGAAAGACACAGAATTGAACCCACCCTAGCCTAAATTTATTTCTAATGACTGTTATTTTCTCAATTCAGTAGAGCAAATAACTATTATTTTTTCATTTTTTTTAATACATGTTTCTTTATCCTTTACATCAACAGGTAATGAGCAGAAAATATCAATTCTATGCCAGCCTTTCTCTAAAGTAGCAGCAATGTCTCCAATGCAAAATCTTAAGAAAAGAGCATGGTGCTGCTGACTAACCTAATAGCAAAACCAATGTAAAATCTTGTAATAATTGCTGTGTATATGCCCTTGGTTTTTTTCAACCTGAATGTAGCAGAACTAATATTACAGTGTGTTTTTTTCCAGCCTTGAACATTTCATTTCTTGGAATTTATGAGAATGAATGATAATGACAATCAAAGATGAAATAAAATTTATCTGTATTTGGGACAGTGAGGAATGTTTATTTCTTCATGAGTGCAAGAACTATCAGCACGATAAATTTCTTTTTCCAGTCAGTAGACTCAATTTCCCTGCCCAAAGCTACATGCAAGCATGACTTTGGCTATTGAATTGTTTTGATGGTTGCATGTATAAATAATTTGGGAAAGGTTTTAGAGCCCTTACAGAAAAACACAAAGCCACAATTACTCAAAAGGTAACTAAATACTAAGCAGTTATAATCTCCTGTAACACATGACAATAAACTTGTTCAAGTAAATAGAACCTGTTCACAGCCAATACCCTAAATGACTGAGTGGTCAGATTTATTTCTATAATAATAATCTAATATAATAAAATGATTACTTCAGCAGAACCATTCTTAATTAATGGTGGACAACAACCTTTCTATGTTATCTGCTATCTCAACAAACTTTCCTGTTCTAAACACTTTAGTCTGTTTCTATCTTTTATTTCTCCCAAATATAAGAATCTTATAATTCCTGTGAGGAACAAGTTTATATTATTTATGCACCAAGTAGAAATACACCTCAATTTTAACATGCTTGGGGTGTTTGTGGTGCCAAGACCTCAGATTTATACTTGTCATTCTCATATGGCAGACATAAAATACCCACATTAGATGATGACTAGAAAAAAAAGAGAGCAGGATCAAGGTTACAATGATTGCTTGAAAGAATAGTTTCTGTAAGTAGCACAACTGTAAAATGAAGCTGATCTCTGCAAATGTCCATAGTTTGCTAGTAAAACAACAGCCTCCTCCATTAAAACATTTGACTTGTGTAGAAAATAAGCTTGCAATACTTTTAGACTGCTTTGATATCTATGAAAAACTTGCTGAAAAAAACACTAGTAACAAAAATGTACTAAATGTACTTAAAAGTATAAATAAATACATGGGCTTGAAAGAGTGATATAATTAAAAGGATAAGGCTTAAAAAGATAAATCTTGTATGTAGAGGAGAGAGAAGAAATAAAGGACAGGGAAACAAGACCAACATTATTCTGAATAAGGAAGATTTATTAAGGTAGTAAACATAATGTAGAGAATCCTATTGTTCTCCAGACAAACACAGTGCCTCAGAGGCCTGAGATGAACATGCAATCAAATACAAACAAATGCTTCTATATTATCTCCTTTTAGATAAACATTTTGGTAGTCTACACTTGTCTTGTTCATGTTCATGAAAAAAATTGAGCAGTGCTATAAATGACATAAAATCTATTATTTTGAATTGAGTAGAATATTTAATGAAAAAATAAATTACCTAGTAAGTTCAAAACTTGCTGAAAATTGTGAAATTTGGACCATTTTCACACCTCAACTTCCCCTTTCAGAGCAAAGTACACAGGTTGTGCAACACTTCATTTCATGAGTTAATCTGGTATATCAGTGTATGATTTCTTTGTTGTGTTTCACACACAATGTATGTTGGATGCAGAGTTCCACATAATTTTTAAAGAAAATTCTCCTTCACGTCTTGAGAAAAGGCTTCTTTGGATATCAAGGTTGTTAATGTCATTGAAACTTTATCTATAAAAATAATTACCCCCTTTTAAACTACTTATCCTACTAACATTTCGAATTTTAAAGTTAAAAATTTAACATCCATGTTAGTCTATGATAAATAATTATTATAAATCTAAAAGTAGAAACTAAACTTTGCAGGTGAAGTCAATAGGAAATAGAGTACAATTCTTTAAAGTTTAAAAGCATTAACTTTGGAATCCTTTATTACCCATCATGTTGTATACAAAAATTCCAAGAAGCAAAATACTACCATCTGTGCTTTAAGAATATTATTTCATAACTAGTTTAACTTATTTACTGAAACTAAGCAGCTAGACTTTTGGATGTTCAAAACAAAAAAATAACAGCTTCTGAGGCTGGACTGTCATGTGGTGCTTTTTGTCACTGTTCATAAAGTGGGACTGCCAGGTATTCTAATGACATTCTGGAGAACACTGCCTGTCAGAAGTAATATTTCTAGATTTTGGGAGATGTCATGCAAAACATCCATGGGAAAGAATCAAATTCTGGTCACATTCTTAATTTGAGGTTTCTAACCTGTAAAAATACATATTTTTACTTTCCAAATAGCATTCTCATGCCACAGTCCCAATTTCCACTCCCCACCCCCCCCCCCCCCCCCAAAAAAAAAAAAAAAAAAAAAAAGGAATAAGAAAATTATTTACAAGATGTTAATACTATGCAATGTTATGCAATGGCTCATATCAGTCCTGTTTGTGTAGCATAAATAAATCACTGAAAAGTAAGAAATAATATTTCTGGCTATGGGTGACTGGCAGATTACCTCCATTACTCATCTATATATGCTGGTTCTTCAGTCCTAGGGAAGGCATGTGCCCCTGTGTACTGCTCTGAATAGCATAGTTTGACTTTTATACTTGAAAAGTCAGGAGTCTTCTCTTAGAAAAGAAAAGCTCAATCAAGCTGGATAGTGATGGACAACACTCACCTCTCATCTCCTTTCCTGTTTATTCCTGTTTATTCAGTATATTCACTGTTTAGTGTACAATCTCCTAAATGCACTTGATTCATCATGTACTCCCCCTGTCATAATAGCCCTCTGCAGGGCTTTTAATTCCTTTTTTTTTTTCCATTAAGTTTTAAAAATGTACTTTCTACTGCGTACCAGAATTACTGAAGCTCAGATACATTTTTAGGGTGATGTGAAGAGACTACAAATTAGTCTGCTCTTTCAGTACTCTACTCAGTGAAGCAGTGCCAGAGTGCTAAATGCTCTGCCAGCAAGAGCAGAACCAGGCTGTAGAATTCATGAGATGTAAAGAAAAAAACAACAAAAAACCTCAAACAAGCAAACACACCAACAAACAAAATGAGGCACCCCAGAAAAATAATCCAGGGTACTGCAAGAGCAGGAGAGACTATAATAAAATAGACCATTTGAAAAGAGCCACAGCTTAGATAATCAACTGGGGTCCACAGCAGAAAGAGAACACAAAAACAAAGGTATCAAAAGTCGATAGTACATTTAATAAAAATATACTAGAGATATATCAGGAAAAATAGGCAATCGCTGTTTTTTGAGTAATGTAGTACAATATAACAGGATCCCCTACAAGAAGAATATTGGCAGGAATATTTCACTGCACATTACACACAGTCTCTTAAGACTACCAACACTTTTCAATCTCATTAATTGCAAAGATCTACAGAAAAGAGGTTACACAAATTCAGTTTCATTTGTTCTAAATGTAATCATGGAGATGGATTTGCAATTCCAAGCACAAAAAGATTACTAAATAATTCTTCTGCAGTGGTGCTCATTTGCATAATTAAAATCTGTCAGCTCTTCATTCAGTGTTCATTTCCTTTACCTACTTGTAATATTATTCTGTTTTCTCAGTGTACATAATTAAAAAGGAAATTTACAACTTATAAATAAATAATACTAATCACCAACTATCTAATTTAAAATATATCAATTATTTCTGAATTTTCTGTTGCTTTGTATTGCAGAATTAGCTGCATTCCCATAAATACAGAAGAGCCAAGATTAGTTCTCAGGGGAATTTAAGAGTGAATGATTATATTTTTGCCTGTCTTCCAAGACACAAGCACTGTCCTGCTCCTGATTTGTGCAAATTAATGAGTAAGCAAACTAAACAGTGCTTACAATATACAATAAGGAGGCAACCACATGGTTACCCAAACCTTTTCAGAATATGCCCTGCAGAAAAAAACACCTCAACTCAACAAACAAACAAAAACCACTCCAGACTCCATATACTCACAAGCTCTATTCACATTGGAACTCTTCATGGCAATTCAGTAATTTTAGTTAGTTCTCAGATTGACAATTTATTTATCTAAAGCTTTCTCTATTATAGTAGCAAAAGATAAGAACATTGGCACGATCATTCAGCCCTAAGTTGGGAAGAACTGCCCTCAGGAAGTGTCATTCACTGTCCAGCAACAAAATATGAACCACCCAGAGAAACTACACTTCTCTCAGAACAGGCATCTTGTGAAATATGTCTGAAATTATAATAATGAATCTGAACAATGGAATAAACCAAAACAGCAGAAAGAAACATTATTAGCCCTAATATACCATAAAATATGTTCAGTAAATGAGTTTCCTGAGTACTGAAAGAACATAAAAATATTATTTATATGAAAATAGATATTACCATGTAAATACACTGCATGGACAAAATACTGTAAACAGTAAATGTATAGTAACAGTAAAGCATCAGGAGTAAATGACTAAGAGACACTGCAGTGTGGCTAGGACTATTTTTATTTAGGAACTTAGCAGCAATTCTTCATTTTAATCATATTTGAGATCTTCACATTTCTGCTTTTTAAAAACCTTTCACAGATAAATAAAATAACTTAAGGTCAAGTAATAAAGTAGGGTTCCTTCCCCACCTCTGTCCCACTTCCTTGCAGCCCTCTTAACTCAGGCTGAGAGAGCTGAGTGGACAGCACCACCAGAACAGGTTCCCATACGACCTTATGAGATTGGGTATATTTTCTTGATTTTTTTCTTAATCCTATCAAAATCTATTTATTTTCACAGTCTGCTGGGAATCCCTAAAGAAGAGACTGTCACTACTAAGACTTTATCAGTCTTTCTCAGCTCTTTGTAACTGACACTACATTGAAACTTTTCAGCTCCTTCTTCAAGCTTCCATTTTTATTATTTGCAACTCTCACTAACTGAAGTTGTCATTTAAATATTTTTTGAAAACACACTCATTGCATCACCTATCAATCATTTAACACATAAACTGCAATGCAAGATGCAATGCAGAGAATACATATTTTTATTCCCTGATATGTTACAATGCAAATTCTTTCATGAATCTGCTAAGCTTGTGCAAATGCAATTTGAGCTATATATTGGAAAAAGGCTTCCTTCTCTTCACCCAACTTGGGCTACATTTTGCAGCAGGAAGGGTCTAAGGGCTATTTCAGCACCCAATGCTGCTTCGCTGGATGCAGAAACAGAAGAAATAAGGAACGCTGTCGCTAGAATAGAATATGTTAAAAAGACCACTACTGGACTCTCTAGAATGGATTATGGCTTACTGGAACAGGCTTTGAACACCCTGGTTTTCTTACATTAGGTTTCACCTAGAAGCACAGACATTAGCAATGCAGGAAAGTGTTTAAGTTTTTTGCTCTCTGGTTAAGAGCTTGTGTTTAAATTCAGGGTTCTAAGATAAGTGTCTCAATCACTGGTTTATATATAGGGCACTAGCCTTAGGCTAAAGATATCTCCATACAAGTTGACTGATTGCACATTTGCATAAAAACTGACTTTAACTACACTGAACAGCAGTGATGCAGAAGGAAAGTGAACCAGCACAGGCTTGACTGAGAAGGCTTTTGATACCCAGCATATAAGGTCTGTTTTCCTGCTTCAAGTGTTATCACCTTATTGGTTCTTAAGAATGGCAGCATTATTAAAACTCCTAAATGTATTTCACGGGAACTGATATTTATAAGGTATGGAATTTTACTTGCCAAAAAGAGATTAAATCCCTCAGAAATTACTGGTTTTCCTTGGAGATGGTGATGACACCATGATGCATAGTTTGAGGCTGCTCAAGAGACTTCAGGGCATTGGGACAGCTGGTAAGGGACTCAGGAGCACAGGTTCATTTGCACTCTCTCGTTCCAGTTGTGACTTCTAAAGGTCCGTTCCAACCAAATTATTCCATGAAACCTGGCACTGCAGTTCACCAACAGGAATGTGTCCACTGTTGACGCTTAAAGGGGAAAAAAAATAAAGCAAATCTAGATCTAGTTTTTTTGCTGGTAAAGGCACCAGAAAGTGAATCAGCAGATGAAGCTATTAAAAACAGAATCTTGTCCAAAAGACTTCCTATTAACTTCTGCAAGATTTCTATTAGATATCTGAATAAAAGTTAAAATGCTGAGGTTTTCCTGATAAGGTGATAAATTCGTGGTTCCTAGACTCTGAGCAATGAGAACAGAATTATTTTACCACAGTTGAAAAAAGCAAGGATGAGCCGTAATTTGCTACTCTGCTGTTATGGAATCTCCCTGTCTCATCTTTGTAGAACTGGAGAATAATGTCTGAATATAAGAGAACTAAATAGAAAACTAAATCAAAACCACATACCCTTCATTTTAAGTTACATATATACTGTTCATCAAATAAAAGAGAGAGAGTCATAAAAAGAAATATGATTCACAGAAGCAGGCTCCATGTTGTTAAAATATCTATTTCATTTTCCATAAGCATTTCATATTCATAGAATCCCAGAATGTTGGAAGGGACCTTAGACTTCATCTCCTCCAACCTCCCTGCCATGGCCAAGGATGCCTCTCATGTAGAAAAGAATGCTCAAAGCCTCATCCAACCTGGCACTGAACAGCCCCAGGGAGAGGGCATACACAACTTCTCTGGGCAAACTGTTTCAGAGTGTCACCACCCTCATACCGAATATTCTGCCCCTCATATACATGATTTCATGACCCAGGACTGAATTCAGAATACAGTATGTCTTACATATTTTATAACTAGGTCACGATTTTGTCCATCACAAAAGGTGAACTGATCAATGAAACAAATGGCAACCTACTTTCTAGATGCAAGAAATCATACCCTATATCACCTGCTTATAAACAACTGAACAGAAATTAACAGTTACATACGTTAATAGAGAGAGAACTACACAAACTATCAATTTAAAAACAACAATTATGTCAAAATGGTTATGAACACAACTTGAAAAAAAACTATAACCGTCTTATCTGAAACTAGACTGGGAGCATAAAATCATTAATTATGATATAGAAGAAAGTATGTTAAATATTAAACTAATATTAAATATATTTGGGCTTTCTCACAGCTTCATATTAAGCAGCAGGTCCAAAGGAAACCCTGCCCAGTGCTGCAGATCAGACAGGTAGATGTAGCTTTTGGTCACACATGACACAGTAACTAAATGAGAAGTCAGTAGATTCCAATAGCTGATACATTTTGAAAAAAAGTATGTATCAGACTTACAGCACATACAGCCCAGCACAAGTTTCTCTTCTGGTTTTCAGGTTTATTTGCTACACAATGACCAAACAGTAGTTTGAATTTACACTGTGATGAGAAAAACTCCTTTCATCTACATTTACAGACAGACTGTTGAGGGAACCCCAGAAATAAACTGGGATCCACAGATTAGCTGTTTGGTGTTATAATTTAAATGTATTTCTGTAGCTTAACTGCAAACAAATTTCTATGGATAATGCCAAAAGGACATGAAGGATCTGATTTCTGTGTAAAAACTATTCCCTTCCTTTTCAATGTTATGATAACAAAATTCTCTACTCAATTATTCTTTTTCTCTTTATTATATACTGTCTTCAATCAAGAACAGTGAACTACTGAAATGGCACTCAGCAACACAATTTTAACTGTTTTATTTAGTCTGTGATTAGGCTAAACTCCTTTATTAAATGGATGTTCTTGTAAAGCACAGATAGGGGATACAGAAAAACACGACATGGATGTTAGAAAATAAAAGTGCCAGACATAAGACTTTGGACTAAACTAATAAAAACGGAATTGCTCAAAACTACTTGCTCTGAAGATTTCTTTAAAATTAAAACTTTATAAATTTTATAAATTAAATTATAATTTAAATATATATACATAGACAGAACCAGATATAGCAGCTGATGAAACTGAAAGAAGAGCTTAAAATTCATGAAATTGTATTACCATTAGTTATTTGATATTAATCATTAGTTAGGCAAGTATAAAGTATAATAAGGAATATGAATTACTTTCATGACAAACATGCATGCAAATACTTCCTCCCTAAAAAAACCACTTTTAACCTTATAATAAACATAAGATACCTCTGAAGCTTAATCACATAAAAGTAAACCTATAAAATTTTTGCATAGACTATGAACTAGCAACATTTTTCAAACTTAAGCATACATACTGTCTGACTTTAAAATTGACCATATCGGGTAGCAATTGTGTCAAAAATTGCTTGCTGTCATCTCTGTTTTCTAGAAGAATTATATGAGATACACAGTATGGCTAACAATTCAACAGAAAATTCCAGTGGAAGGCATTCACCAAGTGATTCAGAATTAAAAAAATAACAAAATTAATAATCAGATATGTCAATATTCATTGTATCATTTCAGGTCTTGATAAAACAACATGGGTTTTTTTTTCTGGTTTCCTCAGGGGAAAAAGGGAGAACTGCACCTGCTCATGTCAAGAATACATGCAAGCTTAGGGTAAAAGCCATCCTGCTTTTTCTATGCACACCTTTGAATTTATACACACATATTGAATTTATTGTCAGAAATGTCCGTGTTTTCACTGATCATAGATTTCCCCAATAGATCTCTTCCATACAATTCCATTTAACTCCATCTCTGGTTAATTTCCTATATTACAGTTAAGTTCAACCTTGCATTTTTAACCTGACCCTCTACCATTCATATGAACTTCAATACTTCATGGGACCTTCACGGTGGTGCAGTTTGCTATCACAGTTCAGTTCCATTGCTTCATGAACTCTGTTGATTTGAAGATCTTCCAGAGCCTCAGAAAGCAACACCTTCTAGAGTTTCCAGCCCTGAAACATCATCTTATGATGAAAGATCCAAAACTGAGCAGACTTTCTGCTGCCTAACATCTGTTTTTGCAGCGTAACATGAAGCCATCAGATGTTCAATGTTAGAGCTTCTTCCACACTTCAACAAGTGACTCTAAAATTCATTTTTAAGCTTCTTTATGCTTAGTTCCAGCTCCTCCCAGATTTCACTATAGGCTGGTTTAAATCTCACAGTTATTAGCATCAGTCCTTAAGCACACAACTTTCTACCAGAAGACTACACTACTTATGCAGGGTCCAGCACAGGAAAGAGCTTCAGCTTATCTACCATAATAAGTACATAGCAGCACTTCTGGAGAGAAGAAAAAAAAAAAAAAAAAAGCTTCAGAAGCCTATGAAGTTATGCACATGTACAATGTATTTCAGAAGCCAGTGGACTTAAAAAACCCAACCAAACAGAAAAACCCCATCTCCAGCCCATGCCCTGCAAAAAGTACAAAAAGCCTCCAGACATACACAATGCTTTGCAGATGTGAGTACTGTACACTAAACATTTAATAAAATTTTCTGAACTATTCAAGCAAATTTGTTTTGCTTTTCAGTCTGTAATAAATTCCATTTAAGACAAAATTAATGCAATTGCTGAAAATTGTGAAGAAAGTCCAATAGCTTTCCACAAGTTTATAGAGAGTGTCTATTTTGTTGGAGGCAGCTTCTAACATGAAATCAGCTGGAAAAGTAGGAGAACAGTTCCTATACCCAGTATTTATTCCTTACCCTATGTAAGGATGCTTCACCGGAGGATTCATCAGCCCTGCCTTCGACCCTGGACCTTTATACTCTGTTTAGTGTTGCTTGCATCTTCTAGAGAAACAGCCCGTGTATGTAAGCTACCCTGTGATATCTCTGTTTCTGACTCATGCTCATGGTACTTTAAGATAAATTTCTTCCACTGGCCATTTGCTTTACTCAGTAATTAATCAAATATTTCTTTTCAGTACACAGCAAAAAGTCCCTCAGAAAAGTTTTCTAGAGCAATGCATTTTTCAAGGTTGCGACTTGGTTCTGATTTGCCTTGGAGTGGCAAAATGAATCAGAACTCATATCCTGACTGCATGAAACTCCAGCCTCTCTCATATATTTTCTGAATACATTGATGTAACCACCATCTGACAGGATATGTTTTCTAATTCAGAGTAAAATCTCATAAAAAGGAATCATAAGTCACAGGCCAGACTAGATGTCAACTACATATTTCTCTTGAAAGAGCCAGACCAAGATACCATATGGGCAGAAAAGGAATAACTACAGAAACAATGAACAATACAACTGATAACCAAGCAACATGCAGAAGTACACTACACAAATCACATGGATTTAAGGTGTCATTTCTGTTTACAGACACTTCTGCATTTAACACTGGGATGATGGTTTACGTGGGAACTGGGCTGCTACCAGTTTTCACCTCCACTTGACTCCCACCATTCACAATATATGCTCAAACATCAGCAATGTAAAGAACATGGGCATTGAAAACACAACACATTTGTTTAATAGGAACCCACCTGCCTGAACTGAATAAGTGAATACAGTTTATATTGCCTAAAATTACATCCATTCATTTACTCAATTTACTGACATCTAATATAAGCCAGATCCATATTGACATACTAAACTAGAAAACAGCTTTTAAACTAAATGGTTTGCCATCTCTTGTTGGCATCAGTTTATTATTACTATTTTTCCGTACCCAGCAGTTAAAGAGAGGTGCAATAATGGTTAGAAGGACAGACAGGGGGTGAAAAAGAATATAAATGTAAGTGCAGAATTAAGGACATTGACTAAACAGAAGTCAGTCTTTTAAATTCAGCAGAGATCAGAAAGAACTTTTACTTCCACTTTGACTCAGTCAATAAAACATTTACATAACTCTTAAGACAACACAAGACAAATTACTTTTCCCCATTCATCTATGTATGTGTGCCATAAATTACAAAGAGAAAGTATGTGTACACGCATACTGTGTACTCTATTCTTACTATAAGACAGGGATTTTTAGTAGTGACTATTGATAATACCTGCTTCTTCAGAAATATTACTACTTTAACACTGAAACTTTATAGTTTTTCCTCATTTAAAATAAATCAGTGTGAAAAAAGAAATTAGTTCTGAGACTGATTTATATGGATACTGTTTTCAATTTTTATCACCCATATCACAAAACAGCAATTCACACAGATCCTCTCTAAAATAAACATGAGTAATTTGATATTGTGAATAGTCTACAAATGGAAAAAAATGTTGCTAGTTCCTAGCAATTTCAAACCTCTGATCACATAGATCTTTAAAAAAAAATTAAATATAATCAATAATATATTGTGCAAATTAGTTTCAGTGCTAGGCTTATGTTCAGGTTCAGGCAACACAGCAACAGAAAAAGAATGAGCATCCTTCAATGCAAAAAACAAAATTAAACATGTATTTCCTTTACTGAACTTCTGCTTTAAGAACATATAGGCTCCTAGAAAAGCATACTAAATAGGAAAAATGGAAAATTCCTAAACTCAATATAGAAATCCTTCTTAAATTAATAGCTTGGATAACAACTGTTATTTTTTTTGCTGTGTGCTTTTTAGGTTTATCGCAGGTTTCTTAAGTCTTTGTAAGTTTAACGGGTAGTTGGTTTTAAAGGAAACAAATTCTCTGCAATTGTTTTATGTAAGATAAAAAAAAAAATTCAAAGACTGGCAGCTTGTAAAGATGAAAGAAAATTCAATGTTTACACTACGAGCATTTTCTTAGCCCCTGACCATTTTTACTTTACTAGAACCACCTACCTGCCTACTAATTTTTACACCACCAATGAACTAGGGTTGCAGTTTGAGGGTAATATTCATTACATGCAAAACCAGACCTAAGGTGAAAGGTAAATATATTATCATTCTTGTAAAAATTCTAGTGCTATACGTTGCTATAAAAAGACATTCTGGGATCACACTGGGACCACTCCTGCAACAATAAAAAAATTAAAGCCAACTCTCTCTGTACCAAAAAGTGACTTCTGCAAAACCAGAAAACTGAATTCTGTGACAAACAAGCCAGAGATATGCAGCCTGGAGTCATGAGCTGGGCAACTCTCAAATTAAAAATCCAACAACAAGTAATCTTAGTAGAGCAGAAGTGCTGAAGGATTCACCTTCTCACTGACTCACTATCACATTTCTGTCTCCCGTTATTTTACAGTAAAAATGAATTCTTCTACTGCCTTTTTTTTACATAATACAGAATCAGAAAGCCATAGAATGGTTTGGGTAGGAAGAGACCTTAAGGATCATTAAGGGTTTCATGCCCCTGCATGGGCAGGGACACCTCGCACTTGCCCAGGTTGCTCACAGCCCCACCCAGCCTGGACTGGAGCACTTCAAGCATCGGGCACCCACAACTTCCCAGGCTGATCTGTTCCAGTGTCTCACCACTCTAAATGGAATAGTTTTGAACCCCAGTATTTAGTGGCAGCATGAAGGGAAAGCAGTTGCACTACGTCTTGTAAGGTTGTAAATGGCAATTCATATGTTGAGCACAATAGCATTGCTCAGGCTTTTGACTTTGAAGGTTGTATCATCAATTCGTTCATAGAGTCATAGAACAGTTTCACTTGAAAGGAACTTTTACAGCCATCTAGTCCAACCTCCCTGCAGAGACACCTACATACCAAATCTGAAGGTTTCCTAATTTATCCAAATTACTGCCTGCCTATTGAATCTGTAGAAGTATTAGTGCAAATAAAACATTATTTGGAATATTAGATGAAGAAATTTTGCAAAATTAAACAGTGAACAACATCTGGAAATTATCCTTACTAAATATTCATGTTAGTACATAAGTGAACTGCATGATGAAACTCACTGTTTTCAAGTAGATGGATTTTATAGCTATTTTGACATCCATTTTGGAAAACAGCAGATTAGTGTTTTGATTACTAATGTGATGTTCTGAATTCTTATTCCAGTCTGCATTGCCTAACATACACGGTTACAATCACAATATTCCTGCTATTATTTTATAAACTAATTTATTTCAACTAATCTACTCTAAAGGTACTTACAAAAAGAAAAAAAAAAATAATAAAAAAGAGTATCTCCTACTCAGCAGGTTACAAATGCTCTAAGGATGTTAAAATTCTTGATGTGGCTTAGGCTAAATGGCAGTGGTGTCATGCACTTGAATTAACACAAATACAGAAAATGGATTAAACATGCCTAAGCTGCAAAAAAAATTAGGCAGTGACATATTTGAGAAGTTGCCCTCATTATCACTAATTTTTTAATTAATCATTCCACATATATCAACAGGGCACTAACACATAAGGCTCCTAATGATTTTTTTTTTTTTTTTTACATAAGGCATTTTTACTCCAGATGGTAGTAGTGTATTGTAGGCTACTGTTAGCAAAATAGAAATAATGAACAGATACTCATATAAATTTCATGCATATTTCTTTATGCTTAGTTACACCTGCAGTCCTCCAAATAGCTAGGATTTGCCTTCTCACGTGCTCTTGAGAAAGGGGAAAAAAATAGGAAATGTAACAAGAAAAATATCTTCAAGGCACTCAGCTACAATTTTGCTCCAGAAGTTCAAAAGGAAAAATTGAAAAAAAAAAAAAAAAAAACACTGTAAATTTTAAAGTCTTTTGCATGAATTTTTTCTTGTTTCCCTGATGATTTTTGAAGGCTCCTTCAGACAGATAAGGTAGAAGGATGACTTAACAAACACATTATTCCTACCACATCTTTTCCAGATTTTGGGTCCCTATTTTTCCTTCTTATCACCTGCAATTTCACAAACAAAAGATTTCTCTGAAAAGCCTGGACACTGTGCTCAAATGAATTGGACAATAGTTTCATTGAAAATTCTGAAATTCTCTTCTCCATTCCACAAATCTTTTTTTTTTCCTATTTCCTAAAAAAAGAAACCACAAAACCAAGCCAAACAAAAAAAAACACACCATCCCAAACAACAACAAATCTACTTGTTTTCCAGATGTATTTGCAGTTCAGTTAATTAGACTTAGACAAGGGGACTCTAAATTCTAGAGGTTGGCTGAACAGTTTTAAATATACCTTTACTTCACTTTTAGAAAATATTAATGTCCTTAAAAAAATTCTCAGAAAATCTACTGAGAATCTGCTAGTGAGGATCCACAGTATTATTCACAGAATAAAATAATTTTCAGTGATTCCTGATCTGTTTCCTTCAGAAACTGGAATAACAAAATTGGATATATGTACGACAACTTAAAATTATATAAACCACAAAATATTTTTATGCTGATTTTCAATGAATGTCATAAAATAAATGGCATCTAAATAATGTATATGTTAGCCCGCAAATACCAAGCTAATTAAATTAAATTATTTGAGTTTTTCATAGGGTTTTCATAGATTTATAGTTTCATAGTAAACCATTGTTTGGTATAATTTTAGGAACAGAGACAAAATCTGCAGCATTACTTGCACTCTGACTACAGTAAGTATTGAAAAAACTCAAACTCCATTCAATGGAACTATTTATTGAGGGTGAAAACTGATAAAAGATATGGCTATTGAGTCAAATAAGTAAATACCTATTTTTTATTACCTTATAATTTCTCATTGTTTAAAGTTTAGCAGAAATATCTGGTTTTCTATCACCATATTACTAGTATACCACTGTGGGGAGAGATGGTCACAACACCCCAGACACCCCAGCAAAACCTCCCCTCTGTAAGTCCCAGATTCTCAAGCCCTTGTATCATCTGCTTGGTATTGGTCATCTGTGTGGATGACATTGGTCCTAACTACAAAATTTGAAGTTTGTTACATTTTCATAATAAATTACTAAAACCCTAAAGCACATATTACATAATGCTTCCATTTAGTACAGACCTGGAATAATCACGGAATCACACAATGTTAGGGGTTGGAAGGGACATCAAGAGATCACCGAGTCCAGCCCCCCCTGATAGAGCAAGATCACCAAGTGTAGGTCACACAGGAACATATCCAGGGCAGTTCTGAATTTCTTCAGAGAAGGAGACTCCACAACCTCACAAGGCACCTTGTTCCAGTGCTCTGTCACTATCACTGTGAAAAAGCTTTTTCTTAAGTTTACATGGAACTTCCTAGGCTCCAGCTAGCACCCATTACCCCTTGTCCTATCATCTGTCACCATTCAGAAAAGCCTGGCTTCATCCTACTGACACTCACCCTTTATATAATTTGCAAACATTAATGAGGTCACCCCTCAGTCTCCTCCAAGCTAAAGAGACCCAGCTCCCTCAGCCTTTCCTCATAAAGGAGATATTCCTTAATATAATATATTAATATATATAATATACACTTAAATTCTAGTTCACTTTTATGACTCTTGTTCCAGTTTCCACCTTTGGTATTTTATACCATTTACAAAGTCCAGCAATATATTTCACTCAGTGCACTGTTTAAAAGTGAAAGCATTTTTATTCATATTTTCTACACCTTAATCACTTTGCACCATCCATAATTTCAGAGTTGGAAAACTCATGGCCTTGGTCATGACAAAAAGTAGTCTTTTCTTCTCTGCAGGCAGGAATACATTTCTATCAAATTCCACTTTTTTTCAGCCACCTGAAGGGAATTAATTGTGTAACAAGAGTGTAGTTCCTTGCTCCACAAAACCAGCAAGAATGCCAATAGGGTCAGGCAGCACTGTATTTTACCACTCACAAACTTGTGACTAGGACTGAGAAGACTTCCACTGGATGGCATGGTATCCAGCCATTACACAGTTGTAAAAGTAGTTTTATATGCAAAAGGCTTGTATCTTAGAGTAAAAAGCATATAGAAATATTTTCAGATGTCTTCTCTTGTACCACCAAAAAGCAGTTCCATACCTGTTCTACTTCATCATTTACATCTTCTTACCCACTGGAGCACCTTTTCTTCCCCACTGAGTCAACCTTAATTTTCCATCTACCCATTAGGGCAATTACTAGATTTTCAAAGCAGGACACAGCTTTCACATCCTCAGACCTATGCTTTACATGTTCCCAACCATCTATTACTTCTCTCTGCTCTTTACAAGACCAAGCTATTTCTAGCCTAATCTTAGTAATAGAAAATTAATGTCTATTATTATCTTGACAACTACTGACTGAAAGTACATTTAAAGCAGGGTTAAACCAAAATCAGTATATTCCGAAGAACTTGCAAACTGACAGTAAAAAAAGACATAATGTACTTGGACACACAATGTATTTAATTACTTATTATTTCACCAGTTTCAGAAAAAAATAAATAAGCTTTTCAATCTAGAACTTGGATTTGAACACAACAAAAGACCATTCTGTGGGGGAGAAAAATCAATAAATAAACAAGACACAAACAACAAAAACAAAACCCTCAAAAGGTGAATTTGAAGCACCCAATTTGAATTATTGGAATGTGAATTTGGAGTGCAATCTTAACAATAAGAACAAGTATATAGATTGATTATTAATTGAAACAAAACAGTATTACTGTAAGGAAGAAGTTAGCACCCTGTTGGTACATCATGAAAGGGACAATATAATACACTAGTGAAATAGTCATGGCTGTTGATGAGACTATTAAAATAAAATACATATTTATATAAGAAAAAAAATGTTCAATTCTTGCTATACATTTTTGCAGGGGGGAAAGAGGAGAAACAACACTAAATATAGCAGGATTTAGAGTTTTGTCTGCAGGGCAGAGACAGGTAACATTCTGAATAGTTTTCTAATACATTTTATTGTTGCTCTACACATTATTTAAATGAGATTCCTACACTTAAAAAAAAAAAAAAACAAACAACAAAAAAAAACCCCCCAAAAACCCTAAAAACCCTCTGACGTAGATGACATCTATTACTGTAAAAGACAATTTTTCCAAACAGCAGACTATGCCCAAGCAGACTTTTTTTCCAAAGTGGTTTAAGAAAGCATAGTTGCAAAGATAACCTTTACTAACACTCCTTAGCATAATAAGCAATTGAAGTTTGGTCATACGAGGAACTTCAGTGCCTCTAAATTTAGTTATTAAAAATCAGTTCGGTCAAACTTACTTCTTCTGTTTCAAGATAAATGTTCCATTTTTATAATTACTTGTCCCTTGAGGTAAATACTTTCCTATTCCTCACAGAACCTGCAAAAGTTTTTTATTTTTGTTTGTCTGTTTAGTTTTTCCTTTGGAGGCTCTGAAGTTTTCATTTTTATTTTAAAGGTCAAAGGAAAGTAAGGCTTTCAAGTAAGTTTCTGCCTTACTCTAATCTATTCTCAAATCTCTTAGTTTCCCCTCAATTCTGCCCTCCCTAGTGTTATTAAAAAATTATTTTCTGTAAATGCAAGTTTTCCTCACAAGATCTCTTTGAGCTATCTATTTTTTCTACTTATTTTTATCTGCATCAGTTCTCTAATGCTTTTTGTTCTTTTCAACTATTGTTAGTTATCATTTGAAAAAAACAACAGACAACAAACCAAACCTCTGTTTTGCTAACAACCACATCACTCATCAGTTTTACTTTCAGTAGTAAGGCTCTAAAGGCTTACAAACTATTACTGAATCCTAAACAGGAGGACATTCCAGTACCTGACTAGTGTTTTGAATAACTACAAATTAAATCATATAAAATTAACTTTACTAAAAAAAAGGAAATTTCCTTTTCCTGCATAGCTAGTCATACCTAATTCCAAGCAATAAATTACAATACTTTTTAAGGAACCAAAGAAAACCCAAAACTACTTTAATTTTTCAGTACAAGGAAAACTCAGTCCTTTAGAAGTGTTTTCCAAGCTAACTGCATCTTTTTATTATGTATGTTTCCTAGTAAGAAGCAATCTGTCCCATTTAGAATTGCATGCTTTTAGTCTGTTTATATTTCAAAACTATCTTTGGTCCATAATTTTAAATCTTACTATTTGTATTTCTTCATAGAACAATTGGTACTGTTGAAAGGTGTATTTTATGTTTATGGTCCATGAAGAATGTTTCTAATAACTTATTTGATTCACTGTAGTTATTGCTACAGAAAAGGCCAAAACATCTTACCTTTTCTGGAACAGTAACAGATATTGCTGAGAAGATTAAATTCCAGCTTTATTTTTTAAACTCCAGATTTACTTCTTCCCAAGTACCTCCTACTTTCCAGTGGAGTAGTTTGCCCTACAGAAATTTGTAAATTCTAAATAAATTTTTAACAAGGGACTATTTGCAGCTGCCCCTTCTTGTATCTGTAGCATTAAAATGCATAATCACTGTCATGCTTTCCTGACTTGGGTATTTTCTGCATCAACATGAAAACTGAGTAAGCACTTTTTCTAGGGACTAAGAAGTAATAACGAGTCAGTTAAAATCTTAAGTGTATTGAAATGTACAATCTAAATGTATTTCATAAAAATCTTTTTCAAGTCACAAAATAAATCCGTCACTTCCTCTATAATCAACTTGTTTATGCAGAATTAATAATTTCTTGGTGCTCATTGTGGGCATATTATAAAAAGAGAGAATAAAAAAAATAAGATCTCTCAAACGTATAATTTTATGGTTCAGCTCAATGATCTTAAGGGTCTTTTCTAACCTAAATGAGCTTAGGATAATGATCTAGAAATGCTAACTCTAATAATACCATCCAGTGGTGATATGTCAGTGGTACATTCTTCACTGACTTCACTGGTTCCCTGATTTCTCTGCGCTTCCTCTTCTGCTGCTATACAAATTCTTAGCTACATGACACAAACTCCAGCCATCTAAGCAACCACTGAGCTTTGTTCATGTTTTGCTATTAAAGACCCATTTTCAAAAAGCAGTATGTTGCAGAAACCAGTACCGATTAAATGGTATCATTAGTTTCTACATTTTTCTTTTTTTTTCCAGGTATTTCTTTGTATTTTCACTGTACAGCTCAGAGTAAGTCTCAGTCTTCCTGATTAGCTATTTGAAATATAGACATTCACATGTACGACAAGATCTTTCCATGAAGCTTACAACTAGGACCCTAAATATAGGGCATCCCATTATTATTATTATCAATTATTATTATTATCATCATCATCTCACTACCAAATCTTAGAACACATTTTGCCATAAAAGTTTCAATTATTTCATAAACTAATCTTAAATAATAAATTTCTCCTAGCTGCTATTGTTTATGAATAAATGAACAAATATATATATAAAGATCTTCAAAGAATTAATTTATAAGAGAAATCAAATACTCGATTTTTGATGCTGTTCAGAGATCTGAAATCCAACAATTTATACCTAAACATTTAGAAATCCACAAAGTTACACAAAATCAACATTCATGTCCAAAATTTGAGGCTTTAGAAGTTATATGTTTTGAACTTAACATTTACCCTTCTACATAACCCCCTTGTTTCATTTTAACTTACATGACATTAACTTAATACATGACATTATTTTTTTAAGTCCATACAGATAATAAATAAACATCTTGTTGCGCAGCCGGACAAGAACTTGTGACCAAAATGTTTGGATGGGAGAATGGGACTTCAGATGGCTTGGTGCACAGGTTTAGACTCAAACTCCAAATATAACCTAGATCTTCCCTAGTGTATTTAATAGCATTTGGTATAACTGTTTGGAAATTACCTTTTCAGTTTCAATATAATCCAAAAAGCTTTGATTAAACTTGATGTTTACATTACTCAGTTCTCCACTCTGGAGCTCAGCAAGGAAGTATAAAAGTGCAGTGATCCTTAGGATACATGCTGTTTCATAAGCCATATTTAATGATTTTTTTAACTGCAGAGAAGATCTTCATGTGGTGAGCCTTGAACTACAATAATGTCACTTAAAGTAATTATTAGTACAGCTTTCAGTTCAGAAAAGATCTATTTTACCTGGCCATAGCAATCCCAAAGGAAGTTTGTCCTACATGATAAAAACCCAACATAACAGAAGAAGACCTCATACACAGATTCTAAGAAAACATAAAACTAATTAGCACTTAGTTCATGGGCCAAGAAGAAGGAGGACTGAGTTGCTTGATCCTATTTCATTTATTTTGCAAAACTGCACATACTGCATTTGACTGGTATTTATGATCTTAATATATCTATTCCCCTTGCTTTCATTACAATTTTGCTCCCCAATGAAGAAAAGGCAGCTACCCGAGATAAAGGCATTAACAGTACCAACTATACAAATCCTCCTTCTTTGTAAATTGTATTTATAGTCATTGCAGATGAATAGCACATTTCAACTATTGTGTAAACTATTTGTGCTTTGTGGTCAAGAAAAGAAGACCTTTGGATAAACAGTATCCAAGGAAAGATGCATCACTTGCTTCTTGTAATAAGTATGTCACATAAAAAGTTTGCAGGCTACAGGCAGTTTCAAATACAATGTAAGGTAACTTACAGGACAAGACCAAAGTGGTGGATAGTAAATATACTGGGTTTTGAAACAACATCTGTTTTGTCTATGTTCTGACCTTACTTTAGATCAGCACATCAAGACATATTTATAGTATCTTATATATTTATGAGAAAAGAGAAAAAAGAAGCATAAGAAACCAAGGACACTCTGTTAAGACTAGATTTTTGGGTTATACATATAACACATACATATATAGAAAAGATATACAGATATTAAAAAAAACACATGTGAAAAACACATAATTTTATTAAAAACCAAGATATACTGCTAACAGAAATTACAGTATTTTCTTACAGAAGAGGATTTTAACAAAGATAAATACTTTACAAACTATGATTCTAAAAAAATAGGATAATGGTGATTCATGTATGATTTACATGAATAAAAGAAGGCAATTTTCAGTGAGAAAAAATACTAAAAAGAAGTATACAAAAAAAGGTAAAACTTTATACACAAAATACTGTCACGAAAGAGACAAGTGACTTGGAAAATAGAATGATTTTAATTTCTTCTTAACTTTCAGTCACAGGCATCTCAGATAACATTTGCACTCAAAGCACATGCAACCTTTTTGATGGAAAGGGCTTCTACGTATACAGTGAAGACTTAAAGTGTCACAGTTCAGTCATCTGCGCAAGTTTGATAACTTTGGAATTATGTAAATTGTCAAAATGTTACATTTAATCTAGATTGCTAACTGATGGATGTTTTATCCATGTCCTCTGTCATCTGAAAGTGCCTGATAACTGCAAGACATTTAAAGTTTCTGTACTAGTTTATAAAATCACTAAGTCTCTGGTAACTTATGTGCCAAATTCAAAGCAGTCGCACGAACCTGGAAGAAGCAAATAAAATGCGTTATTTGAGCCACATCTTTTGAGATTCAGTACCAATTTTTAATATCCATGACCATCCTAACTTATAATTCCAGTATTCTTTCCCTGGTCTTCCATGATAAGTTGCCTACTAAAATTTAAGTCAATACTTTTGGAAGAAAAAAAAAAAACCAAAAAAACAACAACAAAACAACAACAACAACAACAAAAAAAACCCAAAAACAAACAAACAAAAAAAAAACCCAACAAAACAAAACATTTATGTTCCTGCTCCTAGTTCCACCAGTAGAGTGGTCATTTCATTCAAATCATGCTTGTAATTTCAGACTGTCCATTTGTTTACAAATGGCTCTTAGTCCAATTTGTGCATTAGCTCTTAGAAGTTTCCTAATCCTTAAATAGGATTCAAATTAAGTCAGTTATTTGACATCCAAAAACCATTTAGATATAGTTGAATGATTTTTGCAGAAAGTCACATGATACAGGGCAATGGATCAGAAGTTATCAGACAGAAGGGCATAGAGCTCCTTGAGCATGACCAGAGGGGAGCCACAAAAATGATCAGAAGACTGGAGCACCTCCACTAAGAAGGTAAGATCAGAAGGTTTGGATTGTTCATCCTGGAGAAGAGAAGGCTCTGAGATGACCTTATAGAAGCTTTCAAAACCTGAAAGGAGCTTACAAGAAAGCTGGAGTTTTGGTTTGCTTCTTTTTTTTTTTTTTTGGTTTTTGGGGGTTTTTTGGGTTGTTTTTTGGTTTTTTGTTTTGTTTTGTTTTTCTGGTTTTTTTTGCATGGGTGTCTAGTGAAGGAACAAGGGGAAATGGTTTAAGACTTGAACAGAAGAGATTTAGATTAGATATTATGAGGAAATTCTTTACTATGAGGGTGGTGAAACACCAGAACAGGTTGCCCAGGGAAGTAGTGGAAACCCCATCCCTGGCAGTATTCAAGGTGAGATTGGCGATAATCAACTTCATGTAGTGGTAGGTGTCCATGCCCATGGCAGGAGGGCTGGATCTAGATGATCCTTAGGGTTCTTTCCAACCCTAGCCACTCTATGATAAAAATACTATTTTTCATTATGTGTTTTTTTCGAAAGAAAATTACTAATTTCTAAATAGAAGCAGTGTATTTCACGATTCCTGATTTTCTTCAATAACAGAAATTGCTCATCAGAAAGTTTTCAAATATTTAGGAAATCCTCTGGTGCTTATTAATGATGATTCCACTCCTTAATTAAAGTTTCATGCAGATGAAAATTAGGAATTTCTTAGAATAGCCTGCATTCTGCAAACTATTTATGCTTTACAAATGCTATTAAGGATATTAAATATGACAGTGAAGGTGACCACAGTGTTGCAGAATTGCCTGTTACTGTAAAACCATGAAAAACAGAAGTGTTAATAATAAAAAGGCTTAGTAACCTTCCAAAATAACATTATTATTACCTGTTGTGTAGTAGAAGATTGGATCACTGCCAAAGTTCGGGCACTACATTGTTAGAAGGTAATTTAGAAGATAATTAAAGCAAACTAAATGAAAATAAATTACTGAAAACAATTAAGTCTTTTACAACAGGAGATCAGAAACAATGAGAGTGAGGAAAAAAATGTCTACATAGAAATTAATATGGGTTTTCCTGAGTTTCTAGATCTCCAACAGTTTTGCTAGTAAT
This sequence comes from Heliangelus exortis, assembly GCF_036169615.1. Lineage (NCBI taxonomy): Eukaryota > Metazoa > Chordata > Aves > Apodiformes > Trochilidae > Heliangelus > Heliangelus exortis. Next base: position 25,223,826 of record NC_092425.1, on the reverse strand, counting down.
AAGTGTTTTTAAAGACAACAGATCTCCAGAAATCAGTCTTAAATGAGCCACTATTTCCATTTCCATGAAGCCAGATTTTCCTTTAGGAAGTCTTCCTCCAATGAACTGTGCTAACAAGTCTTTTGTGCTATCATTTCATGAAATATGATATTTCACAGTGTACTGGTAACTATGCTAATCTGCAGGCAACACATAGTAGTACCACATCATTAAAATCTTTGTTTTTCTACCTTATTTGGAGGCAAGGGAAGATTGTCTTAGATTTGATTCTCTACCTCTCTTCAGCAGTTCTGAATAGTCCTACTGTACCTCCAAGGCAACAACCACAGTCAGCTCTCCCCTTGTGATCCACATAAACACAATTCCCTTCACGTTTCACTGTCTCCTCTAAGATTACAGCTCAATTTTCTTTGGCATCTCCAGCCACCAATTGCTGCATAAGTCCTGCTTAAAATTGGCTTATATATAATTTTATTGGCAATTTACAATTTCAGACTGAAATAAAAGTAAACACATAGACACCTAAACAACCACAACAGAAATTTTCACTAGTTAAAGGCAGATCAATAAAGTATTGAAACACACTTTGGAAAGAAACAAGAGGGAAAAGCGAAAAAGAAAAAAACACGTAAAAGGCTTTTAATTTTACTTATGTGTTTCCTTTTTCTTCAGCTCTAGTACAAAAATTCGAAGTCCTAGAAGAAGAGACTGACTTTACGACAAGGCAAAGATGAAACAATCTGTTATGGATATCCATTTCTCCATTGTTAATAGGTAGCAATCCCAGAGAGCATGTCTCTCGTCACTGCATTGCAACTGGGCTAGACTAGAGATAAATTTAAAATAGCTGCCAGAATCCTCACTGTGCTAACAAATAGCTCAGACCAAAACATACTGCACTATTTCAGTCCTGGTTCTTGGGTAAATTTATATTTTGGGCTACCATAAACTAGGCTTCTTTTTATGCATGAACTGACTAAAATAGTCTTATGTACACATTATGCTGGTGTACTGTAATACAGACAGTTTTTCTCCTTCCTTCCATCTCTAAATAGGCATCTTAAAATAAGTTTCTCTCGTCAATCTTCTTCTGTTATGTTTTTTTCCATGCAGAGAAAGGCTACATTTCTTTAAGATGTGTTACTCCACAGGGAAAATAGTATGTTATTTTTGTGGTGTATGTCAGCATTACAAAGAAAAAGACCTCCAACTTACATTCTATCTAAAGGAAATGTGCCTTTTTTTCAATCAGAAGTATTATTACATCCATTGATAGTCATAAGAGATAAAAAAAAAATTATGTTTTCAGGCAAGAGAGTTTTCATGCCATCTGCCATTGCATGGCATGCATGGCATTTCCTCATATCAATGAGGAAAAGACACCTTCATAAAACATCACCTCTACTGAATTTTATATGCCACCCCTTCAGAGACCAGCCCTCTTTGTGGTATCACTGAAATCGCAAATGAAGATTCATTTTACTCTCTCTAATGTTGGTAAAAAGCACTAACTCACAATTCCACTTGTAAGCAAAAGCAGGATTTGCTGTCACTTCATGACAAGCCATAGTCTATTTTTTAATGTTTCAAGAGTTTTTGATTGCCATTCTTAGATTACTGCCAATACTCAACCAAGACAAAGCACAGAATAAAAACTATTTTGTACATCTTAATAACATTGACTAGATCAAAATCTGAATTTGATTTTAGCTTCCTTCCTGCCTTATTTATTAGTCTTTTAGGCTCATCAGGATGTGAAAGATCACAATAGCAGCTAGAAAAACCTACACTTAGTTCCATTATGCTCACTGGTAAATACACAGATGTAGATCAACTCCTCTATGTAGAGACTGAAAGCAAAGAAGGGAGGGTAGCTCCACCATTAAAATATATTTTACTTATTTTCATTGCCAAATGTACTAAGAACTACTAATCTGTAATTAATATGAAAAATATTAATCTTACTAGTAATGTGGCTGCATGGCTTAGTATTCTATAAGATAAAAGGGATATTCTGACATGTCTTTCTACTGATCCATGCATCATCAGGAAGACAACAGCACAAACACACCAAAAAATAAAAAACCCAAACCCCCACCACCACCACCACAAACAAACAAACAAAAACCCACTTATTTTGGTATACCAGATCCTGAAGGAAGTTCAGTTGCAACAGGAGGAATGGGTGGGACAACAGGGGTTGGGATGAGGGGGAGTGGGGGTGCAAACAACCTGAAAATGTGTTTAAATACAATTTGATGAAAACTAAGCCTGTATGCCCTAGAGACAAGTCCATCACTGGAATGTTGTAGGACTATGGCTTGCTAATTAAACTTTCCAACTCCTGAAGCAATCTCAGAGGATAGCCTGAAAAATATTGATTGCATTGTAAGTTTGACACATATTTGGGCTGCCATTATTGAAATTATGCCACAATTCACAGTCCCTCTTTTTGATTACTGACTTACTAAAAGGTCAGGTTAAATGCTACTCATATCTGACTCACTTTTTTAATCTACAGCATACACCTTTTACTAACTGTCTCTGCTTAATCTAATCAAGTTTTTAAATAAGTATTTTAATTAAAAGATAATTAAATAGCCAATCTGGGAACGTCAAAGATGCACAAAAGATCACTTTATTAATAATAAAAAGATTCTCAAGTGGTTGAAGGGACTGGGAATACTGACTTAAGACAAAATGAAAACAGCTTGATACCAAGCTGCACATCTCTGCCCTCAACCCAAGTAATGAAATTGCATATTATTCACACTTTAAACAACGAGGCTGAAAGTAAAAGTCTGCTTTGTATTTGAGTGTGCAATGCACTGGAGATAGCACCATCAATTTGGCTCTCTGAAAGTATTTTTTTTTTCACTACTGCCTCTGTTTGGTTTGAGTCATTGCGATAACCAGGATATTTTCTAATTTTTGCATTTAAAAATATTTCTTTCTCTGTATCCCCAATTACTCCTAAATTCAGTGCTCCTATGCTAAGTACTAGAGATAAGCTTCTCAAATAACCACAACCTGTTATATAAAGTGAGGAAGCAAGAAACTGTATTCCATAAAGTGAGGTTTACAGAAAAAATTAAAACATGACATTTTACAAAGACAAAGGTAGAAGGTTTAGTGACCGATTCACTTCTCTTATATAAATAAATAATTTCTATTAGTTTACTGTATGCATTTTCCCCTGTAGCATGTATTTAACAGGACCTCTATTAAATGCCTCTGAAATAAACCATAAAATAATTACTATGAGAGCATGCATGTCATCTAGGGCCAAATACATACAGGAGAGCATACTTCAAATGCAGGCATATGAATTAAAAGTCATGTCTGTTAAATATTGTAGAAGATAGTGAATAAGAAATATTTCCCCTGCCACTTTTTAAAAAGCAGAAATAAATCTGGAAAAATTAGAAACAACATCAGAGGAAAGAGAAAGAGTGCCAGGAACATATTTATCTTGACCTCATGCAATTATTATAGCACATTGGTTTATAACTGACTGAAACAGGAGCAATATGGGCTCTCATTTTGGTCTTCCTTGCATCCTGACTACTTGGCTAAATTGTAACTTTGTGAGTTCCCAACTGCCTATGCAGAATTACATACACCCAAGATTTTGACTTTCTCTGTGGATCCCTACTCAGTTTGGTTTACCTGTGGCTTCTTTGTTTTCAACTCACTATTGGGGTATATATGTGGTTTATATGAAACATTTAGGTAGAACTTAGGGTTTGGATAATTTTTAATTCAAAAACACCAAGCATTACCAGAGTGCTGTTATCTTTTCTAGTGGCATAGCATTTAGAAGTCCTTGTCAGGATACAAGAGTTGGCTGCAGTAGGTGCAGAAGAAGCAAGACAAGCACAGGTTCAAATATTCTTCTAGGTGTGAGTTTACACCATGCAAAATACTTTAGAGAAAACCCTGGGGAAATCAACTCCCGAATGTGCACTTACATGCTTTTATTAAGATACCATATCCATAGTCAATACACCTTTGTCATTCCAGAAAAACAAACAGATTCTGTATTTTTCATTAGTCATTATTCTTGGCAGATATTTTGTGACTATTTTCATTTGGCATTCTTACTTGCCATCCTGAACTGACCTGAGTGAAATAGATTGCAATAAGCTTTATTGAAAACCAAACCTATATTCTTATACTTTAATCAGGGAAGGCTGAATCCCAAGTGCTGGTTAAATGATAATTAAAATTATCTTCTGTCCTATTCTGGGCCAAATTTCGTCTCTCACGTAAACAGGCAACACTCCAGCAACCTTTAGTGAAATTGTAACTCATCAGAATAGAGGATGAAATCTTAACTTCAGAGTTCACTTTTAAGCACACTAACAGTCCATATTTTCTTTACAGATAGTAAATAAAATTTGCATTTATCATGGAACCCAGTGAAAAGAATAAGTGTTGACAGCTTTCTTAACACAATCTGGTTTATTTTTGCAGGCATAGGAAATCTGCTCCATGGATAAAAATCAATCTCTGCATAGCATAAACAAAAAAGTAACAAACTTGAACCAAAGACCTATGAACAAAGTCTTCCAATGTCTCTTATAACCACTATATCTGGATTAAAATTATGAAGGTTATATATGAACAGGTGGCCCTATAAGTCCCTGTTTCATCTTTTTCATTTCTCAGAGATTTTACACAGACTGAGGTAACAAGACAATTCCTTTTGTTTTTGTGACAAACAGTATAGTTTTAGTTGTATACACTCACCTAAAGGAAATAAGCATTATTATTACCTTACCTGCCTCCCCAGTATTTATACCATACAGGTATCCTACTAATCTGCCCTCATGAATGTGGATTAAACAAATGGGGGGAACACTGCACCTGCTGGCACATTACCATCCCTTGAGTATAAGAAGGTGGAAGAAAAGAGAAGGTAACCTACATCTCTTGCAGCAATTGTTCCTTTCTTTCTTCCTATCACCGTAAAGTAATCTGCTAAGTGCTAAAACCTATTTATTCTTTCACACATACGTACTGGTACCAGGTTTCCTTCAAAATTATGTTTGTCCTACCCCATAAATAAACCTCATCCAAATAGACTAAGCCTCTCTAGGTTTTCTTCTGTCATCTATATGAAAAACAGAACTCACAATGTCCTAATTTTTCTTTCATGCACTTACTGGATCATGTATGAGAAATGAAAGGGCTGGGCTTTGTTTAGGTTGATTTTTTTTTTTTTTTCCTTTTCACTTGCTATAAATTTATGTCTTGCATCATATCTTACACAGCTGGATGCTCTTTCCTAGTGTTTTTATTCAAAAAAAAAAAAACAGAGCTACTAGGAAGTAATAATGTAGTAAGAATGCATCAGAATGAAACTTCCAAGGATGGAATCAAAAGCACTGTGACCAGACCAAATGCAAGGAAAAGCACACAGGGTAAATTAATTCACTAAGACTCTTTAAAGCTTTTTATGAACAAAAAAAGTGAGAGGTTAAAACAGTGGTTCCAGTAAATGACTGTACTCCTAACACTCCTACCATATACAACAGTGCTTCACGAAAATATCTAGTGATGAATCAACTACAAAAGCTGGAAAACTGATTGGGCTGGTAATGAAAAGAAGACCAGATCTAAAAATCTAATTCTCATATGCTTTTTAAAGTGAGAATCCCTTAAGTAAAGGGAAGCGGAGGAAAGATTTCGGTTTTAAGGGACATACAGTGAACACCGAGTCCAACTGCTTGATCACTTCAGGGATGATCACAAGTTGAAACATCTTATTAAGGGCCTTGTCCAAATGTCCAAATGCCTCTTGAACACTGGCAGGCTTGGCACATCAAGCACTTCTCTAAGAAACCTTCTCCAGTATTAGACTGTCCTATTGGTAAAGAAAGGTTTCTTGAAGTCTGAGCCTCCTCTACAACTAACCAGAAACTCAACACTCTCTCAGATCACGTCAAAATCTCATGTATCTAATTAAGCAAAAATCTTCTATTAGAAGGACATCTGGTATTAACTATGAGGAAAAAATCATTATAATCTACTTCACCATACACACAGAAGAATTAATTTCCTATCAAAGTCCACTCTGAACTATGGTTGAAGAGAAATTATTATTTACTTGAATTCTGAACTATGTAACAGGGATAGAGGTTTTGATGTCCCTGGTAGAGATTTAGTATTTCTGAGTGATCCACTACTTGAGACTAGAATTTTAATCTACTGATTAAAGCATTAAAATAATGAGGATGGAAGCATAGTTAAAGATTACTGGAACTTTGCTTGAATTAAAAACATAACATAAAACCAAAACTCACTATCATGATAACTACTTTGTCTAAATCCCTACTTGAAATCTGCACTGCTCCCTTATTAAAATAATATCTGAACTCAATGGCAAAAACAAGCCTCAGATGACTGGAATTAAAATTTCCCCCCATGTCCTGACTACCAGACCCAAAATCCAGTGGAGTCTGAAGAGGCAAGCTACCTAAACCAGAAAAGATATTTTTATGCCTTTATGATTTCAATTCACCACCTTTAGCTTTCTCAGAGACTCGTCTTGTGATTGTTTTGTGGAAAAAAAATATAAGTGGAATAGTGAGGACTAACCAAATGTAGTTAGAGCGTAAGACTAGATGCTGCAAACTATTTTTACAGTCTCTATGGCTCAGTTTCATGGACAGAAGTAGCTCCTTCTAAAAGTAGTACAAGTCACCCTACAGTTCAGATTCATGTTGTCTAAAAGGGAGTAATGCTTAATTCATAATCTCCCACAAAAATTCATGTCAACAGACAGTTGCATACTAGGATCAACACCTATTTCCCTAAGGAATAAAATTGCAACTGTGTAAAAAAAGAACATCTGGGAAACAATGACATAGGGGCTGGCTGCTCCATAGAAGCCATACATACCTTTAAAAATTCTTATTACAAAGTAGCCAGAATCATTTATTATATACAGACATTCATGTTAGTACAGGTTTCAGCTGATCACTTAGCCACAGTTGAACTCACATTACAAAATTGTGTCAGATAATAAATGTCTCTTCAAAAGAGATGACAGAGCAATGCTCTGAATTGTATTTAGCAGTTCACATTATGGAACAGCATCAGTGAAGTACCTGGTTTTCACCTACTGACATTTTCTTCAACATAAAATTTTTAAAAAATGTGTGCGGTGTTAAAAACTGGCACTGATGACACCCTGGGACTTTCAGAAACATGACAAGACAGATGAGATTAAATCAATCTGAGGCCTAGGAAGTGCTATTATTTCAGAAAAATGATGCTCTGCCTCTCTGCAACTGAAAATAACACAGAAGAATGATGGCACAAGTAGGGAGCATGAAGAGAGGATGTCAGTCACCCAAAAGAACATCTACCACCAGCCTATGATACACACATCATAACAGAGGGAAAAACATATGATTGTCAGTTGCTTGATTTCTACATCTTGTATCACCAGAAATAGATTGCAGATAAAGCAGCATCACCAAGTCATGATATCTGAACTATTGAACTTGCAAACATGTGACTCAAAAAAAAAAAAAAAACAAAAACCACAACAACAAAACCAAACCCAAACCAAAACCACCCAAATAGCTGCTGTTCTGAGGATTTTGATTTATAGGATTCTATGATACAAGGCATTTATTTTATTTAATCATAGAATCATAGAATGTCAGGTTGAAAGGGATATCGGGGATCCTCTGATCCAACCCTTCTAATATTATTGTTTATATGAGATGTTTCAGCACCCGTAGAGCTGACACTTAAAACTTTCCAAAGTGGGGGAATACACATCTCCTGGGAGAACATTCCAATGCGTTCACTCACAGTGAAAAACTTTCCTCTTGTGTCCAGTCAAAATCTCCCCAGGAGCAACTTGTGCCCATTACCCCTTGTCCTAGCAAAGATTTATTTAAGATAGCAGATTCTATTTTACTTCCCTTTCTTTTCTCTCCTGAATTTCTGCAATCACATCTGATACTTCTTCAGGATATCTGTTTATCTCTTTGCCTGCTGTAACTCAGCATTTAGTAAGGAATCTTCCGTACTTCCATAATGGATGAGAAAAAACCACAAAACAAGACCTAAGTGTGTAATTCTCACTCTCTACTTAAGCAGTACTATCAAACATGACAAGGAAACCTTCGTTTTTCTGCAATGAAAGATCAAAAAACTGTGCATCTCAGTGCTAATTTTCTTACTTTCATATATCATGAACCAAAAAGGGGAAAAAAAATGCCTGATTGAACAATCTACTGCTGGATATTGAGGAAATTTTTGAAGTATTTGGCACCTGATACAGCATTTGATATTAAAAAAAAAAATAAAAAATCTTAGTGTTCTACTGTTGTCTGGATATAGGGCAATTCACATATTTCTTTCTGAGGAGTATAAAAAAAGTGAACTGAAGCAACTAACACTGTTTCCCATTTCCTGAGCTGAAAAGTATTATTGCCCATTCAGAGACATGCAGGCAGAATTCAATAGAATATGACCATATTAATTTAGATGCAATTCCCATCTTCCTTTTCTCATCTGCACAACTGTACTATACTTAATAAAATCGGTCTTGAATTCAAATGCACAGCATACATTAGTCCTACTTCTCACCATCTATTCAATCCCTTTGTGGAGAAGAAACTGTATTTTTATTTTAGCTGCAGTATCAGGTAGTTTAACTCCATATTTGCTGGTTTGAATTTTTCTTGTCTTCAAATAATATCATTATCTTAATCTGAAAGCAGTTCAAACATTGCATGTCAAGTTTCCAAAGATATGAAGCATTCTCTTAAGTGTGAATTGTGAGGAACTTTTCTTTTTCTTACCCAAAATAAATAAATAAATAAAAGTCTCTTTGTGCTCATTATTATACAAAGAAGGTTTTCTTAGGAATACTGCCCACAGATGTTATAAAAAAATATCTCTCATTAGTGGCATGGGTCATCTGGACAAAAGATAGAAGGAGACACCTAGATGGTATTTATAGAGTTAATACTTTGCAGACTGAGACCCTTGCTTTTGGCTAAGTGCAACTGAGAAAATCTCACTACAACCAAAGTTTGAACAGATTTGTACTAGTTTTGTTTGTATACAGACTTAGTTCTGAAAAGAGACTGTAAAAGGAAGAAGCGTGTTTCTATTTTTCCTGACCAAGTCTGCACAGCATCCTATAAATATTCTTTTTTCAGAGTTAGGGTCAAGACTCACTTATGGGGGAATTACCTGGAACCACAGGGAACAATTCCTTCAAACCATTTCGTCAAACAAATGAGAGAAAAAAAACATAGCCAAAACAAATAGTGCAAAAATATTCCCCTGCGTTAGGAAGCAAATGGTTACATGCTTCCAAGAAGACTGAATTGGAAAAATAGTTACTAGAAGAAACTTTTTAAAAAATAATAAGCCTAGTGCTTGTGTGATGAGTAACCTCAGTTCCAGATTGGGATTAATTTGTAAACACATTTATTAGGATATGAATTTTAAGATAAAGTTATATTTTAAAAAATAGATAAATTAAAATCTATCAGTTCACAAATTACACTCTGAGAGTGTGTCCATACCAGACAAAATGCTCTGCTTTACAAAACATTTAAGATAGAGCTGACTAGTTAGTTAGTACTTAAGAAGCACATCTATGATAAAACTCATTCTCTCGGTTTCAACACTATATTTATTAAATAAAATAACGTGTACCATATCTAAAATTCATTGTCTTCAGAGTGGGGTGTGTAAAAAATAACAATGAATTCAGGGCAGATAATATTTCTTAAGGTAAGGTAGTTCCTCTCTACCTTCTTTAAGTTTTACATAAAAGATATTTAGCTGCCTCCCTAGACGAATCAAAAGGCCAACCATCTAATGCTTACAGTATGGGAAACGAACAGGAGGAACTGGAGCAGTTAGAAATTTAAGATATCATAGAAACACTTGAAACATGGTGATAAAACTCACGTGGGAGCTTAGTTACTATGACTACATATGGCTTAGATAGGTGTACACTTTGCTGGGCCCAAATAGTTAAGGCAAATGGAGTTAAATTCAGCTGGCAGATGGTCACAAATAGTGTTCCCCAGGGATCCGTGTTCCCTTTAGTATCAGTATCAATGATCTGGGTGAGGGAAACCAGTGCACTCTCAGGAAGTTTGCAAAGGATACTAAGCTGGGAGGGAATGTCTGTTTGCCTGAAGGTAGATAGGCACTATAGAGGGGGACAGGCTGGATCAATGGGCCCACACCAATTATATGACATCCAACAATGCACACCAATGGGCCCACACCAATTGTATGACATGCAACATTGACTCCTACAATTGGGTCACAACAAATCCATGCAACACTACAGGCCTGAAGAAGAGTGGCTGGAAAGCTGCCCAGAGTAAAAGGACCTGGGAGTGTTGGTCAACCAGCAGTGGAATAAGAGCCAGCAGCGTGCCCACAAAGCCAACAACATTGGTGTGGCCAACAGGACCATGGGGAATTAATTGCCCTCCAGTACTCAGCTCTGGTGAGGCTGCACCTCAAGTGCTGTGTTCAGTTTTGGGTCTCCCACAACACAGAAGACACTGAGGTGCTGGGGCAAGTCCAGAGAAGGGCAATGAATCTGGTGAAGGGTCTGGAGAACAAGTGTTATGAGCAGCGGCTGAGAGAACTGGGTTTGTTCAGTCTGGAGGAAAGGGGGCTGAGGGGAGACCTTACTGCTCTCTACAACTACCTGAAAGAAGTTGTAATGAGGTGGTGGTGGTCTTTTCTCTCAAGTAACAAGTAATAGAACAAGAGGAAATGGCCTCAAGTTGTGCCAGGAGAGGTTTAGATTGGATATTAGGGTTGTCAGGCACTGGAACAGGCTGCCAAGGGAGGTGGCTGAATCACCATCCCTGAATACATTTTAAAGATGTGTAGATGTGGTGCTCAGGAATATGGTTTAACTTAAGAGACTTAAGAGAGTTAGATTAATGGTTGGAGACTTGATGATCTTAAAGTTCTTTTCCAACCAGAATGATTCTGTGATTTATATTAACATATTCTCAAGCAATCCAATGGGCCTCAGACATTCTGTAATACGTGCTACACAAACATTTTAATTCAAATAATTTATAAACAACAGTCAAAGTAATCTCCGTATTTACAAGAATAAGTACGTACAGACATTGATCTGGAAACACGATAACAAATTATGGTAAGTGAAAAGCAACTTCTATAGAGGGCTATTTTTGTTATACTTTCAACTGTTTATAGGACTGTACCTCTATGAAAAGCAATCAAAGAATTATGAACTTCATGAAATGATAAAAAATATCCTTTCATTGATTATCAGAAATAAAAAACAAATTATCACCTCAAAAAAGTAGAAATTTCACACATTTCCATTAACACAATTCATTGCAATTTTACTTAAACCATAGTCTCAATCAATTAACAGCCCCATTCTGTTCCAGTTAGTTACTAGCTAATGAGTTCAAGCATCTTAGACACATAGAATAGTACTTGAAAAGTAACAGTCCTGCTTCTCAAGATAGGTGGTGCTTTAAGCTAACAGGTATCTTGTCTCACTCTAAAAAAATGTAGGACATCTTTCCCCAGAAGGCATTTTTGCAGTTCATTAATCACAGTAACTGGAAAATTCCTAAGTTTAAGGTTTATGTTTATGCAAAGTTTATGTAGATCTAGGTCCAGATATAGCTTTGAACAAAGAAATGCAACTGGAATAGATTCACTTTAATCTATGATATAGATTATAATGATGATAGATATATAATAGATAGATATATAATAGATAGATATATAATAGATAGATACATAATAGATAATATAATGGATTTCCAAGAGTTAGGCAGCCTAACTCAAAGACAACAGAAATCATTACCGTTTTTCACTGGTTTCATATTCTACAATCCATACATCTTATTCTGAAAGATTCTGCATGTTTCTTATTCTGAAAATACATTCTGACTTAAAATGTCACATTCTATAAGCACTGACCGCATTTCACATACATCAAAGCCACTAGGCTTAATTAAATGCTTGTTTACTCACATAGACCTCTTTGGTCTTTCTTTAGCTTCCAACGAGTTTCCAATTAATTTATTTTTTTTTTAATTAGTAAAAATAAAAAATTGTCACAGCTGAATTAGGTTTCAGTATACATGATTTCATAGATGAAAAAATGCTAAGGGCAGAATTCCCATTTCACCAGCAGAAAAATAACTGGAATACATAGTGCCTACCATCAAAGTATTATATGAATTCTTGTAGTTCCATTATGTAAAAACAAATTTACTACTTAAAATACCAATTTTCCTTGTGATTCCATAAATCAAACTGGCTTATCTCTCTCCCCTAGATTCACATTAAACAAATTATTCTGTTCTGATTTCTACTATTAGGGCCAGAACTATGGGATTTGTCTCTTCTTGGCCACTTGGGGTAAAAAAAAAAAAAAAAAAATCATAAAGCAACAGAGGTGAGAGTGACACTGAATATGAAGAACAGTACCTGAGAAACCACAGAAACAAGTTCTGGATCAAAGATGTGGCTGAGAAAATAGGAATTTCTGCATATTGATGCTACACTTTCAGTTATATAAGACTCTCTAGATGGGATATTAAAGATTTTTTTCCTGAAATGCATTCACTCCAATTGCAGCTGCATATTATCTGGAAGCATAAAAGAATAAGGAAATTTTGTTAATTATGACATTTTAGCCGGTTCAAATCTCTACACAGTTCCTTAAAAAACCTCAACACAGTACAGTTGGTAGAGTAAAAAGAATGAGAAGAACTGATTCTACTTTGAACTCATTTCTGTCATAGTAAAAATTTACATTTCAATTAATTCCTGTGTTGTAATCTATTCACCCTTTTTAAAACCATTGAAGTTTTTTCCCTTTCACATATTGTGTTGAAATACCTTGATAAACTCAGAATTCCACAATTACTTTACAGAAAAGCCTTCACATTAGTACCACATAAATAAAAGGCTACTAAAATCAATCTGATAACGTGTGATAGAATATGTGCTTTTTATTAATACTTCAAAGCAGAGATTTTAATACATTAAATACATCAGAATTCGTAGCAAAACTCTGCATCAACATGCTTCCCTTTCCCTTCCCTTCCTTACTTCCTGTCTTTAAATGTATGCTATGTATTTCTAGATTGACATTTTTTTTTCATTCAAATGTTAATGTATTACATCTGAGTTTATAAGCCCAGGCATGGAAGAGAAAGATAAGTGATACATCTTAGTACCTTTTCCTGTGAAATTACATTAGCCTTCTAGGATAGTGGATAGGATGAAGCTGCAGATTCAAAGATCATTACACTGCTTATTACCCTTTGTATTTATCTTCAGTGCTGCAAAAGCTTCATAGAAAATCTAATTTCTCTGAAGTTGCATTAATGTCAAAACCCACCACTTTTTTGGATGTCAGATTTCATTCCAACTGGCAGATAATGCACAAAAGGATCTAATATCAATCACAAGGAATTATATAAAAGCTAAAGGTTTGGCATATTTGGCAAAGAATTCAACCAATACTCCTAAATTAGTGAATGACTTTGCTCTTCTAATTCAGTTCCTGTTTTACTAAGCAGAAAGATGAAGTTTTGAGCAAAGGAGTCAAGGTTGTACTTAATCCTTCTGCATTCTGTTATCACTTAAGAGGTCTTTTATGACTGTTACGAATAAGTTTTTCCATTTCAGCAACAGTCACTCTAGAAGAAATGGTACAGGGCCATGCCTGAAGTAGGAAAATAAAAACTCCAGCGTAAGCTCATTTTGGGTGACTGTGAGAGTCTGACCTCACTGATCTGCAACTGTCTCAAAGGAGCAATTTTAAAGTGAAGAGCCCTGGCTTGGCTGGAGGACCTGGCTGGCCAGAGCTGAGCAAGGGGTGACACCTGGGGATGTGATAAGACCTACTGGGTGGAGACTGCTCCCCTTTTCTGAGTGCCAGCCTGCAATGCTGGGTGGTCCCTCCAGGCACGACTAAGCCACCTTGATTGTACTTGTGAAGAACCCAGCTAAGGGGGCTGGAACAGAGCAGGGAATAATGCCTGGAAGAAGATAAGAACCGATGACTGGGTGGGGGACTCCACCCTTCTGCAGAAGCTCCCTTCCAGGCAGCCCGTCTTCTAATGAACCTGGCTGACTGACAGCTGCCCCTTCGGAACAAAAGGAACTCAGGGGTATGTATGGCTGTCCCTGCTCTGGCTTTTTGGTTGTCTCTTGACCCACCGCCATTCTGCATTGGACCCTGCCCAGGACCAGCGCCATCTTAAAGAAACTCGCTGGACAGCTGGGCCCCTGGTGGTGACTCTTTCTTTCTCTCTCCCATTCTTTCTTCTGACTTTCTTATGCTTTTTCTCCACTTTTCTCTCTCATTCTCTTACCACTTTCTTACCACTTTCCTCTCTCCCTCTTTTGCCTGGCTCTATAGTTTTGCCTGTGTCAATTGTCAAATAAAATCTGCTTGCACCCGACCCTTCTATGGTTGGACTTTGTTTCTTGGATCCAAAACAAAAGTAAATTTTAATGTTGCCTTGGACTGTAACTGTGACCAAGGAATATTCTAGTCAAAGCAAAGCAGAAAACAGAAACTCTCTCCGCTTTCCCACTCTACATTTTTTAACAAAACAAAACCAAAACAGAAAAACACAAGAGCAGCAATTGCAAATCAATACTGCCCTCTCAGCCATCTATGTTAATGACTGGCTACTATTTCATTAAAAAAACATGAGATTTCAAGTACAAGCATTTAAGAAACCACATATTTGTAGTACATAAAACTGACAAAGTCTATCCGTGTCCTTTAGAATTGATTCCATTTTGTTCACCTAGTTATTACTGAAAATAGTCCAGTACATGATGATATGCAAGTATGATACTCCAATCTCTCTCTGTTGATAATAGCAGATAAGCTCTGAAATGAAGATTCTTTTTTGCCTGAATTAACACTGACATGAGAGGAATTCACATTTACAATCCAAATAAAAGACCCTTCAAAATTACCAGGTGCTACCAGGTCAACACAGAATCACAGAGTGGTTTGGATAGGAACAGACCTTTAAAGATCACCTAGTCCACCTCTCCTTGCCACATGCTGCAACATCTTTCACTAGATCAGGTTGCTCAAAGTTTCATTCAACCTGAAATCAAACACTGCCAATGATGTGGTATCCACAACTTCTCTGGGCAACCTCATCCAGTGCCTCACCACCCTTACTGTGAAAAATTTCTTCTTACATCCAATCTAAATCTACCCTGGCTTAGTTTCAAACCATTGCCACATCCTAGAAAAAATAAAATAAAATAAAAAAAAAAACAAACCAAAACCCAAAAACCAAAAAAAACCCCCACCACAATCCAGAAACACCACTGGAATTAAAAAACTATTAGGGATATGAAAGACTAATCTAGAGCTCAAAAAATTGGAGTGGTGAGGGGGAAACCATATTTAAGAATGAGAAATATCATAACAATGAATGAGGAAGAAAATTTCTGGCATGCCACAGTTATCCCACGTCCAAACCAGAATTTTCCAAAGAACTGCCTGATTTTAATGGCAGAACCAAGCATTTAGTGTGCACAAGCAATTTCATCCTCAAATAGTAGCTCCAAATACCACACATATGAAATTCAAACTTATTTGAACATTAAATACAGTGCTAAGGGTGTATTTAATTTTATGTGTACATTTCAGCTTTTTAGATTTAAAAAATTTTATGTCCTCTGTATTATGACAAATCTTCTAAACATCAGATTCTCTAAACTTAAATACTAAATTTCCTTTCAGCTACATGCTAGTACTTGGCATACTTGATTCACAGCTTTTCTTTTTTTTTTTCTTATGATGTTTTTCCCTGTCATACAATTCTCCTACCTTACCCTTGTTAACTATTCCTAAAGCAGTCACCATCAAAGTAGTAGTAGCAGCATTCTGCTGCTGCTTGTCTCTCAAAACACAGACACAGCTTGTCTGAGCTTGCTGGACCACTATTCCAGTAATCCAACTTAAATCTGTTACAAATTGAACTATCCTGGGCTACAGATTTAGCAGTAATCTGTACTACTGTCACCTTTCCAATGACCTTCTTACCACCAAATGATTATTTTGTATATAAGTACATCGTATTTACAAGAAAGTAAAAAAGACAGAATACCAATAAAAATCAAAACAAAGTTATAAAAAGGTAAATCTATAGTACTTTATTTCTGTGCATGAAAGGACAGAAAAGTTTTTCATCATATACAAAGATAAGTCATATAATTTTCATAGATTTCTCCATGAGAGGTACACTGAGGGAGAACACATCTATTGTAAAGACAATGAGCTATTATAACGGGGGGAATTTTTTGCCAGAGAAACATTGTAATAAATAATAACAGAGTCAAGTTGGTAGGGACTCCTGAAAGTCATCTAGTCCAAGGCTGCTTAAAGCAGGATTACCTTCCACCTCGGACTATGCTGCTCAAAACTATGTCTGCCCCGGTCCTGCCAATCTCCAGGGTAGTTTGTTTTAATCACTAATACTCTTATGTTGAAGAATTGTCTCCTTATGTCCAGTGACAGCTTTCCTTTTTACAGCTGGTGACTGTTTCCATTTGCCCTTTTATTATGTGTCTTTAAGGAAATCATGGCTCTGTTGTCTCTATAAAAGCCTTTAAATGGAAAGACAACTAGATGACCATTCTTCCTTTCTTCAGTGTGAACAAAACCCTCATCCCTTGACATCTCCTCTTTTCAGCCTACACTCCTACCCCTAACCATCTTGGCAGCTCTTCATTGATGTCTGTCTCCAGCATGTTAAAAATTTC